>NC_051064.1:92834876-93171543 GCF_004664715.2 Peromyscus leucopus
GCTCTGGTTCTTGTGGTCTCTGAGCTTGTGGTCCTGACCTGAGAAGTTCCCAGACAAAAATTCTGTCACTTTCTACTATGGTGGATGAGTGTTTCTCAGTCACTTAGTTAGGATCAAGCCGTGCTGAGAGCAAGCTTCACCTTCAGGGAAGTCAGGCTCTCGTTGGGGAGGAAGACACAAAAATTGCATTCTGGGAAGAGACTTTTAATCTCACAGGGAGATTGCAGGCACCAATCAGGACCCTGATGAAGTAAACTCGAGTTTTCTGAACTGTTTGTCTAGAGGATTAATTGTGCTTGTTTCAATCCATGGTACACATCTATTTGGGAACTTATAAAATTGCTTTTATGATGAATATTAGGAATGATTTCTATTCACGAACAAATTTTATTTCTATCTCATTGCTGATGGTTAATAAATCTATGATTGGCAAATGACCCTGGCTCATACTTTGAGGAGCATCAAAGCAGCAATCCTTTGAGTAAAAAAAACAGTGCTACAGACAAACCCTGAGAGCCAAATTTCTACTACTGCATTGACATTTCACCTGTCTCCCTTTCAGTCACATGACCACTCCAGTTTCTAGACTTTCAGTCTCCACCTTTGGCCTCTGGCAGTGGCATGAATGGTTCTAGTGGTAGCTCAGTCTAGCATAGGAAATGCCTAAACTATTCTTGCTTCAAATCTTGAGGCTCTGCCCCCAGCATTGTGCTTTAGGAAGACCAGGAAATAGAACGTACTGGAACAGAACATGTATGATCTTCTGAAATAGAAAGAAAGGAAGGAAAGAAAGGGTGATCAACAAGTATGTTTCCTTTATCTGGATACAGATTGGTAATTTTTTTTTTTTTTTTTTTTTTTTTTTGGTTTTTTTGAGACAGGGGTTCTCTGTGTAGCTTTGTGCCTTTACTGGAACTCACTTGGTAGCCCAGGCTGGCCTCGAACACACAGAGATCCACCTGCCTCTGCCTCCCACGTGCTGGGATTAAAGGTGTGCACCACCACTGCCCGGCCAGATTGGTAATTTTAAACTCCAAAATTTATTATTATTATTATTTTAATTTAGGATTTTCGAGACAGGGTTTCTCTGTGTAGCCCTGGTTGTCCTGGAACTCACTCTGTAGACCAGGCTGGCCTCAAATTTGTAGAGATCTGCCTGCCTCTGTCTCCCGAGTGCTAGGACAAACTCATTTGAAAAGGTTTTAACTTTCAATTTTAAATTTGTATTCAGGTTGAGGAAAGAACTCAGTAAAGTACTTACTTTGCCAGCATCAGGACCCGAGTTAAACTCCCAGAACCCACTTTAAAAAATAACCCTGGGCTGAGGCAGCTGGGAGCGATGGCTCTGAGGACGTGAGAGAAGGAGCGCTGTCCCTGCCCTACACCAGCTGCAACACTCAGGAGGGCAGGCCCTACACCTTGCCTGGGCAGCACAAGGGAGCCAACCCCGTGGGCAGAGGTGTGGGTGAGTCAGCGCCGAGAGCTGTCCCTAGTGCGGTGGTGAGGGTGCGAGAGAAATGTCTCCCCACCCTTCCCCCTTCCCCCTTCCCACCTGAGACAGACAGGGAGCTGACCTTCCTCTTTACTAGTTCCAGCATTCGGGGTGGGGGGGGGCGCGGGGGGAAGGGGACCCTGCACCTCACCTGGGCAGCACAGTAGAGCTGACCCTGCCTGTTGGCAGAGGTGTGGGTGAGCCAGTCCTGAAGTTGTGAGCCTGGGAGAGTGGTCTTTATTACTCACCTGTCTTGTGGTGACATGGGCAGGGGAGAGGTCCCACCCCCCCCATCAGTGCTAGAGGCAGGTGGGAGAGCAGGCTCTCAGGTCACATGAGCAGGAGAGCTGTCCCTGCCCCTCACCCTTGGGAGAGCGGCCCCTACACCATGCCTGGGCAGCCCAGTAGAGCAGATCCTTGTGGTAGGTGTAGAGGTGAGAGAGCGGACCCTGAGGACATGAAAGCGGAAGAACTGCCCCCCCCCCCTCTTTGCTGCTAGGGTGAACTAGTCAGGGCAATGCCGGAGAGCTCACCCTGGTGGTGAAGACAGATGAGAGCTGTGAGGGGGACCAACCCTGAAACTACTCCTGGCCCTGGAACCAGGTTTTTGTGTTGGCCCACTCCAACATCCACTCCATCTGTGATCTGCTGGAGAGTAGGTGTGTGTGTTTTGTTGGGGCACGGGGGTGGGGGGCGGGGGGCGGGAGGGGAGTGGTCGGTCCTTTAGGCCCAGGGCTGCAGGATCTCCTTGACACAGGATGTCCAGGAAGAGTCCCAGTAAGAGTTCAATGTTGATGATAGCGTAGCAGGGACCAGGGTCTCCAACCAAACCAATGATTCTTTGCAATGAATGCCTGGGTGTAAAGACGTATGGACAAAGGGGTTTACTGCGTGACTCACTGTGTCACACTGCAGCTTCCAGGACGAGATTTCCCCCTTTCTTCCCCCCATTTTTCCTTTCAAATTTTATTTTGTTTTATTCTAGGGTCGGGTGGGGAGGGAGATGGGTGGGATGGGGAAGACATGATGTGAAAGACACAAAGAACAAACAAAAGAAAGTTAAAAAAAAAATAAACCTGGGAATAGAAGGGTGGGGGTGAGGGTGGAGTTGAGGATGGGGTGGCTCTTGAAGACAAGTTCCAGGCCAATGAGAGACTTGTTTATAAAAAAAAAAAAAAAGGTGGAAAACATGGATGGCACCTGTGAAACATTACCTGAGGGTGTCCTCCACACAGGCACTCTTGCACGCATGCATGCATGCGTGCTCGAGTACACACACACACACACACACACACACACACACACACACACACACGAGTTCGAGTTCAACTTTAGTTTTTTAAAAAAATCCGGTTTTCTAGGTTCTCTGAAATGCTCAGAGCTCTGCTCAAATTATACCAGGAGAAATTGCTATGCATTTTAAAGAACAATTTTACACCTCCATAAGCACTAGTTTATAATTATAATTACATACACCTTATGAGCTTGTTGGAAATATTAAATGAACTAATGTTGGTAGAACTCCTAGAAGGGACTAAGGATATTTTTAAGGGCTCCATGTTAACCATTGTCTCAGAAACAAGAGTTGACATATAATTATTCGCTTGTGTATGGTTTACCTCTCTACAGGGCTTTACCCCTTGTATAAGCCTTCAGAAACACAGCTCCTTGATTATTTTCTTTTATCAGATGGGCGGAAAGACACACACTGGCATGTCCGTGTTACTAGTCACCTAATTAACATTTGTATTTTGAATCAGGGCATGTGGTCCACTGTTGTCTTAAGCCTTTCATCTGGCGACATTAGTTAGAAAGATCGTCTCAGTTGATCTTGAGGGGGAGAAAGAACACGACATGTCCCTAAAAGGCAACCTGGACCGTGGAGTGAGGGGAGGACCGGTCTCAGTAGCTGGAAAACCAAAACTCTGTGGCCCCAAATAAGGTTATGTTGCACTCATGTGTCTTCCTCTCTGAGCAGAAGCAGGCCCCAGTCCAAGGGAGGGTGGTGGTGGTTCTGGTTTGTAATTAGCTTCTGGCTGTCAGACACAAATATGTCTGAAATTAAGATCAAGGTCTGTGAGCCTTTGAGGGGGAAAAAAAAAAACTGAAATCAACCCTGAAAATTCCCCTGGTTATCTGAAAAGGCCACCCCGCCGTGAGTGTTGTTTTCTCACTAGGGTTTATCTTTACAGGTGTTTTGTAGAGGCCTAGACAGCCAGTCAGCCAGTGTGAGTCATCTGGCTGTGGTAAGATTAGGAATTCCTAAAACATGATAAAGGATCCGGAGTCTGAGACAGGAAAGATGTAAGGGAAGTGCCCTCCGCAGCAGCTCCCGCCACCCGCCACCCATTCCCACCACGTGATCCTGTTGTCCTTAACCTTTGGGTAGATACGGGCAGTTACCTGCTTTCTTTCTCATCTCTCCACCTTCCCTCCTCCTCCTCTTTTAATATTTACTTATTTTATGTATGTGTGCCTGAGTGTGCGTATGTGTACTAGAGGCTTTGCAGGTCAGACGAAGTCATTGGATTCCCTGGAAGCAGAGTTACAGGTAGTGAGTGGTGAGCGCCGGGAGGATGCCGGGAAGAACCCGGGGGTCCTTTACTAGCGCAGCAAGGACTCACAACAGCCGAGCCATTGCACAGGCACCGCTTCTTCTTCTTTTATTCCTGTTTTTCCTTTCCTTGACTCTCCAAAAAGTCATAAAATATTATTTCCATTGACTATGTAAATATTCATATTTTAATCAGAATCTCCCCCGCCCCCGGTACCTGCCGACGTGTGCGTGTGTAAAGGTGGTAGACTTAGATATGGTTTAAGAGAGAACTGAAAAGGAAGAAATAGAGGGGGCAGAGATGGGGGGGGGGACTGGAAAAGAGAAAAAGAAAAGGGAGGGCCGGTACGAAGGGGCGTCGGTGACTTGGTGCTGGATGACAGTCTTGACGCGAAAATGAATGGACAGACATTCCTTGCTGCACAATGCCGTCTTGTTTACAAATGCCACGACTAAAGAAAAAAAGAAAGGCAGCTCAAAGTCAGAACGTATTCTCTGCACATTTGAATTGCTGAGGGGTTGGGCGGCGGCCAGTTGGCCACTCTTGTTCCGGTTCAGGGCTAAGAGGGTCTCCTCCACCTCCCAAGCCCGTCTTCCGTCGGTACAAAAACCGAGAACCGCAGCTACCGATGTTGTTCCCCGGGGACTCCTCTTCACTCAGAGAGCAGGGCGGGGGTGCTCGGGGGTTTAAATAGGTTTAAATGTGTCTCCGGGGAGCCCGGGAGCCCAGCGCCGGGACGCAGAATGAATATACCTCTTGAAAACGCGCAAGTTGAGTGCTCAAGTGAGCATTAGTTTGACTTTGAGGACACCTAGTGGCCGTTGTTGGTTGTGTCTCTCAGAGGCCACTGGGAAGAAAAAATCGGTGTAGCCACTAACCCCGGAGGCAACCTCTCTTTTCACAGCACCTTCACAAAGCAACTAGAATTTGCTGGAAGCTTCAAGATAAAACGGCTTGGCTAAATCCTCGCTCCTGCGGTTCACTGTCGCTAGACAGAATTCCCTCGGCCTAATTGCTTCACGAGTGACTTGTAGGGGGGGCTCACTGTGTCACACAAAGAAAGTTCTGTCTAAGGACTGAAGAGTGGCCGCAACCTGGTCAACTCAACTGATCAGCAGACAGTCATTCTGAGAGAGACTCACAGATCAGAAGAATTCTATCCTCATAGAGTTTTATTTTTTTCTGATTTATAGTGATTAGTAGGCCGTACATGACTTTTTATTGTTTTCTGAGTCAGTTAGTAATAAATGCCTTTAAAATAAATGTGCAAACAATAGTTGTTCAGTGCAGAAAATTTAGTTAACAGGGAATGGAAGTTATTGTTGACTTTTTTGAAGGTTACTTTCTCTTTTCATCTTCCAATAAAAAAACTGATTTAACCCCAGACTGTAGTTTTTTGACCCTGGTTTTAGGGTTATAGCACTATATGCTAGCTCTTTCAAATAAGAGAAAATTCAGTGTAATGCACTTTGTGTAAAAATAAATAAAATTTAAGGTTAATTCATTTCATTTAAAAACTATATAATCTATAATGTAATTTTCTTAAACCATTTTTTTTTTTATTCTTTGACAGTCTTATGCATGTATACAATATGTCCTTTGACAATTTCCTATCTATACAATACATTCTGGTTACTCTAGCTCACCTTTTAATCTCCCATCCCACCCTCATTACCTTTTTCCTCTCTATGTATCCTTTTCTCAGATTTTGATTTTTGGTTTTGTTCTGTGGCCCATTTGGCTAATCAGGACCACATGTGTAACACTAGGTTGGGACAATTGTTGGAGCCATGCTGGGTCTCCAGGGAATGCATAAATGAAGACAATGACTTGCCCATGAGGAAAGTTATCTCTAAGGTGTTTTATGTATGTATCTCATGTGTAAACAGATACATTGAATATTAGCTTTGGCCTGGTCCACACTGCCCTGTCATGCCACTTCTGTACCTATTCCCAGTCAATCAGTCCTTCAGGTTAGGGTTCCTCACCCACTGTTATCAGGTCCAGTTGGTGACCCTGAAGCTTCGTGAAAGACTTTAAGGAATTTTTTTCTTTTAACTTCTGTACTCCCTTTGAGCTTGAATTTTCTGTGGGTAGTGTCTTGATTATTTGTCTTCAAACACCATGACAGTGAAGTACTTCCCCCGTAGCCAGGTCCTCAGAAACAGTGACCTTTTCCACATCTATAAACAGAGATGACTGTGATTGGCTGGGGATCTGACATGAACACCGGAGACAACTTAGACACTATCCAGCAGATGCTAAATTGTGGAAATCATGTGTTCTGTTTCTTTACTCTGGGCTGGGGTACAGCTCTCTCTGTGCTTGTCTTTTGGGCAGAAGTGTTCGCCATGGTCCACCACCACTGAGTGGAATAGCTAAGATTCTCATTTGTATTTCATGTCTGCCCTGGGTCCCTGTTCCTAACGATCAAAGTAACTCACAAACAATTAATTCTGAACAGGCGGTTACGATACAGGACTTTGAAACTGGCTGTTTCACAGTGAAATACATGGCAGTTGTCATTCAAGAAAGGGTGACAGGTAAGCTGGTTTCTATTTGCTTTGTTCTTGGCCTATGTTTAGTTGAGATTCTTGCTGCATTTAACATGGAACCCAAACACTTTTACATGGCCTCAAGGACTTTAAGCACCTCTCTACCCGTGTCTCCAGATTCTTCTTAAGCCACACTTGGCTTTGCTAGTTCGTGTCCATTCATTTTTCAAATCCACTGGGCTCCATTATGACAGCACAGGGTCACTTGGCTGCTTTCTACTCATTCTCTCAGGCTCAGCTTAATCATTACTTCCTCAGAGAGCTGTTTCCTCACCCGAACCCCAGTTTGCTTTCTTTGTTTTCTCTCCTGCCATTTCTGCTTCCTCACACTGATCAAACATGTGTCTCCATTCACAATGTCTGTATCCAGTACGAGGAGGGGTATGTCTGCTGTATTTCCCCATGCACAGCAAGGGGTGCCATTTGAAAAGAGCATTCTGTACTGAACAGATGAAGTCCTGCTTTCCTAGGACAGAAGCCAAGGGATGTGCAACTCATTTCCACACACTCACATGGCCTCATTGCCTTGACTAAACCTTTGGTTTTCCACAGAGATTATTCTTGGTTACTAAGGCTTTGGAATGGGCAGAATGAACAGTAACCGACTCTTTAGAATTTTTTTAAAAGCAAGATTATCTTTATTATGTACACAGAAAAGGGTACCAGATCTCATTACAGATGGTTTTGGCCACCACATGGGTGCTGGGAATTGAACTCAGGACCTCTGGAAGAACAGTCAATGCTCTTAACCTCTGAGCCATCTCTCCAGCCTGCAAGATTATCTTTAAACAAATCAGAAAATAAAGTTTTTCATTCTAATTTCAGTTACTTTTTTTGTGAAAACTTTTAACAGTTCAAATACCATGGGGATAATTGCCCATCAAGGCAGGTAAGTCTGTAATGAAAAGAATCTTCAAGCCCTGAATTTGTGGACTGAGAATTAATTGAAACAATAACAACCAATTCTTTTTTTTAAGGCCTTGGCAGTGAACAGTATGCAAGTCCAGACATCCTACTTTTTACCTATGACTAAGCCTTACACACAAACTATTAATTAAGGTATTAAGGACTGATCAAGTCTGATATTCACAAACACCAGCAGATTAGTAAAGCTTATTGAGGGCTTGAATTTGTCCTTCTTTGACTATATCTGGCATGCTGTCTTGGCACTTGCAAAACTTGAATTTTGAACTTGCAACTTGAATTTTCAGAGGGACATATATATCATCAGGCATCATGATTTTGAAGCTGATTTTGTGTTTCATTGCCTGTTAATATTAGAGACTGCTGTCCACTGAGTTTAATAGTTTTTATTTGACTTTTACATTATTTGAGCAACCTTTTTATGGGCAGATATTTATTTATTTATTTATTTATTTATTTATTTATTTATTTATTTATTTATTTCACTAGCAATTTCCATTCACAATTTTTTCCCTAAGGCAAGGCTCTTGGGCTTGCATATATCATAATTACATAGATTAATAATTATGTAGATCATTCTATCTTGGAAAGGCTTCTCAGAAAAAAGTGCCTGAAACCAACACTTGTGGGCAAGTAGATAATTTCAGAGGTGGCTTCAAGAGGACAAGGAGTGGGAGAATGGTTAAAGAAGGGTAGAGGGTCCATTCCACCTTTGTAGAGGAGATTGCTGGTGTGGTCACTCAAGATCTCAATTCCTTGAGAATCTTCAAGTGCCACCTTAGCAAACCTGAAGATGCTTCCTTCTGTCCCTACTTTTCACTGAATCCACATGTCACCGTGTATAGGACTCTGTCGTGTTTGAGGGTTGGTCCAGGGGACTTTAGGACACAGACTTCCTTGCTTCACAGCCAGGGGCTGAGAATGTTCTGGGTCAGAGAGAAGACTCCTAGGAGTCTTGGTGGACTGTGCTTAGCATATGGTTGAGCCTACTCTGAGTTTGTATAGAGCTTTCCACTGAAGACTGGCTGAAATGAGAGGTGGTCCTAGGATGTGTACAGGTAACAGATTCTGTGGCTAGCTCTCTATACTTCTGATATGGTAAATATGACTAATCCTATTCATTTAAATGTGGGATAAATTTATTGTTGTTACTGGATATTGTTTTTATTTGTTAGAAATTCCAAATAGGTTGGCATATGAGTCTAGGGGTCTTAACTCTAATTCAGAAGCAGTGAATTGCTAGGAGTACAGAACCAGGCTTTTCTTAAGATTGAAACTAGCTAGAATTTCCTTATTACTTCTGCTCTCAGACCCAAGCTTGTGTGTATATGGTCTTGGTCTTATCTATTCACAAACATCACCTTTAAGGCACCTTTCCAAGAGTCTCTAATCAAAAGTAATTTCTTCTCTTCCTGAACCCTTCTGAGACTTTTGTGATAAAATTCTAACAGGATCCACCAGAATCAACGAGACACTTAGCTCGACTCTCATTTGTGTGCTGTTTCTACATTCTGCATTGTCTCTTCCTGTTTTCTAAAAACCTAGTTAATTATCAACTACTTTAATCGGCAGGTCTCTAATTTCCCCAGATCCTTGAAGTTACATCATCTGTGTTCAATAAAATCAGTGTATCTCAGCTCCTCACTTAGGTGCTCACATTGGTCACCTAAGAGATTATATTTCATTCACTCCTGTGCTTAACAGTGTAACATGATGACTTACACAGCACACGTAAAAAAATTATGCAATGCTAAGGGGAAACCCCTAAAATTTCCTCTTGTGTTTGTAGGAAAATGGGGCTATAAAAACATCCCTGACTCAGGTATTTAGATGCCTAACATTACATTTCTATTTAAGAAGCTCTAGGTTTAAAAATATCAATGACTCAAGTTGCCAGGTGTCTGCAGATAGTATTTCTTTCACAAATTTTATATCAACACAGTGGCTAAGGCTGTTTAAAAAAAAAAGCAAGAAATGAGAAAACATGCAGATTGTGTTCAAGATGAGTCAGATTTGACATAGAAAGAAGCTGGTTTTGAAGTCCTCCTGTCATGGTCGAACTGAGATTTCTCCTGTGTGTAGCAATACTCACCAAACAAGTTCTCTTGATGTGCACTTGGCTGACCAGAGACAATGATATATAAAAATTATATCTAAGGATACATAATGCCCAAAGGGGGCTTTGAATTGACCACATTAAAACTTTTACAAAGCTGATTGTGCTCCCACACCATCTTTCTTAATATTTAGTTGCATCTCTCCTTTCTATTTTTTATAGCTCAGAGATTTTTTGATCTCAAAGGTTCCCATGTTGTGAACATTTATCTCCCATCCAAGTACTAACCAGGCCTGACCTTGCTTAGCTTCCAAGATCAGACAAGATTGGGCTGGTTCGGGGTACTATGGACACAGACTACATGCCTACTGGTAGAAAAAGAAATGTATGACGATATTACAGAGAGTGAATCACTAATTTTTTGATAAAGAAATAATTATCTTCTTGAATTTTGATCCATGCTCTTGTCTTCAAAGTGCCTTTCTTGCACAGATGTCCAGCCTCTTTGGCCATAGGGGGAAAAGGAATCTTGCATATTCAACAGCTGTCTCCTACTCTTTACCCAGAGAAAAGTGTACATCCCACAGTGGAAGTAAAGCAAGTGTACAGAAGTGATACTTGACCCTTACTGAAACGAAATCAGAAAGGACTCGTATGTCTGTGGGGTGGCTGAGGAAAATTCTTATTTGAAGGTTAAGTCAAGACAAGGGTACAGAAATGAGGGAGATTAGCTACAAAAATTTCAAATTTTATTTTTTAAAAAGTGTTGGTCACAAGTAATTTCAGTTAACTGTCTTCCAAAGTCACATGCTTTTGGAAAGGTTAAGTGTTGGGCTGTGCTGTGTGTATTGTGGTACATATTGCTGGGAGAGAATTTACCTCTTCTTTATCTTAGTGTAAATTTGTCCAAATACTACTTGTGTTGGTTTGAATGAGAATGGCCTCCATAGGCTCATATATTTGGATGTCTGGTTCCCAGTTGGCGGACTGTTTAGAAAGGATTAGGAAATGCAGCCTTATTGGAGGAGGTGTCACTGGGTATGGGATGAATCAGCCCTAACAGGACTGAGGGCCGGCCGACCCAAACTGGTAATGAGAGCGTGTGCATAACATACTTCCTGAGAGCCAACCTGGGTCTGCCTGACAGCCTTGACAATGGTGTCTGAGTGGGGGCATGAGATGACCTGGATCAATGAAGGGGAGCCATGTCACATCAACAGATGTCTATGCAACAGACCCCTCCCCGGGCAGGGTGGAGGGTATATAAGGCTTGCCCCTTCTGGAAGAAATTGAGCTTGTTGTTCGAGACACCACACCTTCTCACCCCCTCTCTGGAGGGAGCCTTTAGGACCTAGTGCCAACTGAGAACTAGGCACAGGCTTAGAGGTTTCTAGGCCCAGACTCCCCTACCCCACTGCCTTCAATTTGTGGATCAGATGTGAGCTCTCAGCTACTGTACCAGGATAATGCTGCCTGCCTGTTGCCATGCTTCCTGCCATGATGATTGTGGACTAATTCTCTGAAACTGTAAACAAGTCCCCAATCAAATGCTTTCTTTTTCAAGTTGCCTTGGTCATGATGTATCTTCACAGCAATAGAACAGTAACTAAGATACTACTGAATACATACACATAGACACATAGATTATTTTTGTCACTTTGCCAAATTCAAGTATTTTGAAAGAATAACTACTTAACCTGTGAGCAAACAGGGCAGGATACTAGAGCATGGCTCATCTGGTGGGGAAGCTAAGTCTAGTTGGCTCATTTCTGGGGTTCTTGAGAAGTTTGATGGATTGTGGATGACAATAAGTGCAGTGTTAAAGGTGTAGTAGAAACATGGCCTTCCACCTGCCAGCTGTGTAGCTTCAGGTAAGCTGTTTCAGGTCCCCGGGGTTCACTTTCATTTTTCTCATTTGTAAGCTGCGAACAAAATTATGACCATCTCACAGGAGTATGTGCTAATGAAATGGGATTAATTTATAGAAAGTGCTAGGACATAAGCACACAATGAGTTTATTCTGTCTCCTACTTATTTTTCTCTCCTCCTCCTTTATTTCTCACCACTTTGTCTTTAATTTCCCAGTATATAGAAGGTTAGAATATAGCAGGATTTATAAGAGACACAAGTAATGTGAGAAATCAAAGAATTCTGCTTAAAGGGTGAAGGAATTTATTAGGGAGGAAAACTCACTACAGCACAGGACATTTAACATAGGGTCCTGGAAAGCTAAGGTACAGTCCAGAGCTGTTCTGGCGCTGAGACGGTCCACACCATCCAGCCCACAAATGAGAGAAGAGAGCGGCCTATGTGCATCTCAGGTCTTAAGGGTAACCCAGAGCCATGCCCTGGGGCAGGTACTTCAAGGTCTTAGGTAGCTAGGACAGTTACCTGCTACATCTCTAGGGGTGGTGTTTCAAGGTCATAGACAGAACAGCTATCCACGACATCTCCCCCTTTTGTCTATATAAGAAAGTTCTAACCTAATGATTATCCAGGAGAGATGAAAGGTAATAACATAAACAAAAATAGAAATACAATCAGCAAGAACATCAAACAACAGACACATACCAAAATTCAGAAATGTGCAGACCATAGGTAAATGGCATGTTACAGACATTGTTCCAATAGCTGTTCTATCCTAAAAAAATCGAACTTTATTATCTGAAATGTTCTTAGCTAAGATATATGAGAGGATTATAACTATCTAGTCTTCAACCCCATCAAAGACCTGAGAAGGAAAATAATATTACCGGAGAAAACAGGAAGTACAAACAAGCAATTTCTGAAAAATTATTAGACAGCTGGCAGCCTGGACAATCACCTAAAGATTCTCAGCACCGTGGGGCATCCATTTTGGCTATGGGCCCAGAGTATCTGACAGACCATTTTCAGACGCAGGAATTATGAAATGTCTTGGTAAGGTTCAGCAGTCACTTTTCCTTGTGTCCTGCTTATCCAGAAAGGACAGTGTTCATTTTGTCTGCAGTTGAGGCAAGGGCAGTTCTTTGCCCAGCAGGCCATTTTGCGCCAAGAAGAAGACAAACTTCCAAACAGTGTCTCAGAAGCCTAACATTCTCTTGGGAGTAGATCAGTGCTGCCAGGAGCAATCATGTCTCACGTCAACAGAAGTCTAAGTTATCAAAATATTTCAATGCCATATTTTCTAGGTCTATGAAGTGTTTGAAGATTACCTATCCATCTGACATAAGTTCTGTAAATCTGGAAAACCTTTCTAACATAACTATGGATATGACACTCATGGGTGACTATTAATCTGTAAGACAAATCTACCTAAATAACCTAAGGACTAAGGCTTCACATATCAAGGTAAATAGTCTGTAAACAGATGTACAGTATAAAGATAATGTCCTCAAAATTGTGACAATACACAAAATATCTTAAACTGAGGTAGAAATGTATAGTGCAATATGATAACAATATCCTTAAATATGTATCAATATACAAAATATACAAAATGCAGAGGTAGAACATACATACAGTATGGTGAATATAATTTTCCATTTGCATCAATATCCAAAATATTTCAAATAGGAGTAGGAACATATGTTCTCTAAAATCTTCTAAGTTCTCTCTCTCATTCTTTTCCATCCAGTTCTTTCCCATCTCTTTAGTTCTTTCCCTCTTATTCTTACTCACCTAGTTCTTCCCCATCTGGCTCTTCCTCCTCTTCCATCCTGTTCCTTTTGTACTCTCTTCTAGCCCTCCAATCTAGTTCTTCTCTAATCTAGTTCTCTTCCAATCTAGTTCTTCTCTAATCTAGTTCTCTTCCAATCTAGTTCTTCCCCATCTCAGTTTGTTCTCCTCCAGTTCTCACCCATCTAGTTCTTCCATTCTCTTTTTTCTTCTCCATTCTCCAGTTCTGAAAATAAAATTTCCTTTTATTCCTTTGGTCCTTATCTCTCCAAGCTATGTCTGCTCCCATCATTTTTTTTTTTCAGGGCAGGGGAAATGTGCTTGGTTGCTAGGCAACTTGGCTAAGCAACTTCTGTCACAGCTAGATATACCTGTAAGTAGGAACCCTTTAGTTATGAGTTAATTGTTAAGGCTGGATCTAAAACTAGAAAGAGGACTTTGGAAAGGAGAAAGTTAAGCTTAATTAGCACATCCACCAGGCCTTCTCAAACAGACAGTCTAGATGTTTAAGTCTGTTCTTAGAGAATACAGAGGTGTCTCTGATAAGATACTTTTGTTGGTCTGAGGATGGCCCTGGCCAGATGCTGTTAATGACAATAATTACAGAAAAGCCTGAAATTAGGGATCCTGGCTGCGTTACTGCACAGAAGGTTATCTAAATATTCCATTAGTAGAGGGAAAATGGTGCCCAATTAATGATGGAAAAGCTACAATAGCACGTGAGAAATTCATAGCAGGAAATGGCTAGTAATCAAAAGCCAAATATCACTAAGACTCCTTTTGAGCCTTGGCTTGACCTCTGGAAGGCTCTTGGCTTCTTCCAGGTATTAGCTTGTCATAATCAGCTGAAATACCACTTCATATTATTGCGGCTTGCAGCATAAGGTTATCTGAGATTCTGGCTAGAAGTGTATTATAATGGACCATCTCATTTTGGAACTGTTCTGAAGAGTTCAAAATTGATTATTGAGTGATTTTTTTTTTAGTTTAATGGCATCATTATGGACCAGGTAGTGTCATTGTCTTGAGGCCCCATCTTCCTTTTGGAGACTTTAGAGACTGCTATTGGAAAGTTTTTCACTGTGGAAGACTTGAACATATTAATATCAAAATGGAAAGTTTGAATTTTAGGATGATGTGACATGTGAGGAAGGATTCCCTGAAATCAAGAATAAGTATGAAGAGAAATAGAATCTTGACAACTGTGGTCCCTAGATTATTGACTTTCTCCTGTCCCACACCAGGTGATTCTTCTGATATGAGACAGAGTCTCTTAATTCTTTCTTTTAGCAACATGCTTGTATTAGAGAAGGAGAGAGCCACATTCCAACTCCAAAGCCAGCTTGATTTATAATTGAATTTGGACTACAACTTTTCTAGAGTTAAAGAGAAATAGATGTTAGACAGTGAAATATTACCCTGTGTATATTGGTACCAATAGGTCCTTCCCTTCTGCTGTAGACCTCTGGGTATCCAAGGCCTTTTGATTTCTTGAAGACATGTATTTCTATTATCCTGTAAAGACAAAAACCAGTACCCTGACCCAACCCTTGTTTGGTACATAGAACCACTTAGATATTGCCTTGAGTTATGGCCTATCGGTCACATTTTATGCTCACCCTGCCAAACCCATGTGTACTCAGAGGAGATTGTAGGAACCATGAAGTTCTTCAACTTGTGATGGAATCCCAAGTAACCATGATTCCCCTTAGAGCAAGAGAAAGTTCTAGAAACATTTCTTTTCATATTAGGGCTACAAGGAGAAAAATGATCACCTGTGAGGCACCCATGATGTTTTTAGATAAACTAAATGAATCTCTGGATATGGGTACCACCTGGCTGAGTCTACCTAATGTATTGAAAGTGGAGTGGCACCTCAGTTCCCATTTATGCTGGACCAGGCAGTTACATTCCAGCCAAAACAGTCACAGCAAATTAGTGTCGGACACTCGGCGTGTGACAGCGACTTTCTATGCACACTCCATGTACTAACTTCATTACCACAGCGACTTTCTATGCACACTCCATGTACTAACTTCCTTCATTGCCACAGCGACTTTCTATGCACACTCCATGTACTAACTTCCTTCATTGCCACAGCGACTTTCTATGCACACTCCATGTATTAACTTCCTTCATGACCACAGCGACTTTCTATGCACACTCCATGTACTAACTTCCTTCATTACCACAGCGACTTTCTATGCACACTCCATGTACTAACTTCCTTCATTACCACAGCGACTTTCTATGCACACTCCATGTATTAACTTCCTCCATTACCACAGTGACTTTCTGTGAAGTCACCATGCTTGTTCTAGTTTAACAAGGATAAAAATGAAAGCACACAAAAGTGAGGCAGCAGAATTAGGACACGCCACTCTAGCTTCAGCACCTACCCCTCTCCATCTCGTTTCTCAGAGCCTCCTTGCCATATTGACCTCCTGGAAGCACCTTTCTCACTATCCTGAAAAGTCATCAGGCAGGCTGCTTATTCTGCAAATCATCCCCCTTTCTGTTATTCTCTATTTGGACAAACTATTATTCACAAAAGTCCATTTAGGCAATAAACACTTGCTATGGAATTGGTGATGCATTTCTCTTCACCGGAGTGTTGAGCCTGGCCCCATACAGGGTCTGTTACAAAGGAGGTCCTAAATAATTCTGTGGAGGGAAACAATGGCATGTGTTGGATTTTCCTTTTTTATGGGGTGGGGTGGTGGTTGATACGAATGTGCATGTGTAGTTGTTATGAGACAGTCCATATTGAACTGAAATTCTCTACAGCCTATATCACGGAGAAGAAGCCTCTATTTCCTCCTGTGGCAGATTATTTTTCTAAGGACAAAGAGAAATCAGTACAGATGTTAAATTATCCTTGACACTAGTGTGTCATTAGTAATGGTTGGCACTAGGTGGCGCCAAGGAGCCTCTCAGGGGCTCAGAAAAGGGTTGAACTCCATTATTAACTCTCAGTTTATGCTCAAAATAATTTAAAGATTTTTTTCCTTAAGATTTGCAAATGTGCATTATTTGAGCCAGCTATTTAATTACATTCATCCCCCTGGTGCATTCTTTGCTCCACTGGTTATCTTATTATTTTTGAAGTGGAAAGGCCTTATAATTTATTTCTTCCAGTTTCTTAGTACTTAGAGACAGAGTTTTAATACTTGGGTAAAGACTTTATTTAGTTTTTGAGACTTAATATTTCAGATCTCGCTCTACTCCTGACTTAAATCCACTTTCTATCCATAATGTGCAATGTGGTGACAGCTACTGTGGGTTTGGCCTGCTGTAAAAAAATAATAAATAATAAAAAGGAAATTGAAAAGCGAACTGACCCATCAGCACTCAAACAAAAATGCTTATTTCCGTTTTTTTTCTTTTTAAGAAAGGTTCTGATGGTTAAAACAAAGACCATCAGCAACTGCAATGGGTTCAACTCAAAGTTCTGTTCCCACCTTTGCTTTCCTTTAAAAACACAGATGCCTCACACGCCAAAGTGCACACATGGGCGACATAACATGTAAAACTTGGATACATGTGTACATTGTATGATGTGCAATTACAGAGTGTTTAAATCAGACTAAATACATGGTCTCTTCAAACATCTAATATTTATTCCTAGTAAAAGCATCCTATATCCTTTCTTCTAGCTTTTGGAGGTATATTGTACTTTCCCATTATTTGTAGACGCTTCACTGTTTTGTTTCTATGTCCTAGTTCCTTTTATCTCTGCCCACATCTCCTCACACTATTTTTCCTAGTCTCTGGTGACTCCCACTTTGTGTTCAACTCCTATAAGATCAATCGTTTTAGGTTCACACACGAGTGAGATCACCTGATACCTGCCTTTCTGTAGCTGGCTTACATTTTTTCATTGAACACAAGGAACTCTATTTTTTTCTTAGCAGTTGAATGGTGTCACAATTGCACTGTGTACCTATCACATTTTCTTTACTTACATCCTGGTTGATGGACAGTTTGGTTGCATCTGTATCTTTGCTATCGTGAAGAATGCTGATGTGAGTATGGGTATGCAGAGGTTTCTGACATACTGATTTCAATTCCTTTAGATATAGATTGAGTAGTGAGAGTTCAGAGTCATCTGTAGCTCTATGGTAATTTCCTGAAGGAAACTTTACATTGTTTTGCAGAATGGCTGTACTAATTTACATTCCCACCCATACTGCAAAGGCTTCCTTTTCTTTACATCGGTGGCAGCCCTTGTTACCTTTAGTTAGTCATATCCATTCATACTGGAGTGAGGTGATATATGATGGTGATTTTGATTTACATTTCTTTGATGATTAGTGATACATAGCACGCCTCCCCCCACACACCACATACCTTTGGTCTCCTTTGTATGTCTTCTCTTGAGAATCCTTTGTTTAAACATGTCTTTTATATTGGGTTGTTTTGCTGCTATTGACTGCCTGGCACCCTTCATATATTTTGCATGTTAACTTCTTGTCAAATGAATAATTTGCAAGTACCTCCCCTTTCTTGATTATTTCCTTTGCTATGCTCTGCCTTTTACTTTCATTTTGACCTTGGTAAGTCATTTACTCCCTTTGAGCCTATATTTTTCATCTAAGTGACAAGATGACTTACTTATCTTATTGTTGACTTGTGAGATATATTTGCATTGTATTGTCATTTTTACAAATAATTTAAAAATGGACACAAGATAAGTATGCACATTAATGATTAATGAATGCATGACACTTTGACAATATAAATAGACAGTGTATAATGATCAATTAAAGGGAATTATCATTTCTACTTTCAAAAATTCATTTATTTAAAGTGTATGCATGTGTGCCCAAAGGTATGTGCACCACAAATGTGAAGGTGTCTGTGGAGACCAGAAGTGGATATCTGATCCCCTGGAACTGGAGTTATAGGCAGTTGTGAGCCCCCTGATGTACGTGCTGGGAAACTGAACCTGGGTGTTGTAGAATATTATTTTAAGGTGTGTTACTTTTGTTTATGTAGCATTTGTTTAACTCTGTGAAGCTGTGTTACTGTGCCTGTGTAAAACACCAGATGGCCTAATAAAGATCTGAACAGCCAATAGCAAGGTAGGAGAAAGGATAAGTAGGGCTGGCAGTCAGAGAGATATATAGGAGAAATCTGAGAGGAGAGACCTAGGAACAAGAGAGGAAGGAGGAGGATGTCAGGAGCCAGCCACCCAACTACACAGCAAGCTACGGAGTAAGAGTAAGATTTACAGAAGTAAGAGAATGGGAAAAGCCCAGAGGCAAAATGTAGTAGACAGGATAATTTAAGGAAATCTGGCAATATGTGCTGTTGTCTGTATGGCAGGGTATTTTACTTTGGTACTTCCAATCCTTCTGCATAAGTCTATTAAGCAGAAAAAAACTGAAGCAAGATTTAACTGGAAGAGTTAACCAAAACTTACCTTCCTCTCCACTGTCTACCTTAGTTGGAATGTTGAACCAAATATACTTTATGAGCTTTCACAAATTTCAGTGTTCATAGTAATTACTAGATACTTCACATACTATTTATACAGTGTATTATAGTTAGTAGGCTAAGCTATGACTTCCTCACCTGTCTTCTGCCCCGTTCTCCATGCTAAGACTGTTTTCCTTATATTGAGGTGAAAGGGGTCCTGTGGCTATCTAAATCCTCTAGTTGCATTGACCTCCCAACCCTCAATTCTGTGCCTTTATACATAATAATAACACATAATAAGCTTCTCTGAACCCCATTTTAATCCCCTGTAAAATGATCTATATGATGTGAGATTGTTCACATAAAGCATTGGGAGCACTGATGGACTCAAATGCTTTGTCGAGTGCTCCTGACATCTGCTTAGGTGGCAATGGAGATGAGACATACTGACCTCCCTCTAACACCTTTAAAAATAGACTGGAATTAAAAATAGGTACATCTTAAGCTATTTATTACCAAGTTGAGAAACTCTAGCACCGGTGGGAAAGGTTTTCATGAAACCCACCCCTAGCTGAGCACTTGGCAACTCGTGGATGCTGGGGGTTTTCTTCAGGGATGCAGCTACTGATAGGCTACCCACGTTCCAGTGGATGGCCCCACATCCATGCATGTACAGGCAGCGCTAAGCGGACTCAGTAGGTTTCAAAAGGAGGACATGATGTTGGGGAGGAAAGTGGTGGGGGTGTATGGGAGGAGCTGGAGAGGAGGCAGTGAGGGTAGACTTGGTCAACACATTATATCCGTCTATGAATTTTTCAAAAAGTAAAACTTTTAGAATAGATATAATCACTCAGTGTGGTATCTAGAAGTGTAGAGTCCGATGAGAAGAGGGGTAGATTTATGTCTCTGAGTTACACGAACACCTAAAGGCAGATAAAAACAGAACAGTATGTCTTCTCAGGAGTGGTTCTCAGGTCTTAAGTAAGAATGGCAGTGCAGAGGTCAAAACTTGGCAATTTGGGGAAGATGTGCTTGAAAAGTTGGAAAGAGACCAGGCATGTGCTTCGATGTCAGTGTTTGATTACCGTAGGACAGCACTGATACAACATGTGGCCATGTTGGAAGCTGTGATGGAGTGGGTTGAATGGTGAATACAGCTGAGAGCCAGAAAGCAGTACATGTGACTGTGTTTAAAAAACTGCTTGGGTCCGAGCCGGGTGATGGTGGCACACGCCTTTAATCTCAGCACTCAGGAGGCAGAGCCAGGAAGATCTCTGTGAGTTCGAGGCCAGCCTGGGCTACAGAGCGAGATCCAGGAAAGTTGCAAAGCTACACAGAGAAATCCTGTCTCGAAAAACCAAAACCAAACCAAACCAAACAAACAAACAAAAAAAAAAAAAAAAATGAAAAACCAAACAACAACAAAAAAAAACCCTGCTTGGGTCTAAGATCAAAAGAGAGTTATAAGAGAGATTATGAAATACCATTGGTATCTATGAAAGATTTTTTTCTTCTCCTCTCCTACTCTTCCTCCCTCTCTTGGTTGATTAATAATGCTAAGGAGAAAATGTCTTTTGGTTACTGAAGGGTCGGAGTGAGAACACTTTCCAAAGCTGGAGGATCGAAGCACAGCTGGAATCTGTTTCCTCTTTTGTAAAACAGGGATCTGGGTAATGGCATACTGTTTTTGTGGAAATAAAATACGAAGCAATTTACAATGGCTAAGTACCAGTGCTGTAGTGTTAACTATTGCTGTGTTGGCCACAGCAGTCTGTCATTCTGGATACAAATGCTAGACCACAGAACTGTTTTCTCCTGTGTTCAATCTGAAATGTTTTTTCTTTTTTGATCTTGTGGGTCTGAGTTATGACAATAATTTTCAGACCCTGTAAAGTTTCTTGTGAAAATGAAGAAGAAAATACTGTCAATAGGGAAAGAACTGTTTTTTCCTAATCCAAAATGACTTCATTTTTGAGTGGTGCAGACAAGTTGTGGTCACACAGAGAATTTTGCCAGGGAAGTAACTTGTGTAAAAAAAAAAAAAAATCACTAAAATGCCAGTGCATGTCAGTCAGAAAAACATTTCAAAAATCTTTTAATCCTTCCTAAACATAGTGTGAGACAGTCTCTAAAGTCATTTCTTTGAGCCAACTAGCTGAAGCTCAATGGAGCCATGGCTTGAGTTTGTACCCTGGCTCCTTCAGTTTAACGCAGAGATTTTCATCATCACTTGGAACTGCAGAGAAAAAGTCAGAGTTTAAAAAAAATACTTAAGTGAAGAATAGGTTTTCTTTTTCTTCTCTTTTTTCTTTTTCTTTCCTTTTTTTGGATTTTTGGAGACAGTGTTTCTCTTTGTAACAGTCTTGGCTGTCCTGGATCTCACTTTCTAGACCAGGCTGGCCTCAAACTCACTGAGATCCATCTGTCTCTGTCTCCTAAGTGCTGGGATTAAAGGCATATGCCACGACCACCCAGCTAAGAGTAGGTTTTCTAAGCCAATTTGCCCCCCCTTTTTTCATTTAAATCAAAGTAAACTTTAATGTTGACTATCCATAAATGCCATTAAGAACATGTTGTTCCTTATTCTATTTCCCTGCCTTTTAAATTTGTATTTTATTTTAATTTTCTCTTATTCATTTTACATATCAACCACAGTTCCCCCTCCCTCTCCTCCTGTCCTGGCTTCCCTCAGTGAAGGCTCCTGTTTGGGTCCTGTAAGCCAAAGCAACCCTTTCCCGCTCAGGTTTCTTTGATGATGGTGTTAAGCACAGGAACAGGAAGCAGGCCAGGGCAGTACTTTTACTCACAGTACTTTAAACTCTCCAGCAGCGTTCTCTCCACAGCACCTTTCCTGCTGCCCTGAGGTTTCAGACACGGACTGACCTGGAGTCTAGATGCTCAGTTCCCAGAGATTATACTAAAAGACAATTCAGCTTTTTAATATGCCTTTTAATATTTTCATTAAAATATAATTGTATAATTTTCTTCCTCCTCTTTCCTTCTTCCGATCCCTCTGTGCCTTCTAACTCTTCCACTGTCCCCTCCCTTCAACCCCTCCCAAGTAGCCCCTACTTCCTTCCAATTCATGGGCTGTTACACACACACACACACACACACACACACACACACACACGCATAAAAAACAAACAAACAAACAAGCAAACAAACAACTCACTGAGATCATTTAGTGTTGCTCATATGAGCCTGGGCCTTGACAAGGGCAGAAATCTCTCTCCCACATTTGTAGGAAGTGGGTGTGTCTCTCAGGATGGTGTGATTCACACTGGCTTCCCTGGCTTCCCACTGGACTGCTGCTTATATTTTCTTTTTCTACTCACCTGAAAAAAGAATCAGTTTCTGTACTCAAAGGCTGACAAGTCAAATTAATAATAATAAAAAAAAACCTGACTCTCAAAGATGTTGGATATGCTTTAGAATTGCATGGCAACAGCGCAAGGTGTCCTTGCTGCTTTCTGCTGGGCACAGGCACCCTGACCCTCTACTAGAGGAGCAGCCAGGGGCGGGGCAGGGAGCCCCGTGCTTGTCTATGGTACACATCAGACCTTTGGCTTTTAAGTACACGTCTTCTTGTTCTTTAACTTAATTTCCACCTTTCCCTTCAGAAGAGGTCCGTACCCTGAATGCACTGATTTCATTTTTAAAACCATCATGTTCCTTTTCTCCTCAGCCATCATTGCCACCACGTGAAGCTTGATTCAGTGGAATTGAGGGTGAATGAATATACATATATGTACACACACACACACATATGTATATACATATGTATGTATTGAGTCAGTTATGGGGGTGTGGCTTGGCACCTTGAACTATTTTTAATTAAATATGTGTCGTTTCATATGGACAGACTCCTAATGTCAGGCCAACTCACACTGTTATTCACAAAAAGCTTTCATGTTTTGAGTTAAGTAGCAGGGTAAAAGTAGAGTAAAGTCAGACTTGCAGGTGGGGACGCTGAGACAAAGTTGAGCTATTAAGTCGGCAATGGCAGGGTAGAGATTTTACCTTACACCTCCTCATCTTTTATTTGGACACATAAGTTCTTCAATGTAATTAAAGAACATTTCATCTTTTCATACATATGTGGCAAGTTGAAAGATCGTTTGAAGCATATAACTATTTGGCAATGATATTTATCATCACGATTTAATATATTCCTGGATCTATTCCTCATTACAGTCTTGCTCCTTGGCTAACCACCTCTGTTAGATGGATTCTTGTCCAGAAGTAGTCTGAATTATGCTTGAGAACCAGTCTGCTCTCATGAGGAAAATAGCTCTTTTGTTTTTATGATCTCTGTGTGAATTACTGCTTCTGTTTTGTGTCACGTTTTAGAAGAACAATTCGTCCATGAAAGGTCATTTCACATCAGCTTAGCAGAAGAGTCACCTCATGTCACTTGAACTAGCTGGGTAGATGCATAGAGTGTTGGGGTTATAATGAGAGCCCTACTGCTGAGAATGCCGGAGAGAATACCTCTTCTGTTTACACATGCTGCCACTTCTGTATTCTGTGTGCCTAGTACAGTGCGTGGCACCTGGGACTCCTGCCTAACTGAATCATTTCCAAATGTCACATCTAGGCTCTGTGGATCAAAAACTTATTCCTTGGAAGGTGGTTTTTATCTTTCTGCTGTCCCCACATTCTGTCCTGTCTGCTGTGTACTAAACAACACGTCCCTTTGTTTTCCTCTGGTCTAAAGTCTGAATTCTTTCACAGACCTGCCACTTGCCACGGGATGGGTGGGCCTGCAGGAGGAGCGGGAACTTCACCTCTCATCCTGGACCCTAGAAGCTGCAACCTCTGCAGCTGGAGACAGCAAAGTCTTCAGGCTGGGGGTATCCCTAGGATTGTTAGCGACTTCCCTTCTTTGCCAGGGAATTCCCAAAGTCCTGTCTTGTGGGTTCAGAGATGATTGATGCCTTTCAGCTAGATTACCTAGATGTGACTACAAGGTCTCCCTGCTGTGACATCAGAGACAACCTAGGGACTTTCTTTTTCTGCCTCCAGCCCCTCCAGGGAGCTCCTCTGAGGTACAGGGGCCATAATTTCTGGCCCAGGCAACACTCTAGTGAAGTCCAGATCACCCCTCTTCTTGAAGACAATTCCTGCCACCATAAAGGGTGAAGGTCCCAGCCTGTTTAACAGATATTTCAGTTGCAATGTCCTCCTCCCAAGGCAACATTTTGGTGGGACCTAAAGTCCTGAACAGGTAGGTCTACTGTCTGTAAGGAAAAAGCTTTTCTCTTTAGTTCTTTTCCAGCTCCCGGGGCAGCTGTTGGGTGGATTAGATTTCTCCTGTGTTTTTCGTTCATTCTCCTCAGCCAGCCCTCATGAGACTATGCTCATCTGAGGATTTTTCTTGTGAGATTAGATCACCTCAAGTTCTAACAACTTGCTTTGCAGTTATGCTTTGGAGACTTTTCCTCTCTTTGGATCCATCTTTGCCCTGTTAAAGTCAATCACCATTCCACTGGCATGGGACTCACCAGTCTCCTTTAGTTGTGAGTCCATCAGGGATCAGGGATCAGTGAAGGTTTTCAAGGTTGGGTGCCTGTTGTTCAAGAAGACTCCTGGTGGTGTAAACATAATCCCCCAAACTCATAAACTCAAGACCCCAACCCTTGATTCAAGTCCTCTCCTGGGTGCCTACAACTTTCCTACCATTTTCCAAACTCTTCCCTCACATTTTCCTTCTGACAAGAAATCACCAGCTCCCTCCTTAGAAAATTCACCCTTCATCTATTTATGCAGGGTGGCCTCACAGGTAACCCTGGGAGTGAGATAAAATAGTTTCTAGAACTTTCTTAGAATTCCAAGTCTGTCCTCACAATAGGTTAAGAGGAGCCTAGTCCTAAGTGTCTGACCATTGTCCTACCAGCAAGTTCACGTCACTTGTCCTCAACACACTACATGCTGCCTTCAAAACTCCTACTCTCCTACTCTGTCTTTCTTACTGCATGCCTATTACCCAACCAACAGAGAGAATTTAGTGCTCCTTAATGTAACAACACACCCTACGTAGTTGTGCTAATGTGGCACTAACAAGAGGCTACTTGGGGCTACCAACATACTCCACTTTCTGGTCCTCTAACGTCTAGATACAACTCACACCAGCAGATGGAGCCCTACTATGAGCTTTGACAATGGGATTATAAAACACTCTTTTAAAGGATCTGCTAACCACATTTTTTTTTTTTTTTTTTTTTTTTGGTCACCTCAGGGACAGTCTCTGAAAGACTCTTATACTCAGGTCTCATTTTCTATCAAATACAATTGAACTTACAGGAAGAAAATGTAGGAGACCTCCTTAGTTATGATATAAGTCAAACCCTAGATTACTTTCCTATCCTAGACTACTTATTTCTAAGCCCTCAGGTCTCTACTCTAGATATAACATCTGGCCAAATTAGATTCCTTAAGCTTGAAAATTGGGCCAGCACATCAATACTTCACAAGTCTTCAAGGGCACCTCAACTTTTCCAAAGTCTATTAGTTCACAGGCCATGCATTTTAGGCTCAATCAGAGAATCAAATACTATTTGCAAAGAGTACAAAGGCAATATGTTCAGTGGAGAGCTCACCGAGGCCACAAACCAAAACCCTTTTATACACCCTTCTTCTACAGGATGTCTTAACCCCCTTAATGGTCACTCACAGTCTCCATCTTCCTGGGTTCCATGAGAAGCATACTACATTTTCTGCCTGATATCTTGAAGACTGTTTATTCTTTCCTCTAGGGCCCGAGCCTGTCTCTGCCTCCTCAGGTACTGAACAGGAGCATGGACTGTGGCATTTGTCCTTCCCCAAGTCCCATTTAATCAGGACTACACATTTTTGCCATGACAGATTTCTCTCACCTGAACTAAAAGAGCAGTGCTGACTTCACTGTTAATAGTTTCTGGCTTTACCTTCACTGTTGTACAAGAACAGGTGTTCTTACGAACTCTACTTTTTACTACTTAAAGACTCTCCCCAGAACTCACAAGCCAAATAATTATACTAGCCCAAGAACTTTCACACATATGGGAACTGCTGTTTAAATCTACTTATAGTAGTTGGCCTTCAGAACTTCTGGACTCTTGGTTTGTGGCTGCTGCTCAAGGTAGATAGACCCTGCACCACATGGAAGTAAGGAAGTTGCTTTTATGGTAATAAATCTGAACAAATACAACAAAATCAACTTAATACCATCAGACATACTGATGGTGCTTGGGTCCAAGACTCAAAAAGAGGGTTTGAATGGTAAGACTTTAAAACAAATGAGATAATGTGGTTTCTTGTTGCTTCACTTTCTAGAGGCAGAGTGATTTGTGTGCTTCTCGGCATTTTGTACCTTAGTTTTAACCCACTTGTCAGGTTTGTTTTCTCCAAGCTTCAACAGGTCCATCTCCACGCTTTTATCCCTTTCCCTCAGAAGTCTCACTTCCTCTAAGTCTCCTGGGCCAGGAATGCAGACCTTCCATCAAAACCACTCCTAAATAGAGCTCTTATTTTACAGCAAGGCATGGAATCCCTGCCAGAGTAACACACATGATCCATGTGGGCTAGTGTGTTCTTTCTGCATGCCTCAGAGAAGCTACCAAAGAAAAGGCCTTCAACCAGCTCTCCAGGAATGGATTTGCTGCTTTGACTAGGTGGGATGTAGAGGCTACGGTTAGGGAAAGAAGCAGGTCCCCAATTCAACCCTGCTTCAGAAAGTGACTCCCCAAACAGAAGACTAGGTTGAGGTCCCAGAGAAGTTCCACAAAAGACCACCTTCCATGTATGTAATGGACAAGAGCATCTTTATTATTCTAATATATTGGGTGGCCCATCCAGCACAAAGGCACAATGGTGACCAACCCTCAGGGAGGAAGTGAGGGGTTCTTTTAAGCCTCACTAAGGGGAGTGCCCAAGGAAGTTAGCTCATCTTAGATATAATTGGCTTATGTGGGTGGCAATCTTTGTTAGTAGTTTCTGTTGGCTAAAAGTTAGTTGAGGGTTGGTCAGGGCTACAGCCTTTCATTTTTGGGCAAACTTGGATATGTTCCAGGCTTTGTCCTTATTTGGTCATTGGTCCAGGCCTGTGTACATGCTGTTCCCCTCTACCTTACCTTCAGGGACTTCAATAATTAGTAGTCCATTGTTCTTGGCTTTGAGAAACAGGAAGTGGAGCCCAGTGAGGCCTACCTCTCAGGCTTTATGTGTCTGGGTATTCACCCAGCGTTCTCATTTATAGCCTGTTCTACTCCAGTTGGGACCAGCAGAAAGGCAGAATACCATAGGCCTGTAAGAAAGGACTGTAACCTCATGTCTTAGTTAGGGTTTCTATTGCTGTAACAAAAACATCATGACTACAAAGCAAATTGGTGAGGAAAGGGTTTATTTGGTTTTCGCTTCCATGTTGCTGTTCATTATGGAAGGAAATCAGGACAGGAACTCAAACAGGGCACGATCTTGGAGGCAGAAGCTGATGCAGAAGCCTTGGAGGGGTGCTGCTTACTATACTGCTTCCCTGGCTTGCTCAGCCGGCTTACTTATAGAACCCAGGACCACAATGGTCTGGGTCCTCCCCCATTGATCACTAATTGAGAAAATGCCTTTCAGTTGGAGCTCAGAGAGGAATTTCCTCAACTGAAGCTTCTTCCTCTCTGATGACTCTAATTTGTGTCAGGTTGACATAAAACCAGCCAGTACACCTGGACATCACAGAAATACAGCATTGTAAACCCATTCAAGATCAGAACACTGACCAATCAGGACTGTCCTCATTTACATGGCATGGATAGAATGGGTGGGTGGGAGATAATAGAATGCATAGTGTCTTGGCCTAACCAAACAAGACTGCTCCCAATTAGAAAACTCTCTCATAGTCCTATGCTGGCGATTCTATTACCACTGTGCCTGCTGCCCCTGTTGTAATGTGGTGAACAAAGATGTCAATTGTTTCAAGGAAAAAAAAAAAAAAAAAGCTCAAGCAAGCTGTCCTTAGTTGGGTTTCTATTGCCGTGAAGGGACACCACGACCATAGCAACTCTTACAAAGGAAAAACATTTAATTGTGGCTGGCTTACATTTTCAGAGGTTTAATCCATTATTATCATGATGGTACATAGTGGTATGCAGGCAGGCATGGTGCTGGCTACATCTTGATCCCCCAGGCAACAGGAAGCAAACTGGGACACTGGGTGTGGCTTGAGCTCAAAGCCCACCCCGACAGTGACACACTTCCTCTAACAAGACCATACCTACTTCAACAAGGCCACACCTCCTAATAGTGCCACTCCCTTTGGGGGTCATTTTCTTTCAAACTACCACACAAACCATTTCCCAAAGTTCCTAACCTTCACAACTATGTGAAGTAGAAAAGTCAAAAGCTGGTGAAAATTTAAAACTAGAACCCTCAAACATGCTTAATCCTAAAATCATGGTACAAAACTAGGGAAAAAGTTTAATGAAAAGGTAAAAGAAAGCTCACTGCACATAAAATCTATTATTCACACAATTGGACTATTCAGGAATATTAAAATCCAAGACATTTAAAACCACTTTTTATACATTTTTTTCTAAATATTGATGGGTTGCTTCTAAATGAAATGTTTTTGTTCCTGTACACACACACACACACACACACACACACACACACACACACACACACACAGTAATGCTGACAATGGGAAATGCATGCCTCTGTGCTCTTAACAGCTCAAGCAATACCTTTCAGTTTGATGTAGGCTAGAGCTGCACCCTTCTATATCATTAGGCACTAATTGCCCCATTACAGTGCTTTGGGACAGTCTTAGAACGGTGCCCCAGGCTTTTCAGCAAATTCAGCTTTAAAGTAAATGTCCCCAGCAGTCAGAATTATTTACTAAACAAAATACAGAGTTTCTTCTAGAACGATGGCTTAAGGTCTTGCACACTTGCTAAATGCTTGTGTTACAAAATACTTGGGTACTTAGTGGGGCAATTGCTATTTCTCATTAGTCTCCCTTTCTCCCCATAAACATCAAGATGAAAAAGGAACAGTTTGCACTTCGGTACCCCAGACTCACACAGATATCCTTAACCCTGGGAAAAGTGTCCTTTATCTTGTATTGTTTTGAAGAAGGGGAAGTGAGAGGCTCTGAATCATGCTATTATTTATAAGGAGAGGCAAGTCATCTAAAAATATTCTTTGCGTGAAAATGAATATAGCCATGTAAGATCCAAGGGACTTGAATGTGTATTAAATCATCCATCACTTGAATACACTCCTTAAAAATCTCTGGATGGGAATTCTGTCAAACACTGCACACTGACAACAAATGATCAACAGGGAATGTCAGAGGCCTTTTCTTGAACAGTTCTTATTAATCTCAACAGTTCTTGGGGACTTCCAATTCTGTGTTACCAATGAGGAAACTAGGGTTTGGGTGGATAAGTATTTCACCCAAGATCATGCTGCTCACAAGCAACCAGAGACTGAGCATCAAGAATAGGTTAACGAATGAAAAGAGCCGTATAGCTTAAACTATTGACAGAAGGTATATGGTATAAAAAGGTGGTCTCAAATATTAAAACATGTACAAGATAGAATGGAAGGTTAAGTGAAGATTTAAAATTCAGGGTATATTTTTTAAAAAACTAGTTGAAAAGCCCTACAATGAAGTATTTGGAAAAACAAACAAACCACTCCCTAACTTATCCTTTAAGGTCATCTGGATTTTCAGATTCAGTGTCTGCTTCATGTAGGTTAACCCTCATCATTTGAAACTATATTCACCTGTCACTTGAAAATGGCCCATCTGTACCACACACCATCCATACAATTTGCCTCTCTTAATTCAGTATGTAATGGTCATGATTATATTGATAAGTAGAAATGAGACATCAAACCTAGGCAGTGTGTAAATTCTTTCATTCTTTGTTTGGGTCCACTTGACTCTATATTCAAGATATATATATATATATATATATATATATATATATATATATATATCACAAAGTTCAGTTGCAACACAATATACTACCAGTTTTTAAAATTAGTGGTTTTGCCTTTGACTTATTTTGAAGATATCATTCACACATTTTATTTTAGAGAAAATCCCAAGGAAATGCATTTACTCAGAAGATTCACATTTAGGATTTGATTTATTTAATTCAGACCATCCAACCAAACCAAACCAACCAATCAGCCAACCAAAAAACAAATACTCAAGGAGAAATTTCAAGGTAAAACTTATCTCAATATAGATTTGGGGTTCCCATCTGAACAGTTGGCATGCACAAAATATTAGTCACACTGAACTGAAGGGTCTCTTCAAATGTCGAGGTATTTCTTTGGAAGACTCTTTTAGTAATGTGTGATTAACCCTATTGCAAGTTGGATTCTCCAGGGAGCAGTCCTGTTGTAGGCAGTGTGCTGAAGGCTTTCTAGGGGCTGGTCTTTGGGCAGGACCCAGGGAGGGGAAGGAGGCCCACTCTTGACAACAGTGTGGGGATTCAGTGTTCCCAGAAAAGCTTTGAAGATTGGCTTTTTTGACTTGAGTCTTGTTTTGTAAAGGAGGACAGGCCTTTCACCTTGGTTTTGACCATTATTGTCTGCTGTTCTTTTTTCATGGAAGGTGGTTTGACTAGCAGCAAGGTGGCATTTCTGCGGAAGGCAAATTCCATACAGAACTGACCGTGAGGGTAGCAAGACTAACAGATGCTGGTGGAATAGTCCTGCCTCCATGAACGGACCTGAGAAGCTCAGCACAGAATCTGTTTCTCTTCAGATACCAAGACTAGTGAAGGAAATCAATCCAAGAGGAGCATATTTTGAATATCCTGTTCTCTGTTCTTCTCTCAAACTTCATCTTTCAATCTGTAAATGAGGGACTTTTTTTTTCTTTTGTTACTTTCAAGTCACAGGTACATTTGTAGGGTCTGACTTGACTAATTATTCTGACAATTTCCTATTCATTATCTCACATAGCAGGGAGCCTCTTTGGACCATCAAGCCTGTAAATTTACGATTGCACATTAATCAGTGAAATATAATTGCTAGCTGTATCCTCTGGGCTTCGGGCACACTGTATATGCCAGGATATATACAATTAGCTTCAAGGTTTGCTTAGAAGCACTTGCCCATCCAACAAGAAAATAAGCAGTACAGTAATTGAGAAAATGAACACCTTGGGTCTTTCTCTGGCTGGCAGTAGTTGGAAACTCTTATCATTGTATTGCCTGCTTTGTTTCTCATTATCTCTGAAAAGCATTGCTAGGAGAGAAGATATTTGGCACATGTAGGATTTCAGCTTGTTTGGGGTGAAGAAGGTGAACTACAAAATGAGAAAATGTTAAGCCATGCAGACTCAGGGCTCAGGCTTCTCTCCTTAAATCTTTCTCCTAGTAGGTGAAGTGGGGTAAAATTCCACCTGCAAATTTAAAGAATTTCCTAAAAGTGTGCTTGCAGTTTGGCTATCTCTAGATGTCTTAATCTGTTTTCCTATCTATAAAAAAAAATACAGGAGACTAAGTAATTTATCAGAGTAGAGGTTTGCTTATTTCTGGAGGCTTGGAGGCCCACGAGCATGAGAGGGGTATCTTGTCCAGTCACCGGTTCTCTTCTTCTTACAGGCCACTGAGGCCATCAGAAAGCCCCTACCCTCATGACCTTGGCTCAGCCTAGTGATTTCCCAAGGGCTCCATTTCCAAACAGCATTAACATACAAATTTGAGGATTAAGTTTCCAACATAGGATCTTTGGGGGTCACATTCAAGCCATGGCAACATATGAACATCATTCTTGTTTTCTTTACTTACAGGGCTGCCTCTAACTCTTATTAGGTGACCAGCGTGATATATGGCACTTAAAATTTAGAAAATATATAAAAAGAAATAAAGAAAAAAATGTACTGAGGAAGATATGCTTGGGTGTGGTGTGTGTCTGTTTGTGTGTGTACCTTTTTAGTTGTTCCTCTTTCCAGTGTGACCAGCAGACTAAATCTCATACTTCTGCATTCCAAAAAGTTAGAAAGGGGATTCATTTACCATATTATGTTATTATATTATATTATCCTCATTGTGTTTGTGCTCGAATATGTAAATAAGGACCTTCTGCAACTTTAAATACCCGTCTCATCATATGGGAACCCATTATTTTACCTGTTTCTGATCATATTCCTGCTGTTAACTTACTCCCTCAGTTTAGGGATCTAGGCAATGACTCCTGCTCCTCTTCTGAGATCAGCATAATGACATGGCTAAAAGTCGAATTATTCTCTTTCTTTGAAATCTCACTTCCCTTATTGTCTCTCTGTATATTCTACTTGGAATTCTTTGCAGCACCATATTTGAAGATAAAATGGTTCTGAGAAATGAAGGATTTACTGAGAAGTAGTAGGTATTCTTCATATCAGGATAAGATAAAATGGCAGTGGGCTCCTGTGGGCAAATGATTAGGTAACTTTTGTTTTAAAGTGAGTGGGTTAAGACTTCCATAACTGACCAGAGTGAATGTTGCCACCTTAGTCACAGCCTAGTCATTATGAAGAGCAGGGGACATATCTTGGAATTAACCACATGCAGGGCCAGTTGAGGCTATCAGTAATCTCCAGGTGATTGTATGACCCCTGTGCAATAGCAGTGAACCACACAAAAGGGGGTAAACTGACTCACTGCAATTCAACTATTGGAAAATACACACACTGCATGGACAAAGAAATGCATGTCAGTAAAAGTTCAAGGTATTTTGTTTTGGATGACATTAATATTTATTTATTTACTTTTTTGGAAAAATGCCTTTTTGAACATATTCATACAGATGGTATTTCAATCATATTTGCCCCAAATCTTTTCTTATGCCACAGACCCTCTCCCTTTTTTCCACCAGACCCCGTTTCTGTTGTCTTATCTTTTCTTTTTTTGTTTAATGAGGATTGCTTATTGAAGCATCAGTAAGGGGTTATTTGTGGGAGTATTGATAACTTTACTATGGCTACACGATGGAAGGAAATCTCTCCATCTCCCGGACTCCAGCTTCTCAGCAGCTATGAGCTTCATTTATAACCTCAGAGGTGGGATGGGGCCTCGTGGTCCTCTCTGCCTCTGACAGAAGCTTGATGGGCCTAATCTTGTCAAGGTCTTGTGCTGATAATCACAGCTGCTGAGAGTTCAGGGCTGCAATGCCATGTTACTCCTGAAGAAACTATTCCCCCCGCACTTCAGCCTTCCTCCATTTCTTACATCTCTTCTTTATCTTTTTAGAGATGTTTACTGAACCTTGGAGGGGTAGTATAGAAGTTTCATTTAAGGCTTGACATAACAGTGAGTTATTCTCAGCACTCGGGGAGTAGGCGTCTCTGCAGGAGCCACTGTCCACTGTAAAAATAAGCCTCTCTGACCAAAGTTGACAGCGGCCCTGACTTTCGGGCATAAACAAAGTTATTTAGAAGGCAATTTAGTGGACACATCATGTTCCTTTAGAAAAGCAACAACCATAGCTTCCTCAGTTGAGTTTCTGCCTTCCTTAGCTGTGGACTTTTGCTTACAGCATCAGGCCTGAATTCTCTCCTGCGGAGCCTCCAATCCAATTGGCAAGTGGTTGACTGTACCTGTGACAGGCTTGCCACCCTTGTACCAGTGGGCATGTCTTGCCCGACAACTTGGTTGTGTAGCATGTAGGGCCCTCAGCTAAACGCTGCTATTGATGACTGCGTTCCCCCAGCAGTCTGTAGAACACCTTCCAGAACCATGAGGGTAGTCAGTAGAGAGGACATTTCCAGCTAGATTCCTGTGCCTGTGAGTGAAGTGGGTGGTATCTTCTGGACTAGGGTCTTACTTTCTAGTTTTAGCGGCAATAACCTGCATTATTTTGGGGACCTCAGGGACCTTCTCGATCAACAACTCAAATCTGTCACTGGGGCTTTCGTTTCCATTGCTTCCTGGTGTGGGCAGCTTTATTTGCTTATACAAGGTACCTCTGTTCAGAATTTTTTTTTTTGGTTTTTCAAGACAGGTGCCTTTCCTGGATCTTGCTCTGTAGACTAGGCTGGCCTCGAACTCACAGAGATCCGCCTGCCTCTGCCTCCCAAGTGCTGGGATTAAAGGTGTGCTCCACCACCGCTCGGCTGGACTCTTAGATAGTTTTAAAATATGTATATATCATATTTTATATCAGCTTTGCTTGCGGCTTTTTCTTTTGTTCTCTGATTTGGTTGACCCCCCCCATTTACTCCTCTCCCTCCATGTTCCTGCCCCCCACCTTGCCAAACATTTTACTCCTAGTATCTCCATTATCACACGTGTGCAACTACCCTGCTCTCCCTTCCACGAAAGCCCCTCCCACCACTGCATGGTACCCTTTCCAGTTTCTTGGCTCCCAAACTCAGTAACCCTCACACAAACACATGTACATAAAAATTAGGATCCATTTATGAGAGTGAACATGTGGTTTTCGTCCTCTTGAGCTTGGGTCACCTCACTTACTATAATTTTTCCTGTGAATTTTGTAATTTCATTTTTCTTTGCAGCTTCATAAAATCCCAACATGTATATATGTGTCACCTTTTCACTATCTATTCATCATTTGTGATAGCCTTTTGTTTTCTTTTTCTTTCTTTCTTTTCTTTTTTTTTTTTTTACAAAAGATTATTAGTGTGTGTGTGTGTGTGTGTGTGTGTGTGTGTGTGTGTGTGTGTGTGTGTGTTTCACCTGCTTGCATGTCGGTGTACCACATGTGTGCCTGGTACTCCAGAAGGTCAGAAGAGGGTGTCAGATTCACTAGAACTGAAGTTGAGGACAGTTGTGAGTCATCACATGAGTTCTGGGAACTAAGTCTGCGTCCTCTTCAAGAACAAGTGGAGTCATTTCTCCGGCCCCAAAATTTATTTAAAAATATTTTAATGTGTGTGTGTGTGTGTGTGTGTACCAGCGTGAGCTCACGGGCACCATATGTATGCATGTACCTGAGAAGGCCATAACTGGACATCCGATTCCCAGGAACTGGAGTTAGATAGCTGTGATCGGCCAGGCGGGTTCTGGGAACCTGACCTGGGTCTTCTGCAAAAGCACTCTGTGTGCCCTTCACTGCTGACCCACATCTCTAGCCCCTGTAGTGACTTATTTTCTTGATGATAGCCAATCTAACCGAAGGCTCAGGTTCTTGTCCTGGTAAAATAGTTCTTGAAGGTCTTAGGGGTTTGCTGTACGTCACTCTGCTTGCAGCGATTTCCAGTTCATGGCCCATAGTCTGCATGCGGTCTGGAATTGCTGTAAATGTGACTCAACACACAATAATGAATTCCTTAAAGTAGTGTGAGTTTTCTGCTCCATCTGTGTGTCATTTGATTGTGCAGTTCTTGAATGTGGTCTTTGTAGATACCAGTGTGGCCTAGAGAAGCCAAAAGATTGGCCACCCCTGCCAGGACTTGGTTCTAAGAACTCCCTTTTTGTTCCCATGCATCCTCACAATAAACCCATTCTTGTAAGACACATGTGTATCCCTTCCTTAGAACTCTCAAGTTTCTGACCTGCCAGACTAGTAAAACCTCGTAGGGTGAGTTTTCCTGTCAGTGATCTTGCATGTGCTTACTGATGCCTAAAATTTTTGTAGCAGGGCCCAAAGCCATGTATTCCATAAAAAGGATGAGGAGTAAGGGAGAAAAGGAAGTCAGCTAATGTTTGCTGTGTGTCTGTCTTAGAACTAGCATTGAGGTAAGTGCTATATGTAGATCATCTATTTACAAACGTGTTCCTAATATTTCATGTACATCTAAAATTTTAGTATATCTAAAATGTGTACCACATAAAAGAAAACTAATGCCCAGGAAAAGTGTGCAATTTGCCCAAAGTCTACAGCTTTTTTTTTTCCACTGGGAAATTGCTGTGATTATACCTCATTACATGTTATGGTTTGAGTGTGACATGTATGCTGCAGGTACATGTATTTAAATACTTGTTCCTTGCTGGTGGTGCTGTTTGGGGAGGATCTCCAGAAAGTGATGCCTAGCTGGGGGAAAAGTGGGTCACTGCTGGGACAGGCCTTCAGGTTTCTAGCTGGGCCCCATTTTCTGTCCTGATCATCCTTTCTGTTCCACCCAGATGTGAACAAGCAGCTGTCACATTCTCCTACCACAGCTGAGAGCCATTCCTTCTGATATTCCCTCCACATGCTGACGGACTGTGCCCTTAGACCATTAGTCAAAAGAAACCCTTCAACAGTTAAGTTTCTTCTTGTCAGGTATTTGGTCACAGTGATGAGAAAACTAATTAATATAGAAAACCAGTAATGAGAAATGCTGTAAAACACCTGATCATGTGCTCTGTAGTTATCTGGAACTGCTTTGTTGGAGGAATTTGGAAGCACTTGGAACTGTGGGCCAGAGAAGCCCCAGAAGGCTACAAGCAGAGCTTCATGGACAATTCTGGTAGGAACTCAGAATGCCATGTGCTGATAGCAGTGTGGACAGCGAAGCCGGGCTCCTTAGATTTGAGAAGGTAAAAAGAGCTCTGCTGGGGCTGGATAAGACACAATTTGTATTACATTCCTGCAAAATGCGTGGATGGCTTCTCTCCATGTCTTGAGAACTTTCAAAGCAAGGGACCAATTTCTTTGGTGGAGGAAAGGGTATGCATAGAGTCTGATTCAGGCTGCAGGGGGGTTTATGGCTCCTGTCACTTCCCCGGATTTACAGTGAGAAAGAAAACAGAAAGCAGAGCAAAATGAGAGGGAAAATGTGGAGTCTGGCAAAGAAAGGAGCACAAATGCAGTTGAAGCTGAGACAGAAACCACAAGCCAAAATAAACGTTCACTTGCTTCTGGGTCGGGTTTGGACACGGCTGTGACAAGCCATTTGATTTAGTGCTTAGGGAAAACTTATTTATCTCTATCTCTATATCTATATATCTTTTTGGTTACATTGGGATCAGAAGAGTGGAGAGTATGTCGAGTTTGGAGTGGAACAGACAAGTTTTGGTATATGATGGTTATCTCAACTTCAGGGAAGCGTTCCTATTCTCCATTTTTGATGCTATTTTGGGGCCATGAAAGCTACATCTTCTTGACTTTTTGTTGTTATTGTTATTGATATTCTTCTTCTCCCTCCATGCTCCCTTCCTTCTTTCCAAAATGATTCTTCTTAATACTCTGTCAGTACTAGTACTGGCAATACTGAATAGCGGGCAGTGGAAAGGACTTGTCTAAACTTTTTACCTACTCCCATACTGTGACGGGTCAAGAGGCATTGGATGATCCAAAAAGCAATCGTTAGGGCTATTCTGGGATTACTTGCTGCACTATGAGAGCCAGTCCATCCATCTTTCCCCTTCCTTCCTTTTCTTTTCTTTCTTAGTTCTTTGAAAACTTTGTACAATGTGTTTTGATCATATTCACTCCTCACATATCTATGCCCCTTTCCCTACCCACCCAACTTTGTGTCCTTTTTCAAGTCCAGTTTGTACTGCCCACATGTCCTTGGATGTATGGTCTTCCACTGGTTCACAGTCAACCCCCCAGATGCTACACTCTTCAAGAAAATTGGCTCTCCTTCTCCCCAAAGCTATCAGTTGCCAATAATTACTTAGCTAGGGTGGAACTTCATGTCCATCCCCGTTCTCCATGCTGTGATTTGGTCTGGCTTGGGTGTGCATGGGGCTTGTGTATGCCTCCATAACTGCTGTGAGCTCATATGTGCAGTTGCCCTGCTCTGTCCAGAGGACACTTTCCTTCTATCCACCCACAGCCTCTGGCTTTCATAGTCTTCCTGCCCCCTCTTCTGCAATAATCCTTGAGATTTGGGAGGAAGGCATGTGATATAGATATCCTGTCTAAGCTGATCATCCCACAGCCTCATAGTCTCTGCATCTCAGCTGATTGTGGATCTCTATCCAATCGCCATCTATTGCAAGTAGACGTTTCTTGATGAGGGTTGAGAGATGCTTTAATCTATGGGAATATCATTATGGCATTAGGACTCAGTTCAATGCTATGTCACATCCCCACAGAGCTATCAGCTGTGGCTCAGGGTGTGTCCTTTTCACCAACTCAAGGTTTTTACAATCTTACCTTTAGTTGCAACCCCCCAGGGCTATCTCAGTGCTCTCATTTGACTAATTCAGTCATTGCATTGGATGCCTTTTGGAACCCGCATGATACTCTCTGTGTTGAAAAAGGCACTGTGGTTTCTGTCGTTTTTTATAGCCAGATGTAAAACTTGTGTTTTTAAGGTCAAGAGTCAATTGTGGATCAATAGACAATTAGAAGTGCCAATATACAAAGAAGCTGGGCAGTTGCTAATCTGGCCCAGCAAACTGCTGGGTACATTTAGGAATGGTTAGAAGAGGCTTTTTTCTTTCTTTTTCTACTTTCACAGCTGTGTCAATGTGTATGCTATGCGTGCGTGTGTGCGTGTGTGTGTGCGTGCGTGCGTGTGTGTGTGTGTGTGTGTGTGTGTGTGTGTGTGTAGGCTTGACGTTGATGTTAGGGAGTCATCTTTAACTGTTTTTCCATATCATTCATTGAGCCAAGTTCTCTCAATCAAACCTGGAACTCTCAGTTACGATTAGGCTTGTTCTGGGGATCCTTGAGGCTGGAATTACAGGTGGGTTGTAATGCCCACCAAGCCTTTACATTGGTTCTGGGGATCGAAACTCCAGTCCTCATATTTTAATGGCAAGTATTTATCCACTGAGCCATCTCTCTAGCTCCTAGAAATGGCATTTCTTTTACTAAAAAGCCTTTGGAAAATAATGTCTGGTTTAATATTATCCACAATAAGAATGTTTGTTAATACATAGAAACACCAAGTCCAGGAAGCTGCTCTGCATGATGGGTCTTTTAACAATAAACAAGAAAGTGTTTATGGAGGAACTAGATTACCATGTTGTCCTCTTTCTTTTCCTACGTCAGGTGGTAGACAAGTATTATTTGCAATTCGATCTCTTTCCTCAGAGACAGACCAAAGCAGTCTGCTGGGTGCCCAGTCTCTCTCTCACATTCACAGGATCTGATTTGAGACTTCATTCCACCAACCACTTCAAATTGCCCAGTTTTCTTTTCTACTCAAATGTCAGCGAGTGCTTTCAACCCTTCTCTAAGAGAACAGATCACCTATTTATTGAAATGAGTTAGCTGTAGCTTGCTGACAAACAGAATTTCATTTTCAGGAGCAGCTGTCAGACTTTTAAAACATTAAAACCCCATCAAAAACATTTCAGAAAGAACAGCCAAAACCTTCTAAGTGACTTTCTGAAATCTGTTCTGTTCAGATGGATTCAAGATAATTAATTGGCATAGTAGTGCTCACGTTTTGGGGACAGTGTTTTTCAGTTAATAAGTGTAGTTTAGAAGTTTAAACAAACATATATATCTTAAATTTAGCAATCGTATACCACATGCAGCAATGAAGATAAACACTAACCATATTATGATCTGTCCAAAGGCCATGACATCCTGCCTTGCGCTGGAGGGAGGAAGCAGCGTGAGATCATCCCCAACTGTGTTCTTCTACACAGAGAGCTTCTGGGGCTCACCAGAGGAAAGTCCAAAGGCTGTGTGAGAGAATCAAAATTTGAGGATTTTGGAGTAGTAAAAGTTTGAATTACTGCTGGACTTCCATTTTTTGAAGTGTGCTTTTATGTAATCCTGACCCAAGGCTGCTCATTGGAAAACAAGATGTCCCCACCAGAATAATGTGAAGGAGTATACAGAGAGTTACTTCTCCTGGAGAAGGCACATGGAGCTCTTCAGGCAGAATGGACTTCTGTGAATAGTGTGCATGAACAGGAGGAAGAGAGAGGCAGTGAGAGGTCCTCTAGAGAAAGAGTAAAGTTTAGAGGGAGGCAGGATTCTCACTGCATTTACTTTCTCAGAAGGAAGGCATCTTACATTAGGCCCCTGTTGAGAGTGACAGAAAAAATATTAATGTGAAAGAAAAATCCCAGGCATCATTTAGTGTCTTACTGAAAAATGTCAAGGTGGGTTTGGCTTTAGACACTATTAATGCAGAAACCCAGAAATGGCGTGTACCTGTTTGTGGCACCAGTCCCCTTTATTCTTAGAGAACTGGCATTCTTCAGAAACTGGTCCTGTCTGTGCCAGCACATAGAAGGGAGATCCTCCAGGCATTTCTAGTTTTCTGAGCTAGTGCAGTTCAGGAAGGAAAGGTCCCTCTTTGCTGTAACTAGCAGTAGAGATTTAGTCAGTTTTCTGGGATGGAGAACGTTTACCTATCTTTTAAAATTTTGTTCCAACAAGAAAACACTTCTAGGAGATCTTAATTTTTTTTTTGTGTCCTTACTTGGACATCAGAAAAATGGGAGAAGTTTGGACTATTGAAATGATTCCCATGTTTCACTGGTGTAATTTAGAAAGAAGCCCTGGTAGAAGCATTAATTTCTATGGCAAAAAACATTTCTATGTATTTATCAGGGTCCTCCAAAGACACAGGACTAATCAGGTATGTACAGATAACACATATACAAGGGAGACTTTTCATGGGAATTGGCTCATGAGATTATAGAGGCCAAGAAGTCCAGAGACATGTATTTACAAGCCAGAGCACCAAGCAAGCTGGTGGAGTTCTTTGGACTGATCCCAAAGGCTTCAAAACAAGGTGCTAATGACCTTACAGGAAAAGGGGACAGTAGATGGCCCAGTGTAGAAAGGAGAGAAACTCACCTTTATGACTTTTTGTTCTGTCTCGGGTCTCAACAAATTAGATGGTGCATACCCACAAGAATGAGGGAACATCTTTTCTCAGCCTGCTGATTTCAAACGTCAATTTCTTCTGAAAATTCTCTCACATCCATAGAAATGATGCTTTACCAGGTGCCTGAGCACCCTGTATCCCATTGAAGGTGACACGTAATACTAAGTATCATGAGAAGAAAGGAGAATGGAAGGGTTTAGAAGAGAAATTAAACATGCTCACCAAACTTAGTACTCAATAGTAGGAGCTTAATGAGTCAAGTCAGGAAGCACCTGAAAACGGAGGAGTCAGTGAGGAGTCCAAGGCAAATCTTACTGAACTTTCTTTGGCTTCCACTATCTCTCCTCAGTCCAGGGTCCACTTTCTCACAGTTCTCCACTCCACTATGTAAGAATTAGTTTAGGTCTTCACTTTATCAGTCCTTTCTTTTTCAGATTTTCAAAAATCTCTCTCTGGAAGTGATCATGTAGTTCCTAACCTCTGTGGTTTTCAAAGTCTGCACATTTCTGATGCTTCATGATGTTGTGGGTTATCCACCAGAGAAGACTACATGGACATGGGTTTAAGACAATACAAAGTCTTTACTAGCTGGCTGGCGAATACACTGGGTGTTTGGGATCCCAGCATAGCCCCGAGTCTTTCTCAGAGTGAGCTTTTAAGTACAAAAACCATATCCTGAGTTGACAAGCTTCAGCTAACAAGAACAGTTAGCCAGAAGCAAACTATAGAAGCCAAAAAGCAAGGTTAATACACTTAGAGACTTTCCCATAGCTATGGACTTTGATGGATTAAGTCTTTGCTTTCATTTTGGCTGGTGGTACTGTCTACAAACTGAGTTTTATGGCCTGAATGGTACTTCCACCATGGGTTCGGTTGTGCTAAGGTCTGGGGACCTGTTTCAGTGAGATGTGGAACATAAGATAGTATTCATTGCAGATAGGGAAGATGTTTTCCTGAGTGTGAAGTCTGAATGATTCCTTTTCTCCTCTCATGTCAGTACTTTATATACACCGAAGTTTACTCTGCAGATGTGTTTGTATGTATTTAGATGATTTTTATAGAGTGATTTACAAACAAATCATAGACAGGCTCCCTTGAGCCTTGTCAACTTAAACTTTCTGCTTCTCACTGCAGACCTTGTAAACACCCCACCATCATGGAGTACCACTGTTTTTGGTTGGTTTCCTGTGATGGAAATTCCTGTATTGGTAACTTATTGAGAGAGTGCTCTCACAAGAAGTGTGGAAGGGAATAAGAGAAGGCAGAAAAAGGCATCTAGTCAGAAATGGGTCCCATAGATTGCTTGAGGAAATTCTGGTACATGAAGCACAACACAGAGTTTGCCCACCACAAAGGGAGGGGACTGGCCTTTTCGATCTCCATATCTAAGTTACCATGGGGGCACTTTTGGAAAGAGTGTAGCTTTCCTGGCATTCCTAGGTGAGCTCTCTTATGTAACAAGTCTTTCTCTGTCCCATCAGCCAGCTCCCAAATAATGACACGGAGATGGACACTTCTTATTAATTATGAAAGCTAGTCCTACAGCTTAGGCTTGTTCCTAACTAACTCTTATAACATAAATCAACCATATTTTTGTTACTCTATGTTCTGCCTCAGGCTTTTACCTCTATCCCGTTCTGTGTGACTGACTCATTCTGCCTCTGGCTGTCTTCTCTGCCTCTCTTCTTCCCAGAGTTCTCTCTGTGCCTGGAAGTCCCACCTATACCTCCTGTCTAGCTATTGGCCATTTAGCTCTTTATTAAACCAATTAGAAGGTACTCTGACAGAGACACCTCTTCATAGTGTACAAAAAGATTATTCCACCACACTCTTAGTCTGAGACTAATTCTCAGAAGAGTGCAGCTGTGGACTGTTAATAGCCAATATTCAGAATGGTTGGATGGCCTAGAAAACTTCAGGTGCTGCTGTATTTCACTCTGTGAAAGCTTACCTTCAGAGCTTTACATGTGTCTCAGTCAACTGGGGAACTTGTTAATACCCAGGGTTCTGACTAGTGACCCAATAATTTATATTCTTAAGTTTCTAGATTGTATTGATTTTTTTTATATGAGAAACATACTTTTTTTTTCAGAGCTGAGGACCGAACCTAGGGCCTTGTGCTTGCTAGGCAAGAGCTCTACCACTGAGCTAAATCCCCAACCCCAAGAAACATATTTTAAGAAATCAATAGTTAAAAAATATTGGGCTTGAGAGATGGCTCAATGCTTAAGAGCACTGGCAGCTCTTCTAGAGGACCTGGGTTTGATCTCCAGCATCCACATAGCTTCTCACAACAATGTAGCTCCAGTCTCAAGGATTCTCCCTCTTCTGGCCTTTGTGGGTACCAGGCACACATGTGGCGCATAGACATACAAGCAGCCAACTAACCAAATAGACACAAAAATAGATAAATTTAAAATGTGTACATTTGTTTATTGGTTCTCTCTCTCTCTCTCTCTCTCTCTCTCTCTCTCTCTCTCTCTCTCTCTCTCTCTCTGTGTGTGTGTGTGTGTGTTTGCATGTGCCATGGTTCACACATGAGGGTCACAGAACAATTTATGGGAATCAGTTCTCTCTTTCCTCATGTGGGTTTTGGGGAGCGGGGTAAATCTTTGGTCATCAGGCATAGTGGCCTTTACTTCCTGAGTCATCGTGCAGGCCTGAGAATAATTATTTAATACATTCTCACTATTCATGATTTGCCTGTCATCTCTTTCAGGAACATTTTCTGTCCATTCCTATTTCCTTTACTTGTATTCCTGTGTGAATACCCTTTCTGCTTCAGTAAAACCCTGTACACCGTGCTGTGGATTTTATAGATGAGTATTGGCTCCAGGTGAAGCCAAGGGGCAGGTGGGACTCAACAGTAGGGTGAAGAATACATGACTAGACTCCCAAGGAAAAACTAGAGTGCATGTCTCACAAAAATGAAGTATGTGCAAGTGCCTTGCATATCTTCAAGGTAGGTGTGTTCATCTTAGGCTCTCAGCTTCCAGAACGTTACCCAATACCTTATAGGAGTCCAGTAAATGTTGGTTAAAACAACAAATCTTGTTATGATGGGTTTGGTGAAAAGTAGGCCTAGCCCATGTGAGTTAAATGTCTTTATATTACTTGTGGGGAAATAAGTTGACTTCCAGAACAGCTCCAGGAACTGGGCTTTTCAGATGAGGGGCTCCTTCTCTAGTGCGAGCTTTTCATCTCTAAATGTATGTAGAAAAGCATTACCTTGATGTATCATATGCACAAACAAGCCACTTCAACAATAAGCACCATGTCTGGCCTAATACGTGCTTAATTCATGAGCCTATAATTTGCCTTTGGAAAAAAAATCCCCTCATAAAATGATAATGACTTGGGTTTAAAAAATCTGGCACAGAGCTAGAAGACAGTAGACACACAACACTATAAAGGGCAAAATTTAGCAGCACTTATTGTCGGAGGGAGTTAAACACAAGCGTCCACTGTAGCAGATGGCCTTCCTTTCGAAAATGTAGACAGGAGGCAATAGATGCTTTCTCATGGAAAATATGAGCGATCTCTTCCTAAGACACATAGTTGAGGAAAAAATTAGCAAAAAGTTATTTTGGAAGATCAGCTGGAGAATGCATAAGATACGGGACCTTAGGTAGGTATTCAGCAAAGCTGTGGACATAGGTCTCTTATTAGCTAATATTTAAGATGTTGTTTTAAGGAAATTATGCATCTATAAAGTGCCCAAGGCAAGAGGCTCTGGAGTGTTTGTCATTAAATCTCTTGGCTAATTAGAAACACAAGCTGCTGCTGCAACATTAGTCTGTAGCAGCCTTACCTGACAGTTAAGCACAGCTAACCTCACACTGGAATTAACATGTTTACTTTAAAAAAGTACAAAATCTGATTCAATTAGCATCCAAAGTCATAGAGACCGTAGCACTGATTGCTAGGTGTTTGTTGTTGTTTTGTTTTTAAAATGGCTAATTTTCCAGTGTTTATAAAACCCCAATTAATGATGAGGAGTTTTATATATATTATATATATATATATATTTATTTTCCTTTTGGCCCCAGAATCTGAAAACACTTAAAAAATGGATTCAAATTATAAGACTTCTCTGACATAATGTATTAAGAGCCCAGAATGATGCCTTGGGATACAAGAAGAGAGAAAAAACACTTGGGTAAGTAAGCAGAGTTTATGAGACTTGTTTATGCCAAAAAAGCAGGATGAATATTTCTGACTAAAAGTTAATTAACTATTTTGCCTCAGCAAGTCAATTTGTCGCCTTAAACTTTGATTCATTAACTGCAAACTGAGAGGCTTGCTTGTTCTGTGGTGTCCTCATAGACCAAGTCTGTGCTAAATGGTGCCGTGAGATATGGTTTGTTCTTTCCAGCTGAAACTAACTGACAAGGCTATTATACTGAAGGGAAGACTTTCTAATGGTAGGAAGTAGCTGGTACACTTTTAGAGCAAAGCCCAAGAAATATGTGGCTTGACTGCAAAGCTGATCAACCCCTTGTAACAAAACAAGGGTAAAATCAGGATTTTCGAGTCTGCACATTTAATGGGGTATGAAGGTTGCCCAGTTGGCAATTCTAAAGTTTTAAGACTTATAAACGTATGCATGATTTCCCTGCAGTTTTTCCCCCACTGGGAGGCTGATACTTTACAAGTAAGTTGTGATGAGGAAAGAAGTTTCTATTTGTCAGGATAGTGACTTTGTTGCTGCATGTTTTGTGACAGTCCATTTGCTGGGGATGGAGCTTCTGTGAGCTCATGAATGGACAAGTTAAAAGGACTTAGGGAAATAGAGCCTCAGACACACTTCTGGGATAATTAGATTAACGTCTTAATCACAGCTGAAGAGGGTGTCAGAAAGATCAGATGTTTTTTTAAAGGGGCAATTTGGACACAACCACATAGACTCTTACACACATTAATCTACACCATAGAATACTTTTGTGAAGCTCGGAATTTATGAAAGGTGAGTCTGTAAGCACTATGCAAATGGACACACTATTTTCACAAGGAATGATTGCTTTAACTCAGTACAGCACACTGTGTGCACTTTCTATGTGTGCTGGTTCTCAGGTACTCTAGTAATACAGAAATTTTCGGCTCCATCAGAATTCTCCTGAGGGCAGATACCAGAGCCTGGCACAGCTGAGTTGGACAGCAGTATAACAGAGGTAAGAGTTTGTTTGCTCATAACTTTACACCCATCTAGTACCTGGAATGATGCTTACTGAGTGAGTAAAGTGGTGTTTGAGCAAATGAATGAACATATCATTTGCATTTGCTAAGAGTCCTACTTGTGATGTACACTGATAATAAATTATATCTGTGCTGCTCTCTTGACTCAAGAAAAAAACCAATTAGAATATATTGTATGAAAAGAATCTATTTTCAATAAAAGAAAAAGGAAAAAAATATAGCCAAGTTGGATGTGTCTTGTTATGTAATACTAACATACATACATACATACATACATACATACATACACACATACGTATCACTAGACTGAATACCATGGGCAAAGCCACTACACAGATGAACTGCCCAAAAGTTATAAGCAATGTGATCATGACAGAATTTTCTCAAGATAGTTGAGATGAATTTTAGATTAAGACTATAGATGTGATGTATATGAGGTGTGTGTGTGTGTGTGTGTGTGTGTGTGTGTGTGTGTGTGTGTGTGTGTGTGTGTGATAGGAGGAAAGCAAGTGGGGGGTTTAGGGTGGGGAGAAGGGGAAGGGAGGAGGAAGGAAAGAAGAAAAGAAGTGAGGGGGGAGGGGAGATTAAGAAGAGGGGCAGGAGGAAGGAGAGCGAGAGCCCATCTAAGACTCTGGATTGGTCATACTGAAAAGCATGAGCTGAGACCCCAATGGACACTATAGGATCAGAGAAATACCCTGTCCTGCCATTTTCAGAGTGGGTCACAGTTCACTTGTTTTACAGTAATGACTCATTCTTACACAGGGCAAGATTTTTCATCCTTGCAACTTGGCTCCAGGCTCTCTGTTTTGAGTTCACAGGGATTAACTATAAGTTTCCTTCTATGAGACAAGAAAGAAAGAGACCATTGTCCTTTTATTTCTCCCAACAGGGTTGTTTCCATGGGCAAATTCCCTTGCTACTTTGTTGCATCCAGGAAGGTATTATAAGAAGTTGCTGTTGCTTGAGATAGCTGTTCAACTTATTTCTTCAATCTGATACACACAGGGCAGATACAGACACGTACACAAAGAAGTGGTTCAAATCACTGCACTATAGTAAAAAACAGCCTAAAATCCATTTCCTTAAGCCCTTTTAAGTGCAGTTCAGAGGTGTTAAGTATGTTTATATTGTTATGCCACAAATCCCTTAAACTTCATCTTGCAAAAATAGCATATTCATTATTAACAGTATAATATTAATATTACTAACAGTAATATAATTAACACTATATTAATGGAAACAGTGTATTCACTGATTTGGGCAGTTGCTGAGGGTTCAACATGGGGATTTGTGCAAGAGGTTTGCTACTGAGCTACACCTCCAGTTAAACTCTGGACTCATTGAAAAACTGCCCCTGTTCCCTGTCCCTACTCACCCGTGATTCTACTTTTTTGTTTCCTTGAATTTGGCTACTTTAGACATTTCATATATACAGAGTCATATAGTATTTGTGACTGTCTTATTCCACTTAGTATAATGCCCTGAAGTTTCATCCATATTATAGTATGTGATCTGATTTCTGCCTAATGGTTGAAAACAGCCTATCTGTCATCTGTATGCCACACTTCTTTATTTATTTGTTTTCCATGAATATTGGGTTGCTTTCCCCTCTTGTTTGTTGCATATCATACCATAGTGAATGCAGGCATGTAAATATTTTCATGATATTATCCAAGTAGGTCTTTATTCAAGGTTCCTGGTAATTATATTTAAACCAGAGTGGGATGAAGTAACAATAAAGAAAGTCATCATTACTTTCCTTAATCTAGAGGATTCATTGCTTCACTATGTAAAATGTGGGACTCACTGTTCCTATCCTCATGTCATTGCTGAATGGATGCTATTTATGAAGAATCATCTTACCTTTCTCATACTATTTATGCTGTTTTATTGTATATCAGCTCTTTTGATAGCTTTTTTTTACACCTGAAGTGTAGTGGGTTTGACCTGGAAGTACTGCCCTTAGTGAGGCTTCTGGCAACTGCCATGCCTGCCTATGACCTGTCCCTGGGGCGGGGCCAAGACAGGAGCCCTTAAGACCCGAGATCTGGATGTGCTGGGTCTCTTGGTTCCTTGTGATCCTGCATGCTGGATGGTAGACCGAGCAGAGTTCTTCAGAGAACACTGCTGGACTGCACTCCACTTCTCCCGGATCCTGTAACCAACCCCTTTACTGACTGTAAGCTACCCCAAAATAAACCTCCTTTTTAACTACATGGAGTTGCCTCAATAAATCCCCCAATACTGAAGTTCTTGTTCCATGTTCCTTTATTTTATGTGCTTTGATCTTTCTCTTTATATGAGACACACACAGAGTGTTCTATTGTAACTTTGAGGTTTTCAAATTTATTAAAACTTTGAATTGCAGGTGTTAACTATGTAAAGTGTGGGACTCACTGTCCACATCCTCATGTCATTGAGGATTTTTTTACTTGTGGAGTTAGGGAAGGAGCAAGTAGGAGTAGAATGCTAGGCCATGATTTTAGCAGGCTCTCTGATCTACAGGGTGTCCAAGCAGGTAAGTAACAGAATGACTGACTGAAACCTTGTGTTGTGTAAACTGGGCAGCTGATATATGAGAAGTTTGTAGAAAGACTATTTCTCAAAAACAGATGTAAGATTTAGGAGCTGTTAGCCATATACATGGCTGGATTTCATTCAGAGCAGCTTGGAGCTCAAGGCTGGCCATATGATGTCAGGAATAAGACTTTCAGTCAGTCCTGAGCAGATGTGAAAGGACTCGTGTTCAAGGTGAGAGAAGCCAGTTTGGCAGGGAGGTTTAGCAGGGATGCTTGGTTATGACCATGAGGGTCAGAGTGCATAAGGGTGACAGAAATTAAGGACTAAGATAAGAGGCCAGCACACCTAGATGTTTTCTAAGACAGATAAAACTAGATAAGATTATGGCATCAGGAACTGGTCAAAACCAGCAAGATTGGAGGTATTTGAATATCTCACAGTATAATAATCATAGTACTGTTGAGGATTACGTCTCTTGAGTATTTAATCCCTCAGATGTAGGAAACTGATTTTCATGTGTTATGTTACTAAATCCTTCCCACAACCTGTGAGGCAACTCTTACTATTAACTTTAAATCTGAGAGAGTAAATGGTACTAACCCAAAGACAGCAAAGGAGAGCTGTCTTCGGACTGTTGGTCTCTTGTAACAAGAGGATATAAACTGGACTTGAGAAGTTAGGAGATAGGTAAGATGTCATTGACCTCCCCCAACTGAGCCTGAAATGCATTTCTTGGTATGTAAGAGTAATTGTTAGTGTTTGATTAAGAGCCAGATAATCACCTTGTTGGCCTTAAGATTTCAACGAAGCTTCTTGTGAATTTGGTACTTTCTTTGTAACCAAAAAAAAAAAAAAAAAAAAAAAAAAGTGAATGTAGGAGTGGGAACTTTAAGGTATAAATTTTTGATAGAGTCTGTTTTCATTTTATCTCCATCTGTGACCCTATACTTACTAAGACCCTCTAAAATGGTGCTCAAACATATTTCTACAGTGGAGAGAAATGTCAGCATTAGCTGATATACATTCTAACAATTATAAACACACCATTTAAGCTGGATTAAAAAACACTGTACAGTCATATACCTGGCATAAAGATTTTGAAGAATAATGTGTCAGCACAGTGATCTGAGACTCTGAAACTTGAGAAAGACTCTCACCTAAGTGGGAGCAGAAGAATGCTGCCCGTGGTGCCAGAACACCCATATTTATAGCCATCCCTGCTGACTCCAAACCTGGGAGAGGATGGCAATGCTATGTTTTCAGAACTAATGTATTTCAAATGAAAAGCGAGGATGCACTGTGTGAAAGAAAATGCAGAAAGCAATGACGAGCTTCTGTTCTTACCAGTGAGCTACTGATCGTAAGTTCATAAACTCTTTATACACATATATGCATATATACATACCTATATATATATACACACACACACTCATGCACATACACACACGTACACATTTTATGCATGATAAAGAATATGAAAAGTTAAGAGAAGTCTAGATGTGGCAGCAGAGTTTGAAATGGGGCTTCCTGGATGGGCAAAGACAGAACAAGACACCACTGCTCCTGGAAATAAGATTTTAGTGGTTGGAGCTTCAAGTTTCTGAAGTGACTACCTAGACCCACGAGAGGGCACTCCTGCACTTCTAAGGCATGGGTAGAGTACTTTCCCATGCCTTATTCAAAGCAGCTCCTCCTTCAAGAACAATTATTAAGAAATATAAACTACAGTTCTTTAATATATTGGAAAGTTCCAGAAAAGTACTGCTCAAAACCCCCTTTAACCAGTTTCCTTAAAGGAAAAGGAATGAGTTCTCATATTTCTCGATCAATCTTTCTAACTTAACATCCATTCCAAATATTTCCTTTTGAGTGAGGGCATTGGGAGATGATTGTCTAACTGCAGAATTATTGTCTAACTTCATTTTGAGGAAGTTAGTTGAGGAAGCCATAACTCAGTTGTGGCTCCTGTAACCACAAGCCTGATTTAGTTAAACATGCAGAGATCAGGAGTGTGATATAAGCACAAGCTCACAGACTAAACAACATGCTGTAGTACTTTAGAAAGGTTTAAAGGGAGGTGTGTTTGTGTGTGCACATATGTACATGAATATGTGGTAGGTTGCAGGGATGGAATGGCCTTATGGAGCAACGGCAGCAGAGAAGTCTCCAGTCTCTAGTCTCTATGTCACTTGCTTTGTGATGTGGCATACTTCTTGATTCTACAGATATAACTAAAGGAGAGATCTAAAAAAAAGTGTTACTTCATCTACACATAAAACAACACAGTGCATGGGAGGCATATGTTTTTGGCTACCAGTATTTTTTAAGTGTCAGGTTGCATAATTGAAAAGTAGGTCCAATTATAAATCCAGCCAATGTATTATAAGCATTAATATTTTCATAGAATGCTTGTTTCCCAGGAAATATTTTTATAAATTGAATCAGTGTCATGACAAATGGAATTTTCTCATTAAATTGGAGGTGTGCTTTACTTTATACAGCTTAGGCCTAATGCGTGATAAAATTTCTAAGGCAGTGAAGTTTCCACAGCAAACAAAGGAAAATAATGGTTCTTTCAAACCAATTTTTGAGAAGGAAATGCTTTTTTCTCTGTTACTAAGTCAGTGGTGAAATCACCACAGAGTGTGAATTCATAAGGTGGATGTTTGCACTGTATGAAGAGCGGTGAGGTCAAGTTGCTACTGGGAGTGCCAAATTGGCCACTTCCCAAAGGGTCTGCATAAGCAGTCTTGGTTGACTGTGAAATCAGATCCTGGGCTGGCCAAATCTTTCAAAGAGAATCCATCTTTCAGGAAGGAAAACAATATTAATTAAAATAAATCAGGATTTCCTTATAAGAAAAAAAACTTCCATAAAGTCATTATTTATTCAGAAGAGAGTTTGATATTCATGAAATCAGAATAAAAGGGCCAACTCAAGTGGCTCAAAGATTTCTCCCTTTCCCCTTTTCCCTAGCTAAGCTGTTTGAGTTCCTGTCTCTAACCAGAGAAATAGCTTTTCTCACAGGATAGCAATATTGAGCAGCCAAAGATCTGTATCCTCTTCTTTGTCCATTTGAATGACCTCAGGGCATGGTAGTGGTAGACAAAGACATTGTCCTCATGGGGTTGCCAGTTCAGCAGGAGAATAGACTTCAAACAGTGAACTACATGCTATACAGAGGGTGCAATGGGATCACTTCAGAAAGGGACCGCTCATCCAGCCTAGGGAGGGGTGAAGGGTCAGAGATACTTGAGTTTATCTAGAGAATTGCACAGGGCTCATAGATTCCTGTGTTTCCGTTGACATCTTCTATCTTCCATGTGATTTAGAATGTGAGGTCAAGATAGGGTCAACTTATTTGAATCATGGCTCTTTTCCTGAACATTGTCCAGTAATTCACATTGGTAGCATTTGTTGAAGTGTGCTCTTCTGAAAATTGTCTGAGGTTCATATTTCCATAATGGCCTTTGGCTTTTGCTGGTGCCATGAAGAGCATGATGCAGGCCCTACAGTATTTTTTTTATTGCTCACTTAATGTTGATGGGTATTACTATTTTGGTTAGCAGTTAGCAAAGGGATCTTGCTGATCCAGAGACTAAGGATTTTACAGGATTACAAAGCTGATGATATGAATTGAAATCTGAGAAGAGGTTTTCACAGGGTCCCTTCTGTCCCTGAGGATCAAGAGGCAGTTAATGGTTGCTGTGGGATGAGAGCCATTTTCTTCAGTGGTATAGCTATTATGAATAACCCTTTATCTATGCTCCTGTAAGTAACCATAGTTAAATTAATTGGTTCGTCAAAATAAATAAAAATACATGTATAAATAAATAGAATGCAGGAATTCAAAAGCAATATTGGCTTACAACAGAAACTTTCCTCTAAGGGTCATTTCAAACATGGAAGGTCAAAACTGAATTATCAATACATGGGTCTATAAACACTGCCTGCCTCCAGCTCCCACCAAGAACGTCATCATCTATTCAATTGTTCTGGCCAAAATCCTAGGAGTTCTTTCCTTTTCTCTTTCCTTATATCTAATATGTATCATATTATTAGGATATATTAAAATATCTAGTAATCCATTAGGCTTCACTTCCGAAATGCATCTACAGTCTTGCACCTACTGATCTCCATGCTAAAACTAGCCCAGGTTACCAGCTGTTCTCACCTGGACCTCTGCTACCAGTTGGCATCTTTTCTTCCTATCCTAACTTTCCAAGCCCTAATGTGTACTAGAGGGTGCCATTCTAATCTATTTAGACTAAACTCTTCCAGTGGAAGTATTAAGGCAACTCTACATAGTTAAAAGGGAGGTTCATTTTGTGGGGTAACTTACAAGTAAAGGGATAGGTTACAGGGTCTGGAAAAAGGTGTAGTGCAGTTCAGAGGTGTTCTCTGGAGAACTCTGCTTAGTCTACCTCCAGTGTCCAGGATCCAGGAACCAAGAGCATCTTATCCCACAGCAACCATTAACTGCCTCTTGATCCTCAGGGACAGAAGGAACCCTGTGAAAAACTCTTCTCAGATTTCAATTCATATCATCAGTTGTATAATCCTGTAAAATCCCTAGTCTCTGGATCAGCAAGATCCCGTTGTTAACTGCTAACCAAACTAGTAACCCATCAACATTGAGTGAGCAATAAAAAATACTGTAGGGCCTGCATCATGCTCTTCATGGCACCAGCAAAAGCCAAAGGCCCTTATGGAAATATGAACCTCAGACAAGTTTCAGCACATCCAGATCTCAGGTCTTAAGGGCTCCTCTCTTGGCCCTGACTCATAGGCGTGACAGTTACCGGAAGCCTCAATGGGGGTAGTACTTCCAGGTCAAAGCTGGAACAGCTACCCACTACAAAACTCTAGTCCTTACCTTGTCTTATCAGACAACCCAGGTGTGAACCATCTCTTACAACAGGTTAGGAGGTGGCCTCAAATTAAAAATATTTTGTGACTCATTATTTTCATTCATGTATTTTTAAAATAAAATTTAAAGTTAGCATGCAAAGTAATGTGCTTCACTGTGGCATGTTTATGCATGTAGATCGTTATACTTTCTTTTTATTCATCACCTCCCCTAGTGCCTTGTCCCATTTCCCTGGATTCTCTCTTATCAGTCACCTTTCTACCGTAAAAATTTCCTTCTTCTGCCTTCATGTCACATATATTCTGTTACCCACTCTTCTCCTACCCCTCTCTTACTATCTTTCCATCCCACCTCATGGTCACTTCTAAAGTTTCGTGTCCTCTTCCAGAAATTTAAATCAAGATTCCACATACAAGAGAAAACATGAAACTCATCCTTCAGATACCAGCTTATTTTGCTTAAGATAATGTTCTCCAGTTATTTCTGCTGTCCAATATGGATCATGATCCTGTTCTTCTTTATGGCAAAATAAAATTCTGTTGTATATATGTATTTCATTTTCTTTATTCATGTATCTATTGTGGATACCTAGGCTGGTTCCATTCTCCTGCTATGTGAATAGTGCAGCAATGAACATAGATGTACAACACAAGTCTTTGTGGTGTTTTGATGTAGAGTCCTTTGGGTATGCATACAAGAGTGGTAGAGCATGGTTATATGGTAGTTTTATTTAAAAAATAAAAAATTAAAGGTAATTAAAAATACAATTTTTTTGTGGGTATAAGGGCAACTATTTAGAATTAAGTTAGGGATTTTGCTATTTTAGGACAGTGGTGGTTGTAGGTTCTCTTCAAAGATCCACGATTTCACCTGGGTTTGCTGTGGATATCGTTCTGTATACATAAAACACTGATTGGCCAGTGGCCAGGCAGGAAGTATAGGTGGGACAAGGAGAGAGGAGAATTCTGGGAAGTGGAAGGCTGAGTCAGGGAGTCACTGCCAGCCACCACCGTGACAAACAGCATGTGAAGATGCTGGTAAGCCACGAGCTACGTGGCAAGGTATAGATTTATGGAAATGGATTAATTTAAGCTATAAGAACAGTTAGCAAGAAGCCTGCCACGGCCATATAGTTTGTAAGCAATATAAGTCTCTATGTTTACTTGCTTGGGTCTGAGCGGCTGTGGGACTGGCGGGTGACAAAGATTTGTCCTGACTGTGGGCAAGGCAGGAAAGCTCCAGTTACAGTAGTCTTGTTGAGTGGGTCTTAAGTCCAATTAGAGAGCTGTTGGTTACAGCCTAGATATGCATGCAATTATTGTAACCTAAGGGTTATTCATGCTATTCTGGCTTTTGTTGTGTTCGTAGGTAGGACTATTGGTTGCTTCCCTCCTTTGGAAGCTTATATGAAACCCTCTGGTACCAGGAAAGTTATTCCTCAAGGAGAAGGCATTCAAGTCAGTTCCAGCTAAGAAACTTCTGGCCCTTGTGTCTGAAGTACATGGTGTTTTCAGCAGTAGGGGTTTACCTTCTACCTCTTGCAGGCAACTGAGGGAAATAGCAATCGCCTGTAATGTTTTGGGATTCTCTTAGACAACACTGACCAACAATTCAAGAGGGTGCCTTGTGTTAGGGGTTTTTGTTAGGTTGTCTTTGACTCTTAGAGGGAGTTTTGTCAACACAGATGAGAATTTTATTTAAACTATATATGCATATTTGTACACTGACTTACATGCATTATAGTATTTTTGTTAGGTGGCTAACACTATGATTCCTAATGAGTTTTTGAGACCTCCTTGCTGTTATTTCCCCTCCCTTTTCCTTCTTAAATATTTATGTCCCTCCTCCTCTGTAATTAGAGCCATCTTTTTTTCCCATTTCCCTGATCAGGTCACTTGTACCCTCTATTCCCCTTTTACTGTTTCTCCCACCCCTCACCCTGACAACAGTCCCTTTTTATTTTCTTTTCTTCTGCAATTGCTCCAGGATATCTACTCAAAGCCTGAAGATTTGGAACTAGGATCCTCTGATGAGAGAGAGCATGTGACATTTCTTCTTTTGGGTCTGGGTTGTCCTTATAACCACAGATAAGTGTAGACCTCACATCACAAGGAAACCTCTTTTTGTAACAGATGAGACCATTACAGAAAACCATAACCAATCAAAATTCAAAGTCATGGAGCCCAGCCCCAAGGACACATTTACAACACAGCTCTCATACCAGAGCTTCAGGGAACGTTGCAGAAAAGAGGGCAAAAAGATTGTATGAGCCAGAGGATCAGAGAGTTACTGTGAGACTGTGTCCTCTAGTAATGTCAGGGGCTGTACCCATTCAGTCTCACCAGTGTGGTTGCCTAATCATGAGCTGAACAAAGACAACAGCAATAGACATGGTAAAATGGGTGAGGGAAAGCCCAGGAGGCCTCAACCTCACATAAAAACTCTAGACAGTTAAGGAATGCTGAGAGTTGGAGAAATAGTCTTCCCCAGGAAGAGCACACCAATTGGTTATCTGATACCAAATAATCAGCTCTGAAAACATACATACAAGTGACTTCATATTGACTTATCATGTTGCATTTACATATTTAGGAATGTATAGGCATATAATAACAATTAATGAAAAAGGAGAACATGAATTTGCAAGAGAGCAAGGCAGGGTATATGGAAGGGTTTGGAGGAAGGAAAAGGAGGGGGGGAATGATCTAACTATATTATAATCTCAAAAATAAAAGAAGCAAAAAAATAAAAATATCTAATTTTGTTTAACATTAATCTTTCTTTTTATGGATATAATTATTTTTTAAATATTTTTAATTGAAATAGCATTATACCACTTTCTCCCCATCCCTTTCCTCCCTCCAGTTCATCCCAGCTACCCTCTGTCTAACCCCTCCCATGGCCCCCAACTCTTTTGTTGGTAGCCTCTTATGTATGTATGTATGTATGTATTTGTGTGTGTGCATGTGTACACGTGTCTGTGCATGTGTGTATTTATTCGCTCATTTTGTTTTCTTTCACATTACACATTATATATATTATGCTACATGTAATGATTAAACTATGATCACACAAAAATACATAGAAACCTAGCTCACAGACTCTCACTAAGGTTTATTTACCTGATGGTTTAATTTTAAAAATAATCTCAAAATTCATATTTTCCTGTTAGATTAAGGATATTGAATGCTTTCTCAAATATTCATTGGCTTTTTGTATTTCTTGTTTTAAGAATTGTCTGTTTGGTTCATTAGCCCATTTTTTTTTGACTAGGTAATTTGGTGTTCTTTTTTTGTGATTTTTTTGTTTTGTAGTTCTTCATATATTCTAGATATGAATCCCCTGTCTATGTGTAACTGGCCAAGATGTCTTTTCTATTCTCTAGGTTGTCTCTTTACTCTGCTAATTGCTTCCTTAGTTGTGTGAGAGTATTTAATTTCATGTACTTCCATATTTAAATTTATGGAATTATTTCCTGGGCTGTTAGGGTTCTTTTTCAAGAAGTGCTTATTTATGCTTATGATGGCAGGTTATTAATTTTGGATTAAAATGTCTTATTTGAGACAGTGCAATGGTTGGGGGGTTAGAGGAACTTGCTACCAAGAATGATGACATGAGTCCAATCCCTGGGGACCACATGATGCAAGGAGAGAACCAACTCCTGTAAGCTGTCCTCTGTGCTCCACATGAGCACCAGTGAATATACCTCCAGCCTCTGGTGCTGAATGGATAGTTCCATTAATAAAAATTTAAATGTTTTTATTTTGTGTTTGAGTTTTTAAATGTTTTCTATGTTATATGCATTTTGGATTATCACATTTGACTTTTAAAAATGATCATTTTTTAAAAAAGCTTTATTTATTTATTTTTATGTATATGAGTGCTCTATTGACTTTATGCCAAAAGAGGACATCAGATCCCACTATAGATGATTGATGATTGTGAGCCACTAAGTGGTTGCTGGGAATTCAACTCAGGACCTCTGGAAGAGCAGCCAGTGCTCTTAACTACTGAGCTATCTCTCCAGATGATAATTTTGACATCTAGTTTTCTGTTCTTCACTTTATCGAGTTCTGCTTTCTTTCCCTATATATATTTTTTGTCTATTTGGTTTATTCCCCTCTTTGTATTTATTCAAGCTACAGATGTAATTTAAAAATTATTTTATTATTATTGTTTGTGCATGATGTCTTTCTCTCTGTCGATCTGTCTCTCTGACTCTGCTTTTGCCTGACTCTGTTCCTGTCTCTCTGCCCCATCTCTCTCCCTCCTTTCTTCTCCCCCCCCCCCGGTGTGTGTGTGTGTGTGTGTGTGTGTGTGTGTGTGTGTGTGTGTATGTGCGCACATGCTTATATCACACCCTGCTGCTACATGTAGAGGATATAAGCTGCTCTCTTTCCCAATCATGGAATCTAGGGATTCAACTCAGGCCACCAAGCACCTTTAACCACTGAACCATATCATCAGCCTTTAAATAATTTTTATCTTAATTATTATTGATCAAAGTAAGAAGAACAATGGATGGACTTTCCTCTGATTAGTTCTTTAAATATATCTCACAGTTGATCATATAATATCATATCATAGTGCTTTAACTATATTTTGAAAAAAAGCTGTAATTTTCTAAGTTCCCCTTTTTCAGAGGGTATATTAAATAAAAAAGATTGTTTAACTCTTGAATAGTGTGATGGTTAGGGCAGAATCTCCCATGGGTTCATGTATTTGAATACTTGGTCCCCAGTTGGTGGAACAATTTGGGAAGAATTAGGAGGTGTGGCCTGCTTAGAGGCAGTGCATCTTGGGGCAGGCTTCGAGTTTTCAAAAGATTCTCACTATTCTCAGTAGTTTTTTTTTTTCCCACTCTCTGCCTCCTACTTGTTGTCAGTATGTAAGTTCTCAGCTATTTCTGCCACTGTATCCTTGCTCCACTATCATGGAGTCTAACCCCCTGGAACCAGATGCTTCAAATAAACTTTTTATTTTATAAATTGCCTTGGTCATGGTATTTTTGTCACAGCAATAGAAAAGTAACTAAGACAGAAATTGGTACTGTGAGTTGGCTATTGCTAAAACAGTCCTGAATATTCTGATTTTTTTCTATTGATAAAACAGGCCTGACTATTCTGATTTTTTTCTTTTACTTTCTTTTCTTTTTCTTTTCTGAATGAGGAAGACAATGGGACTTTGGACTAGGAAAGCAGTTGAATATTGTTAGTGGGGATTAACAGGTAATTTTAATAGGAGCTTGGAAGATAGCAGTGCTGAGATCAATGTGGACTATGGAGGCCCAGACCCAGAGGTTTTAGAGGGTAATAATATTAGCAACCGGGATAGAGACCGTTCTTGTGATATTTGACAAAAAATGTAGCTGCTTCCTGCCATTGTCCTAAGAGTCTTTCTGAGACTAAAATATTGGATTAACTTTCCTAATGGATGGAATTTCAAGACATCCTAATATTGACTCTGTCATGTGTTATTAGTAATAACTCTTAGGCTGGTCTACAATGAAAACGAACAAGCAGGGTAAAAAGAAATAGTGAAAAAGAGTGCTGGGAAATTTAATGTTGGAGCCAAGACTAGTGCTGAAAGAGATAAGATTAAAGAAAGGCCTGTTCTGAAATGAAATAAAGGGAGTGGCACCCCCAGGACAGGATCTCGGACAGCTAAGCTTCCAACGTGCACAGAAGAAAAGGCAGAGGAACTTTCTGTTCTTAAAATGCAACAACAAAGGAAAGCTGTATGTGGGATTCAAAGGGGCTAGGTTCCATCCCAAGCAGGCAGCCAGACTTGGCACTGTTATCCACATGGTTCTGGCTTTAGAACCATCAGGGATTCTCAAGTAAACAGGTTGTGAAATCTTCCTCCATGGTTAAGGGGCGCCATTAAGACCAGGCATGTAGCAGGGAGTCCCTGAATGGAGGCTTTGAGAGGCACTGTATGAAGTTGTGAAAGTGAAGTCTGGGTTGTGTTGGAGACCCCAAGGCATTAGAGATATCAGAGCCATGGGACCCCTGCCAAAGAGAACTGCATATAGGGAGTGGAGCCAGTCCAGGGGAGAGAAGTATGCTGCAGGCAGAAAGCTGGAAGAACAGACCATTTAAGCCCTTTGACATCGTATACAAAGCTGCAGGATTTGGAGTTTGTCCTGTTGGCTTTCAACCTTTCTTTGGCCCAGTATTTCCTCCATTGCTCCCTTTTGGAAATGTATATCTAGCTAGCTGTCTGTTCTGTGCCATTATATATTGGAAATTTGTAAATTGCCTTTTGATTTTACAGGGGATTACAATTAGGAGATTGCCTTGAGTCTCAGAGATGTTAGATTTTGGATTTTAAATTGTATTGAAACTGTGAAAGATTATGGGGACTTTTGGAAGTTGGACTATGTGCATTTTACATTATGATGTTGCCATGAGCCTATGGGGGCCAGGGAATGGAATTTGGTGCTTTGAATGAAGGTGACCTTCATAGGCTCATATATTTGGAAACTTTTTACTTAGTTGGTGAACTGTTTGGGAAAGATTATGAAATAGCCTTGGAGATATAGCTTTGTTGGAGGAGGTGAGTCACTGGGGGCAGGCTTTGAGATTTCAAAAGACTGTTGTCCTTCCCAGTATCTTTGTCCCTGTCTCTCTCTTCTCTGCCTCCTACTTGTGGATAAAGATGTGAGCTCTCAGCTGTTCCTGCTAGCCTGTCCTTGCTCTACCATAATATTTCTCCTGTAAGTTGCTTTAGTCCTGGTATTTTGTCACAGTGTCAGAAATGTGACGAAGACACACAGTAAGGCAGTTATGATAGTTTAACTTTTGTTTATTTTTTAATAGTTTCCTCATTTTTTGTTTGGCATCTGTGGATGCTATTTTTATATTTATTTTAGTCTTTTTTTTAAAACTTTACCAACAAAATGTAATTTTTCATTATATAATTTTCAATTAGGATTTCAAATCCCCTTCCCCTCTCCTCCCACATCTTACTACCCTACCCTACTCTAAACCCTTCCACTCCTGAAAGTATCTCATTTGCTTTCATGGCACACTTGCTCTATTATTTCCTCCTTCCTAACCCCCTTTATTTTCTTCTTTTGTTGTCCACTTACTGAATAAATGATTTATACCTACACACATATCCACATATACATGTATCAACATTTAAAGCTAGGACCCCCATATAAGAGACAATGTGGAGCATTTGTCTTTCTGAGTCTGAGATTTCTCACTCAGTATGTTTTCAGGGCCACCAATTTCCCTGTAAATTTCCCTGTAAATTTCATTTTCCCCCTTTCCTCAGTTTTCAAAAATTAGTTCTTTGGAAGTTTCAAGCTTCATACAATGTGTTTTGATCATATCTGCCTCCCAACTCTTCCCAGACCGACCTCACATTCCCTACTCACTCAATCCATTTTTGTTTTCTTTTAAGAAATTCTTCAGGACCAATTCATGCTGCCCAAATATTCTTAGGTATGTGGTATTCCAAGTTAAGATGCATGATTTCATATTTATGGCTAAACAAATTGCATTGTGCATCACATTTTTATCATCCATTTATCTGTTGATGGACATTTAACCTCATTCCATTTCCTCAGTTTTGTGAATTGCAGACATAAACACAGACATTTAGTCTCTAGGACAAAAATCTTAGAAATTTGTCTCTATTCTCCTTTCTATATAACTTATATCTAATAGTCCAGTTGGATTTACCTTCAAAATATGTCCTCAGTTTCTCCACTTCTTTTTGCCATTAGGTTATCCTATCAGCAATCCCTTACCTGGAGCTTTGTACCGTAAGTATTTCTGTAGTCAGATACAGTTTTTGAGTATATACCCAGAAATTGCATAGCTGTTTCTGTTTTAAATTTTTGGGAAGCTTCTGTCCTGATTTCCATAATGGATGCAACACTTGACACTCTCTTCATCCATGAATTACCCACATCTTCTCTAGCATTTTTCTTGTTTACTTGATGCTAGCCATTCTGAGTGGAATCAGTTGGAGTCTCAGAGTGGCCCTAATTAAAAATTTCCCTGGTGACTGATGATTTTGAACATTGAAAAATTACTTTCTGGCCATTTGTGTTTCTTCTTTTGAGAGTAGTATATTAATTTCATCAGTTCAGTTTATTGACTAGCAGTTTTGTTCATTTGTCATTTAATTATTTCGGTTCCTGATATAACCTAGGTATTAAGCCCCTGTCTGAAGCATAGCTGGAAATTCTTCTCCCATTCTTTAAGCCTTGGATTTGCTCTGCAGAGCTATGCAGAAGATTTTTTAACTTCATATAATCTCTTTCATCAGTTCTTGGGATTATGTTGTATGGAGTTCTTGCCTAGGTATAGATCTTGATGTATTTTCTTTAGTTTTTAAACTAAATCTTTGATTCATTTTGAGTTGATGTTTTTATGTAGGGTGGGACAGGTATCTGATTTCATTCTTATGAGGATCAATAACTAGTTTTGCTAGGATCATTTGTTGGATGGGCATTTTCCTATTGTGTGATTTTAAACCTTTGTCAAATATCAGGTGGCCATCTCTCTGTGTGTGTTTCTGGCTCTTCTGTTCTGTTGCTTTGTAGGTGTGTTTTTCACACCAGTACTAGGCTGGCTTTTGTCACTATGGCTCTGTAGTAGAATTTGAATCAGATATTGTGGTGCTTGTAGCACTGTTTTCATTTACTAAGGTTTTAAGGTATTGATTGGTTGATTGATTATTTTTGCTATTTCTCTTTTTCTGTGTTCTCACAGGAACTTTTGGATATTTTGGAGTTTTTCTAGTTTTTTGAGTAACTGGAATTTTGACAGTGATTACAAAGAGCCTGTATACTTTTGGACATATAGCCTTTTCCCCTCCTATTATATGAAGTCTGCCAATTCAGAAGCATGGAAAATCTTTTCATTTTCTAATATCTTTAGTTATATTGTTTTTAATGTATTAAAGTTTTCAATGACAGGATCTTTTGTTTTCCTGGCTGAGTTTATCCTAGCTACTTTGTTTTTATTTGATTTTTAAATTTTGGAGCTATTGTGAATGGGATATTTTTCTTAATTTCTTTCTCTGCAAGTACATTATTGGGAAGGCTACTGATTTTTGTATGTTTATTATGTATTCTTAAACTTTACTAAAAGTGTTCATCAGATATAAGGTGGAGTTTGTAAGGCTTTTAAAAGCACAGAAACATGCTATTTCTGAATAGGGATAGTTTGATTTTTTTATTTCCTATTTTTATTATTTTTATAGGTTCCATTTATATTATTGCTCCAGGTAAGCCTTGGGGCACCATGTTGAGAAGAGTGGAGAGGATGGGCAACCCTGTTTTGTTCTGGGTTAAGGGGAAAAGGGAAAATATTCTTGGTTTTTTTTTCACCAAATTAGTATAGTGACAGCTATATATATTTGTGGCATAAAACCTCTATTATTTGACTTACATTCCATATATTCCTAATTTCTTTAGAACTTTTATCAGGGAAGAAAATTAAATTTTATCAAGTGCCTTCTCTGCATCTGTTGAGCTGTTTGTGTGATTTCTTCCCACAAGTTTATTTATGTGGTGTATTACACTTACTGATCCATATTTTGGGCCAGACTTGGCTCCCTGGGATGAAACCAACCTAGTTATGCTACACGGTCTTCTCAGTGTGTCCTTAGATTTAATTTGCTAGAATTTTGTTGGGATTTTTTACATCTCTGTTCATCAGGGAAATTGACCTGTGAGGTTTTTGTGTTTTCTTCATGTTGTCATCAGATCTCTATCCAGTTTTGGTATCAGGGTGATGATGGTTTTATAGAGTGACTTTGGTAATGCTCTTTGCTTTTATATTTTGTGAAGCAGTTTGAAAGTGTGGAGAATGGATCTGCTTTGAACGTTTGACAGAGTTACAGCAGTAAATGTGTCTATCAGCCCCGTGCTGTTCTTTGTGGGAGGTGTCTTAGTTGCCTTTCCTGTGGCTGTGATAAAATAATCTGATAAAAGCAACTCAGTGAAGAAGGGGCTAATTATTTTCACCCACCTTTTCAAATACAGTGTCTGTCTTCCATCTTAACCTGAGGTCACCCCCGACTTTCACGAGACACCCTAGGTGAGGAAAGGTCTGCTCTGCAGAGCCACTCTGGGCAAGTGCGGAGAAGAGAAAGGAAGGAGGCAGGCAGTGTAGCCTGTTGGGAACGGGAGCTGTGCCAGAGCATGGATGCTGCTACTTTGGATGAAGCAACACTTGCGTGCCTGGCCAGAGGCTTCCCGTAGTAGTATTAGCCCAAGCTGGACCAGAAAAGGAACTTTTCTTAATATTTATCTTTTATAAAACCTATATCTTTTTTCTGTCTTGATAGATAGATAAATTTTGTAAATTTATCTAATTTACAAAAGATAGGAATTTTGTAAAGATTCCTTCTAAACTTAATAAATAGTGCACTTCTCTAAATAAGAGTGTAAAATTAGATACATATCCTTGACCTTATTGTTTTGGCCATTCAGATCTGTAATCTCTGTGTGTGATATGTGAATGTGGAGTGCGGATGTTTATGTGTTGTGGAGATCAGAAGACAACCTCAGGTGTTGGCATTCATAGTGCATCTTTGAGATCGTCTCTTGTTCCCCATGGGGAATTCTGGGCTAGCAGGCTCAAAGGACTGGGGGGATTCTCCTATCTCCACATCCCATCTCACTATAGGAGTGCTAGGTTACAGGGGTGTGTTACTGCATTGGAGCTTTATGTGTGTTCTGGGATTCCAAACCCCACCCTCATACTCGCAAGGTAAATGTTTTACCCAGAGAACCATTAGTACCCCATCTTCCATATCCAGACTCTTGGCCACTTGATCTCTTTGTTACTAATTGCATCATATCTATTATCCTATTATTGGTAAGTTTGTATTTACAACCCTCTTCATGTTTTAAATTTTTTTTGCTCTTTAAATGTTAGATTTATCTGATATTGCATGGACATAACAAAGATAGTTGTATAAGCTTTAATATCATTACATTATATTATGAAGTTTATTTATTTACTTATTTTTTTTTAAAGCAAAGTTGCCTTTCACAATTACTGAAAAAAGAGGCTATGACTTTGAAGAAAAGCAGGGAGGGGATTAGCTTGGGGGGAGGAAAGGGCAGGAAGAAATGTTTTAATTAAATTGTAATGCTAAAAATTTTTAAAAAAACTTAAACAAAGAATTAGCATATGCCCAGGGAGACATTTAAAACAATTGGCATTGCCTTCTAAACATTATTGATAATTGTGTATCACTAGATTTAACACACTATTAAAGAAATAGTAAACACCATAATCTCCCAAAGAATCACCCGCATGACCCTCATGCCTTTGATCAATAAACTTGACCACATTGTGTTTCTTGAGGACTAACAGAGATCTCTCTTTTTACCTATAGTGGTTTTAGTTTTTGGCTAAAAGTTGGTTTTGCCATCAATATCCTCATCCTTCGTATCTTTTTTATTTACCTAGTGCACCCTTGCATATCTCTTAGCTTTGCAAATGAGGTTTGCTTTAGCTGTAACTCTTGAATCTGTGTATCAGTCAGCCTTCTGCTGTTGAAGTTTATCTTCCAATCGATTCCTGAAGAACAGCTTAGGGGTATAGATTTCTTGATATATTGTACACTTAAAATTTATTTTTTCTATAGCTTGATACTGACAAGAGAGCTATCTAGATGTATTTTGTTCATAATATTATTCATTGAATTTCTTGAAAATGCCTTTTTATTGTACCTTGCTTTGTATGTTGTTTTTGAGAAGTCTGCTGCCAGCTTAATCCATGGTCCCTGTTGTAACTTATTTGATTTTTCTTTTAACATGTAGGCCTTGAGGATTTTTTCCCTTACATTTAGATCTAATATTCTTGCTACACTATGTTTTGGAATATGTTATTCAATTCAGTTTCCCTTGTCTCCCATGTTCCTTTCTGATATCTGGAGTCAAGCACTTTAAAGGTACATTAATAAACTTAATTTTTAAGAATACTTTTGGGTTTAAAGAAATTGAGTGGGAAGTATTGTTACATATTTTCTCTCTCCTCTCTCCTACTCTCCTTATTTCCCTCTATTGTTTGTATATTGTTCTAGTGTGGTACATTTGTTACAACTGGTGAATCAATAATGACATATTATTATCAATACATTTTATAGTTTACAGTAGTGTTCACTTTTTTTTGTGCTGATATATACATGCCATATACCCATTGGTTCACTGTTATGCATTGTGCTTCACACCCTCTGCCTTACTCCCAGTTCCTGGCACCTATTGGTCAACTAACTGTGTCTATGGTTTTGCTAAAGCCAGACATATTTTTTTGTTGCTATGTTTTTTAACATATATAGAATATGCATTTGATTCATATTATTATTTTTCTTCAGAATCCCTAATTTTATGTGGATAGTGGTTTTAATGAAAAAAAATGTTCCCACAGGCTCATGTGTTTGGACACTTGTTCTCCAGTTTTGACACTGTTTGGGGAACTTAGATAACCTTTAGGAGATGCAGTCTTTCTGGGTGAAGTATGCCTTGTGACCTCATTTCCAATGCCCCTCCTCATCTCTCCAGCTCCCTTAATTGCTTTTCATTTCACTTTTTATTCTCTTGATTGTTTTTTTCTTTTTTTCAATGTTTTTAAAATGTTCTTATTCACATCTCTTCCTCATTGGATATAATAAATTTATATATTTTATAATGTGATTTTTTTAAAATATTTATTTTCTGAGTAAAATAAACTTTAGAAGGTCAATTTCTATTGTTAGTTTTCAAATTCCAATTCAAGGTACTCATTTATATCACCAATTTTACTCAATTTTATAATTGAATATATTTATTTCAGTTTGGAATATTTTGTTATTGATTTCTCCATTACTTCTAGGGAGAGGAGGAGGGAATTTTGTCAATGAGATTCTCATTTTCTACCTTGTTTAGAACACTATTTTTGTAGATAAGGGCTTTTTTGGTCCTTTGCATTTTCTGACAAGGCTGAGAGCTTGAGAAGATTGCAAGGATCCCAGTTCAAACCTTTCCTCTTCAGTCTGCAGCAGAGTGTTACCTTCTGTCTTATGAAACGTCTTTTATGAAGTTGATGTAGGGAAAGGAAATCTTGTGTTAAATACTAATAGATTATTCAAAGCTTATTGATTATTATTTAATATTATTCGTTAGTCTTCATTTTGAGCCACTGAGATTAGTGTAGTTCTGTAGACTTCATATGGTTCTATCTTGTTTGTTTGAGAATAAATTGAGAAGATTACATTGGCATGCTCATCATTACTTTATTACTTAGAATTCTTCCCATTTCCCTTTATCCATACTTTTTCCTTTGGGCTAACCAATTTGTGATATGTCTCTTACAAACAAAAACCTGCTTCTGCTAGCAAACACAAACCATTCTCCTTTGAAAATTGTAGTTATAAGGAAGGTTTATACATATAGACCAGGTGGAGCACAAGCCTTGTACCTATCTTCAGAGATTGATGTTTACCTTGAGAATTTCTTGCTGTTCCTACCACTACACCTTAATGGTCTCAAAGACAAGAGGCAGTTTCTTCCTGCTAGTAATGTTAACAAAAGGCCTCATCAAACCTGGAGTTAGTACACAGACTTAACATTAATTCTAGCTAGGGGTATAACTCAGTGGTATGTAACCTGGGTTTATTATCCAGTCCTAAAATCAATCAATAAATCAATCAAATAAATCAAACAAACAAAAGGATAAAATTCAGGCTATGTGTGGGCATTAGGTAGTTTTCTGAAGTAAAATCAATGTTTTTTGTTCAACTAAATGCACATATACAGATATAATTTGATTTCTAGGTTGATCAGAATTGTAAAAAACCTTCATGGTACAGGTTTGGAATGGAAATCTGAATACATATTGTATTATTTGATACTTAGGAATTCTACTACTTTATCTTTATAAAAGTGGAATCAGACATTGGAGTACATAGTAGAGTGGTGCTATCATATTTGTGATTTACTACAGGACACTTGAGGAAATACAGTATGTGTTCATCTTGCTGACTCAAAGGAATGGATGATCATTACCATCAGGACTCTAAGTAATATTTTTCCTACTTTCATGATTGCTTCATCATAGTAAATAAGTTTAAAGTTATATAACTGAGTGATTTTTTTTGAGAGGTTGCAAAAAAGAACATTCACCATTTAGAATGTCCAAGATGAAAAATGACAACTCATGCTGGCAAGGATGTGGGGAGAGGTAACACTTCTTCATTGCTAGTGGGAGTGCAAACTTGTACGTCCACTATAAAAATCAGTGTGGCAGTTCCTCAGGAAGATGGAAAGACATCTACCTAGAGACCCAGCTATACCATTCTTTGGCATATACACAAAGGACTCTACATCCTACTATAAAGACATTTGCTCATCCATGTTAATTGCTGCTCTAGTATTCATTTATTTTTTATTACAGTTACTCCAACATTTATTTTGGAAAATATTACATTTGGAAAATGGGAAGCCTTCCAGAGCGTTCCTTTACCTTAGGATATTAGTAGACACAAGGATATTTAGAGATCATTTCTTGCTCAAAAGTTAGCAAATAATCTGTATACAAATAGACACATAAAATATGCCTTAAAAACATTAGTTAAGTACTTTGGGGCTTTACAAAGTTCCTACAGGGTATTTTTGGGAAGTACAGGACAGAGGCTGCAATTTTAACTCACTAAATCAAACTTCCAAGACACCTTTGCTTTAGCTCCCACTTGGCTCTTGCACATTTCTTTTCCAATCACTGACTTTCTTTGTGGCATTCTATCCAAGATCTTATATGCTTCAAGTCCCATCTCCATCTCCCTGACTGCAAGAGTTAAAGCAGCTTGAGTCCTGGAGTGAACTGTATCTAAAACCAATCGCTTAGGTACCCAAGAGCCCAAAAAATGCCATTATCTCTCCCCTTTTCTTCCATTGTTTTTCTCCTTGGCTTGATTTTATAATGCTAAAGCTTAAAGAAGAGAGAGCTAAGGGCCTGATATGCTTACTAATACACCTCGTTCTTTTGGGTGGCTTAACTCCCAGTGATTATGATATGTTTTCAGTGGCTACAATACAAGAAATACCAGCAAGATAGGAGGGGACAGCCTTGAGAAAAAAAGGCTGGAGTAATCAACAGACTGCCATTCTTTTTGAGTGTTCTTTAGTATTTGAAATTTGATAAGGACTGAAAGTTAACATTGTTCATCATTTCATTTATGAAAGCATAAAATCAAAAAACTGTTGAGAGGGTGGTGGTGGGGGAGAAAAATGCATAGAGAAAAAGTAGGAGGACGTATTTAACTGACAGCAATGACTGCCAATGGGAAAGGAAGTGTAATGAGATAGGATATGGAGGTAAAGAAAGACTCCTGGACAATTAGCCCAGTGTTACATATTAGTCCAATAAAACTAGCCAGGAAGGACTAGTGTACATGAGGCCATATGCTCAATTCCCAGCAACACACACACACACACACACACACACACACACACACACACACACACAGAGAGAGAGAGAGAGAGAGAGAGAGAGAGAGAGAGAGAGAGAGAGAGAGAGTCAGACAGAGACAGAAAGACACAGAGAGATAGAGGGACAAGAGAGAACTAAGTCAGTAAGTCCACTGAAGACAACAGCAAGTAAATGAAGTCATAATACTCGTTCAACCAGCCAACTTTTGATCAGAAGAAAAATCAATGTACATTAAAACTAAAAATTCAAATAGTATAGGAATGACAAAATGTTGAAGTTAAAATTTCTTTTAATTATATCACTACCCAGAAATAGATCCTCATTTTTATGCATGCTATCAATTGGCTTTGAGTGTATTTACATTTTCCCTCATATTCAACTTATGAGGTCACTTTAGACTTTTTTTTTTTAATTTGACTTTTCTTGGCTAGCTTTTTATTAGCATGTAGAATTCTATATTTCTCAGTGCTTTTTGTTTTATTTTAATCATGTTCTTCATATTTTATTACACACTATATAAATATGTCTTCAATGTAAAAGAAAAAAATTAGAGAACTATATGTATTTCAGGAGTCATCCTTTACATCCATCTCCCATTTCATTACACTTCATTTCAAATAGCTGCTCTATTTATAACAGCCAGAAAATGGAAACAATCTAGATGTCCATCAATGGATGAATGGCACATTTTACATGATGGAATATTACTTGGCTGTTAAAAATGAAATTATGAAATTCACAGGTTAATTAATTGAGCTAGAAAGAAATCAGCCTGAGTGGGGTAACCCAGATTCAAATAGACCGACATTGTATTTATTCTTTTACATGTGGATGTTAGCATCTAAGACCTCAATAGACATACTACGATCTGTGAAACTACAGAGGTTAGGTATGGAGTAAAGGAATGGGAACTGGGGAGAATTTCCCAAGGAAGGGGAAATAGAACATACAGTTATGGAGAGACAGGAGGGAGACTGGGAGGATTAAAGGAGAGGTGAAGGAAGAGGGGGTACATGAGGGAATATGGAAAGGAACAGCTATCTTCAAGTGAAACCTGCTTGCAAAGGAAAAATTAATTTCTATAGTGTAGTCCACTGGGTACATTAACCATACTTACCGCAGGGCCATGCTTAGTAGTGGATGGCCAACACAAAATGAACTCAACAGTATTTTTGTAGACTTCTTGACTCATATTGCTATGCTTGAGCATTTTTGCCTTTTGCCTGTATATTATGGATTCTTATTTTGTGTTTTTATGAGTTTTATATGTGTCTATGTGAGTGTTGGTATGTTTCTTGTGCTTTTGTCAGGTTTTCATTTTTTTTATTTTTTGCCTATTTATTTTCTAAGAGAGAGAGAAAGAAGACATGGAGTTGAATGGGTGAGGACACGGGGAGGGTCTGGTGGATGAGTGAGGAGGTGGCGAGGGTCTTAGAGGAGTTGTGGGGGGGATATCATGGTCAGAATATATTGTATGAAAAATTATTATTACTATTATTTTATTTTTATTTATTCTTCTCTCATACAGTATATCCTGCCTTCAGGTTCCCCTCCCATCATTCCTCTCAGTCCTGACCCTCTCCCCTGGAGCCATTTCCCTTCCATTTTCCTTCAGAAAAGAGCAGGCCTCCCAGGGGTATTAATCAAACACAGCATAGCAAGTTACAATAATACTAGGCACAAATCTTCATAATCAAGGTTGGATGAGGTAAGCCAGTAAAAATAAAAGGGGCCCAAGAGTATGCAAAAGAGTCAGAGACATCCCCCCGCCAAGTTCCCACTGCTAGGAGCCCCACAAGAACACCAAGCTACACAACCATAACATGTATGCAGAGGACCGGGCTCAGACCCATGCAGGCTCCCTGATGGTTAGTGTAGCCTCTTTGAGCCCCTATGAGCCCAGCTTAGTTGATTCTGTGGGCTGTTCTTATGCTGTCCTCGATCCCTCTGGTTCCTCCAATACTTCCTCCCCCTCTTCCACATGTTTCCTTGAGCTGTGAATCTCTGCACCTGCTCCTATCCATTGCTGGATGAAACCTCTCTAATAATGACTGGGCTAGGTACCAACCTATGAGTATAGTAGAATATCATTAAGAATAATTGCATTGAATTTTTTCGCCAGTTGTATTTGGTTCTATCCTAGGTCTCTGGGCTATCCAGCCTCTGGTTCCTGACCATCCAGGTAGTATCAGGCGTGGGCACCCTCTCATGACACGATCAGAATATATTGTATGAAAAAAATTATTTTTAGTAAAAAAGAAAAAGTCCTTGGCTTAAACAAATACATGTTTTAGCATCTCAGAAAGGTATACTACCAAAGAGAAGTCTATAGATACTGATTTTTCATATGCAGGTCTAAGATTGTTGTATTCAGAGAGGGTACACCACAGGCCCTGCACCTGGTAACAGAGTTCATGAGACAGCTTCCAGCATGAATCTTCTGGGAAGAAACCTCCCCTCAGCTCTAGACGTCTCTGTTCTCCTTACCCCCTAGCAGTTCCCTTACTGTCCCAAGAAACCCACGAGAAACAAAAGTTGTTCCTGTGCCTACCGAGACCATCTACTGGTTTGTCGCTGTTAATCAGTTCAGCGTCTACTCACCTACTTCAGAGTGTTCATCCCATGTTGAGAGAACAGCTGCATGTGTGGCAAAAGTGGCTGTGTGCCATGGGGACCAAAGGGAAAACAGACATCCCAAAGCTCAATAATGTGTATCAGTATCATAATGATCATCTATTACCTAAGGGTTGGATTTTATGAGGCCTGTTTTTTCTGCTAGAATAGAAACTGATGATCACGATAGCCCAGATGTACATTTGAGTGCAGCACTGAGGGTGTGGGGACAGTTGCTCACCCTAGAGTCAGTGCTATAGAATTGGACTTCCTATATTTTTATCCAAATATGATGTACCCAGCTTGTGAAAGCAGAACTGAAGTCTCCAGATCTGAACTCTAATGGTATTATGAGTGTTGCCTACACTGTTTACCGTAGAATATAGTCATTATTTACTTCTTTTCAGTAAGCAGATGATATGTAGTAACACCATGAAGGCCTGAGGGATGAATTCAGAAGCTGCAAATTTAAGAATTACTTTGTGTGATGATCATCTCCTGGGTTCACATATCGCTGGCTTACCCAGAACCTCAGAGTATTCTTATAGTTGAACATGTGACTTTAAAGGGATGGTTAAGCTAAATTAGGGTGTTAGAATGGGCCCTAATCCAGTCAGATTTATTTTGATACAAGAGGAAGAAGATGGGAGACGCACATGATAGATATGCACAGAATAAAGACAATGTGAGGACACAGCGAGAAGTTGCCACTTGATGACCAAGCACAAAGTCACTGGAGATCCACACCTGCAAACACTGTGATCTCAACTTTTAGCCCCTAGAACTGTGTGAAAATGCATTTCTTTTAAGTTCTCTTTGTTTAAATCCATGGCCTTCTGTTATTCATCCTGGGGTGACTAATACAAATCATTTTCCCTGATTGTGGGCCAGATGTTTAACAGGTGGCTTTGCTTTCTGTATGACCAACTAAAAGTATGCTTGGAGCATGACCAAACTGGGACAGGGAGTCATCCCAGAAAACTGAGTAACGAATTGGCCCAAGAAGCCAATATTACTAAAGTATTTGTCAGCATTTGTTTGAAGGGATGCTGATCACTTGGAAGGTAAAACAGAGAAGAGAGAACATGGTTTACATTGACTTCACTGTTTGGAAAAGTCCATTCCTGACTTTGATGTGAACAGACCATAGTATGAAGAATAACGGTCTTCCAGCTGAGCTCTCCTTCTCATGAAGGCAATTTGTCAGGCTGCTTCCATTTCTTGACTATATCCCTTATGGTGATCCTTATGATGTATCACCTTGGCTAAGCCACAATCAATAGTTATTTAATACAACATTAATCTAGGCATTGTTGCTATAGGGTGTTTCAAAGGTGTGAATAAAGTATACTATCCATTGACTTTAACTAAGAGAATTTATTCCAGATACGATGGCTGGGCCTGATTTAAACCACTGAAAGTCCTCCAGTTCTCAAGTGCACAGCAGCTTCAGCTCACACTTGAAAGTTAAAGTGCTAGACTTGTCCCCACCAGTTTAGACTTGGCCGTTGGACCCCTACTGTTGTATTAGGCAATTCCTTTCAATAATTTCTTAGTAAATATCCTACAGTGGTTCTGATTTTCTGGTTGAGAATAGAACCATAAAGAAGTTTTATCTACTCTATGAAAAGGACTACAAGCAACTGAGAAATGCTGAGAGAGGGAGAATGAGTCTTCCCCAGGGAGGAGCACACTAATTTGTTATCTGATACCAAATAGCCCTGAAAACAAATGCACACAAGTGACATTAGACAGGCTGAGTGGGTTGAATTTGTGAATTTTGGAATACACACATACATGTATGTAACACCAACGAACAAAAGAGTCATCATAAGTTTGAAGGAGAGAAAGGGAGTTACATGGGAGGTTGAAGGGAAGAGGTGGAAGGACAAGTGATGTAATTATACTGTAATCTCAAAAAAGTACAAAGGGGATTTCTGGTGGCTCCTATGAACTTTGGAGAAAGGGAGGACTTGTGTTCCCAACTTGGGCCTCACATACATGATTGAAAAGCTTGTAAATAGGTCTTGAATCAAAATGTTATCTCTTAAAGCTATAGAGTTTACATTTTTTGAAAATAAAACTCACAAATTCACTCTGTGTCTGAATTTGAACCCTAAATGAATTATAAACTGTTCAGCTTGTCTTCTGCTAAAGCTATGCCATTAGGTGAGAATGAATGGGTCCTCCAAATTAAGGTGGAGATGTATGTGAAGAGGATGATGAAGCTAGGAACTTCCAATTTCTAAATCCTACCTCTTCTACAAGTAGAGAAGTCCTTCCATCCCAGTTTGGGAAGATAATCTCTCCTCTACATGAAAGATCTACAGTGCCAAGTCTGTGCTTCTCAAGATCCACTGTAGCACCACACTTGACTTTTTATTTTTCTAAAATACTATAGGAAGCTGCTACAAACTTGGCTTAATTCATTCAACACTGACTTGAGTTCTACATCAGAACTCAACTGAGTTGCACTGACCCATTAAAATGCCAGCAGAGCTTGGTTTTCTTATACTTTAGAATGTGTGTGGCTTTTGAGACCACACACATTCACTGACTTATGGGCCCCCTCCTCACTACCAAAAGCACAAATAGTAGACCAGTCTTCCTCCCTTAGTTTTTTTTTTTTTTTTGAACTCTGGACACAATAAGGGAAATAAAAGAATGAACTCATGAATTTAAGATATCTGATTGAGACTCATATAAATGATCAAAACTATTGTTTATTTGTATTGAATGAAACTCTTGTTTTTTGAAACAAATGCACATGAGCAGGGTAGATGCTGTGAGATTCATACAGTTAAGTACAGTTAAGATTTTGTGCTCTGGGTAGTTGAAGAATCCTAACAACATTTGTTCTCCCTGGATATTTTTAAGATTTAGTGTGTGGATCCATGTGCATGAGAGAGATGGGTGGGGTTGGTGTATGGAGATGTTCTGAGACCAGAAAATGGTGTTGAATCTCCTGGAGCTGGAGTTGCAGGCAGTTAGTGAGTCACCTGATGTGGGTCCTGGGCATTGAACTCAGTCCTCTGAAAAACAGTAATCCCTCTTAACCACTCTCTAGCCCCTCTTCCTACACAAATAAGCTCATAGTTTTAAGGCATCACAAATATGCCCATAATGCATAATTACAAAGGTCATGTGGAATAGGTATGGCAAATATTATTTCCAATTTCCAAGAATTCTATGAAGCAATGTCCTTATGTTTTCTCTTTTATTTTATTTTAGAGATTATAATATTATTACAGCATTTCCTCCTCCATTTCCCCACTCAAGCTCTCTCATATACCTCTCCTGCTTCAAATTCAAGGCCTCTTTTCTCTCCAGTTGTTATTGCATGCACATATATATGTCTATAAATATATATTCCCAAATATAAACTGTCCAGTCCAAATAATGTCACTCGTATGTATGTTTTCAGGTTTTCTTTTTGATGGCATCAATGACTTTTGTTTGATGATATCATAGTCTTTGCAGATTTCCTCTGGGATACCACCACTGCTGTTCTTTGAAGTTCAATATTTACATTTTAGCTTTGGTGACGGTATGATTTCTCAGTTAACATGTGCATACTGCATGATAGTACACTGTGTAATAAGGAATGTCATTCTTTCTTCTAACTTTTAGTAAATGCATCATCTAATATATCTTGTTTGTTTCAGAAAAAACAATAACTTCTTTCCTAAGAACCAACCTGGTAAGTTGATTTACCGTAGATCGTAGGGAAAACTGATATCAGAAAACCTCCTGGGAAAAATAAGTAAATAGCCCCCAGTCTGGAATAAGTTTGCTTTTGACAGTTTTACCCCAAGACTGTCTGGCCTTCAAAAATAGTTTGCAAACTGTAATGTGCAATGCCAGTGCTGACTTAAAGTAGTGCCGATCCAATTGGACATGGAAGGATACATTCTTTTTCCATTGTTACTTGAAATTCTTCTTCATTATTTCTCTAAAACTAAGAGAAAAGAGCACATTGGTAAATATTAGACAAATAGAAAGAAAGGCTTTTTTAAAAATTAAATTTATTTCTATTATTTTTAGATTTTCCTAAACAAGTTTAATAAAACATTCTAACTTCTAAACTTTCCTGTTTTCCATGTATCTCTAGAATACAAGGAGGGCTGAGATTTGAGGTCTTTCTTTTTATTTTTGCTTTTTAGTTTATTTTTGGTGAAACATTATTATTTTCCAAAAATCAAGCTATGTGCTCCAAAATACATGAATATTGCAGTCTAACTTGGTTTTAGTCTGTAAGATTTTCTTTCCCTGTTTATACTTAGTGAAAATCACTCTCAAGGTCGGCGCTAATTAGTTTCAGTTTTAACAGGGTAACATGGGACCATCAGAGTATCAAGTCTCCACTGTACAACCTGACATCTCATTAACAGTTATTTTATAACATATGGTGTTAGGGTGATCTGAGTTAATGTCTGTGCCAGCAAGGTGGCAGAGGTGGGTACACAGAGTCAAATTTTCCTGGCATTTGACACGTTACTTTAAGGAAAATATTAGTTACATTTTTCTGAGAACAGTTGATGATCATGAGAGAAATAGGGTCTTTAGGCATAGCTGTTTATATGAATCACTTGTGTAAATGATCCAGAAACTCAAGTATAAATATGCCTCATGCAACAGAATAGAGCACAATGTAATTTGATGAATGGCAGCCATGGTTTGGGGATTATTCATTACAAAGGTAACTATAGTTTAAACAATGTTATTGCTTGCTGTCACACATGCAGTCTTTCTGAGAATTTTTATGTCGTCTTTATGAAAACTCAAACTCTTTCTTTATGACTTAGAGTTGGAGACTCTGGCAACCTGTCGGTGACAAATATAAAGTTGTGCATTGAACAGATGGTAAGTTTACTTAGTTTGAGATAGGCCTTATTTTATAGATAAGAAAGAAATAATAAAACATCTTCATGCTGCTGATTTCAAAGTAGGTCTGCCTCAGTTAACATTTACTAGTTAGAATTCTAAATGTTTGAAGTGCTTTTATTTATTCATATATGATTTTCCTGATAAGTGCTTCTCTGGACTCTGGTGCCTGAGGTGACCTGATGCTGAAATTATAAAATGTAGAGTTCTGAGGGCCAGGGGTCCTTTAATTGGACATCTTAATGCTACAGAGGTGAAAACTCAGACTAAGTGCTGCAAGCTGCATGGTTTAAATAGATAGATACAATTCTAGTTTTCCCAGATGATAAGATTGAATTGTACCTCTCCTGTGCATACAGATATATATGCATAAGGAGGACCCAGTATTTCTCTATGCAGGCACAGCAAGAGGTCTCTCATTTTCAATGAGGATGTTAACAGTCCTTTCACTTCCCCTTTAAATGGTTTTTTTAGAGGCAAGGTCTCACTTTGAAGCCTTGGCTGACCCTGAAGTCACTTGAAGCCCACGATGGCTTTCATGTCGTGGCAGTTGCCCTGTCCCTACCTCCTGACTATGAGATTGCAGACACCAGCCCTCACGCCTGGCTGTGGGCCACTCTAGTATAAGACCATCAGCTGGTTTCTGACTTTCCTGGCTCACAATTCTTTACTTTCCAGCTTCATGGAACCATTTACTTTTCTCCCTCAGAGCACCATGGTCCTGTCTTAAAGGCACACGGTGCACTATTGAGAACACATCCATTAATTTTCTGATCTTCCCAGCCTCCAGGCAGATCTATTCTTTATTAAAGCTATTAACCTGTTTATTTTTTTAATTATTTTTTCATTTTGAATCTGTAGTTTCTGCAAGGCTAATGCTTTGAACACTCAGTTCTCAGCTTGTGGCTCTATTTTGAGGCTGTGGAGCCTTTAGGAGGTGGAGGGAGGCTGGGAAAGGTGGGAATTTGAAGGTCATACTCATCCCTGGTCCTGACTTGCCTTTTCTGCTTCCCATCCCAGGAACAAGACTCAGTAACTCGCTGCTGCCATATGTGGAGCTACTCTGCCATGCCAGATGGACTGGAATTCCTCCAAAATTATGAGTGAAAAGAAACCTTCTGTTTCTTGCATTGTTTTGGTCAGGGATTTGGTTACAGAGATACGAAATTAATCAATAAGGAAAGTGGGTACCAAAGAAATTAGGCCCACTTTCATCCTGCAACCATGGAAAAAGATTGCCGTTATGGTCCTGGGTCCATGGGTGGAGCTATGCCTGGCATTCCCTGTGATCATAGGGTAGACTGGAATGCCTTCAAACTGTGAGTCAGAGTAGACTTTCCATTCAATTATTTCTGTCAGGTATTGGTCACAGTGATGCAAATGCAAGTAATGTGATATTGTCTAGATATTTTCTAGGAACTGTTTTTCTACAAGGATGTAAACTTTTTGAAGGCAGGTAGGATGGCTTGATCCTATATTCCTAGATATTAGCAAAATGCCTGGGACCTGGAAATTCTTTAAAGGAATTGATGAATGAGTGAGTAATGGAGCCAACACTTGGGACAGGCTGGTCAGTCGATCTTATCTGAATGTGGAGTATAGAATGGCATACTGTGGTTAGCAGGACCCATGGGAAAGCATCTCAAAAAATAGACTCAACAATTGCAAGCCCCAAGGCAACAGGTCTTTTCAATGTATTAATGGTGGAGATGTAAAGAGTTAGTAACTCAGAGCTTTACTCTTCTCTCACGTGTTTTGGAGGCATCATCACTCTGGTAGTGCAAATTTGTATGGGATTTTAATTTAGTAACTAGTGCTTAAAAATGTTCATGTATTCCTATGTAATAATATTTAATCTCTAATATTTTAAAAAAGTCTTATTTCCAATTGTGTGTATGCATTTGCATACATGTATATATACATTAATATTGATGTCCACAGAGAGCTGAGCATTAGATTTTCCTAGTGATGGAGTTGTAGGTGATTGTAAGTCACCTGATGTGGATGTTGGGACCAAACTTGTATCCTCTTTAAGAGTAGTACTTGCTCTTAACCATGGAGCTACCTCTTCAGTCCCAATATTGAGTCTCTAAGTTAATAGTTTATATCAATAACATGATATGAAGAAATTTAATTTATTTTTTCCTGTCCCACACTCAGTATTTACTAGTTTCATGACAGTAGGCAATATTTGACACACTGATCAATAGTTGTTTTACTTAATGTGTAATGATGGGCATACGGTAGTAGTGTGAGAATTTTCTGCCCCTTGGAGGTTGGAAATGTGTAGAATACCTGCTGCACAAGTGTGGGGACCTGGGTATGGACCCCCAGAACCCATGTAAAAGTCTATATAAAGCCTGTTTGTAATCCCACTGCTTGGGCTGTGATACATAGAAAGTATTCTTTTTCATGTTAATTCTATGAGAGATTTGTAGTTTTGAATAAAGTGGTGACATGAAAATCACAAAAGTAGAAACAACTGTCACTCAAATATTAATGTGACAGACACTTTTACGATTATTGGGAGAGGAAATCTACCTTTGCATCTCTTAGTTATGGCACATAAGTAACAGTATTCAAGAATCTTCAATCACTATTTATTGGTACAGTTTCAAATGATGCATCATTTAATAGACATGTTGGAAATGGAAGTTACCCTGCTTCACAACTTTGCAGTTTGCAATGCTCTTTCATGCACATTTAATCCTTTGATGCCAGCTGGTAATGAAATGTTTTCTAATTATTATGCATCATTGGCCAGGGCAAGCCTGAAGGCCAAAAGCAGTTAACAGGTATTAATTATAGCCATTTACTTTCCTCTGAACTTTAATTGACATTCCCACAGGTTAAAATGTTTAAATCACATACATATTTGATTCCTTCAGCTTCTCGTATATTGATTCATCTTTAAGGAATACCATTGTTGTTGTTATATTTTTGTTACTCAATCTAGAGAGTGTTCTATTACAAGTGAGTTAATACAAATCACTAAGATTTCATTGTTTCCTAATGAATATAGAATAATTTATTCTAGAAATAGAATAAATCAACTTCAAAAAGTGGTTACCAAATTGGAAAACAGTTCCAATTTGGATAGACTATTTCAGTATAGTCTAATCACAAAAATATAGTGTAGTTGGCCAATGTCATACTGTTTTAGAGATTATAAAATACATGAATTATTGTGAAATTAAAACTGAAAACCAAGAGCTATGTAGGACTTCGTGAAGGCATTTAGACAGATATTAGCATTTCTGATCTTACAGACTCCATTTATGCCATTAAGAATATTGGGTCTCTTTATCAGAGATTTGAAATTCTTTTCCTACTAAGAAGTTGAATACATTATACTGTTTGTAGTTAATTTTTAAATAAACAGTAGTATAATGGCATGAAGTTGAGAAACAGTATTTTGTTGCAACTATTGAGATGAAAATTGAAAACATACATGGATTTTAATGTAGTATTCCCATTTCCTCACCTCTTAATGGAACAATGCATATTGCAAAATTAAAACTGAAAACAAGAACCATGTAGGGCTTTGTGAAGGCATTTAGTGAGAAAAGACCAACCTTTCCAATCTTTCAGATCTTTGTTAAACCTTGGCCTTTATTTCCACTTAACAGTTGGTTTGGCTGTATGACAAACATTGGGAACAGGATAAATAAGAAATGACAATGTGTCAGCTCTAAGCATGAACATTAGTGAACTTGCTTGCTATTTCAGGCATTCCCAATCCTAAATACCCAACTCTAGTGAAATCACAGATCTATGAGCAATTGAACATGGTTTATAATTAAGATATCTATCTATGTATCTATGTATCTGTCTATCTATCTATCTATCTATCTATCTATCTATCTATCTATCTATCTATCTATCTATCTATCTATCATCTATCTATCCTCTTCCATCTGCCTGTCTGTCCATTTCTTTATGTTTCTACCTCTAAAGCTGAGAGTTATAGCTTGAAATCTTTATGAATTTAGATTCTCAACAGAGAAGCAAGAGAAACCATCTAACACTAGAGAACCAAGAGTAACTCCTGACCTAGCACTCTAGTGGACTGTAAACGAAAGAAGGAATGAAAGCAGAGATGGAGTTGTAATCTAGAACACAATATACACTGCGGGTCTTGATTCGATAGAAGAAGATTCACGATGTGTTCTTTTTTTTTTTTTTTTTTCTATTTTTTTTATTTTTTTTTTTCAGTCCTATTATACAACTTATGTTTCTTTTCTTAGGCACTGGCCTGAACTTCTTATTCTGAAGGTTCAAAACTTAGTCATGGGTTGGCTGTTTGTTGCTGTGGCTTCAGAGTATTGTCCTAGTCTTTTCTTTTGACCAGGTTATAGCTTCTTGAGAATATGAACCACTCTTCATGCTTTAAAAACATTCCCCAAGGTAAATGTTAAACATGCAACTGAATAAATGATAAGTCATAGTAGATAGTTTTTCTGTCTTATCAATTTATGTAATGCAACAATGACTCTTGGGTTTTGGAAAGCAAAGACTCTTTGATTTCTAATTGATCAAATAATAGATTCACTATTGTTTCTCTGTGGTAGGTTGTGAGGACACAGAATGTCCCAAACCACATTCTTATTCTCATGTAATTCAGACTCGATCAGGAGAGAGACCAACAAAGGAAAAAACTCCAAAGTTCATCAACTGCAACAATGCCTCTATTTTAATGCTACATTTAAAATGTGCCCTTGCAAAATTGCCTCAGACATGTATGTATAAAGTACGGTGAACTCTTTTCACGTGTCTTCAGAGAGCCCCCTTCTCCTGTCAAAAGCAAACTCTCCTGCCTTCCATGCTCAAACTGCATCTTTGTCTTTGCTTCAGCGGAAGGCTTTACAATTTCCAAAGGAGAACAAGCAGTGAGTAGTGTTAAAATCAGTTGTATCATTCACAAGGAGCTAACAAACAAACAAACAAACAAACAAGCAAGCAAACAAACAAGCAAACAACAAATACACCACATGCACATACCCCAGTGCAAAAAGAAAAAATAATTTGAGAACTCTTTCAATTCTCATGTCTCTCATTGTAGGCATTATATGAGCATTGTCAAAATTTACAAATGAAACAAACAAATATAATTTTATGGATTTTGATTAGAATTAAAGAAGAAAAAACTTTCAAGAGATTTTCTATAATGAGAAAGATTTTTCCCCATTTTCCTTACCCAGTTATTATTGAATTTTGAGCATAAACAACTTTAGTTAAAAATATTGAAAATAAATGATTAATCTACCTTTAATTTTTTATGAACTCTATAAGACTACCCAATTTGTAAAGCTATTTTGTAACACCAACATAAATTGTGCCTACAAAAAATGTGAAATGCCTTAGCTGGCTTGTTTATTAGATTATGCTAGGGAATCTTGCCAAGTGTGAGCATAGTAGTTTCCTCAGACAAAATAGAGGGAAGGTCTGTAGCAAGTATTTTTGTTATTCAAACTTCAAATTCATGTGGTCTCAAATAGTCAAGTAGCTGGAGTTAGGTTAGAACTTTTATTCATGGAATAAGTGTTAAAATGACTGAAAGTCTTGTAAAAACTCGGAGGAACACTAACAACCAAGTTGCTAAAAAACTTTTTTCTCTAGACTAGACCAATGTTCTCTTTCTTATTTAAATATTTTGCAACCTTGGTTTGGAAAGTTCGAAAAGAAAATCAGTTTTACAAAATTGAATTACTCACTAAAGTAAGTTGTCTTAAACAAATTTATCAATCACGTAGATCTTATTCATGCTGTAATTTTTCCTTGTGAAATTTCCATAGGGGATGAAAATGTTTACTGGACATAACTTAAAAAGCTAAAGAATTTTTATTAACTGATATTTAAAGGCTTAATTTAGGCCCCAGGGACAAAATTTGTGTACTTTATCTAGTAACTGTTCCCAGGGACATCAGATTTAAAATTGTGTTGTATACTTTATATAAATTATTCCCCTAAACAAATAAAAACTTCCTATATTATTTCACTAAGATTACCAATAGTATTCATACCATTAAACAGAATGAACATTCTTTTAAGTCCTTAACCAACTGTATTTAAAAAAAAACTTTAAGAATCTTATTTGATGACTTTCTGGGTTTCTTTTTGTGAAATACCTCAGGCCTTCTTCTTTCTCTTAGCCTTTCTGCCCCTTCGGTCATCCTTACACAGATGATGATGGGTGGCAAGGCCTAACTTCTCCTTTTGGCTTCAGGCCTGAACATCCTCTGTGTCCCTGTTATCACTTCTTAGATGCCTCCGAGCCCTCCGACAATGAGCATGCAAACAATTAAGATAAAATCTCTCCCCCTAACTTGGTCATCTTTCAAATTTCAGCGAATATCGCCACAGTCTAACAGCTATGTCAACCACAGAACAAGGAGTCTATCTTATTTTGCTCATTCCTTCACCTCTATTTTCAAACCATCACAATGGTGTCTGGTTTAATTTTCTAAGCATCACATAAATCAAACCATTTCTTTACCACGTTAAGCTTAATTCAAAGTACATCACCATCTCCTGGTGGGAGCATTCTAAGCAGATACTTGTACTTGTCTTTGATTGTGCATTTACAGACAATTTCGTACACACACTCACACATGTTTGGAAAATGTGAATGAGACCTTGCCATTCATGTGATGAGATGAATTATTGCTTTATTAACAACTTATCTTGATACCTCTTTATTGTCCATCTATATAGACATATACCATATATGCATGTATATAGATAGACTTTTTTTTTTTTAACTAAACAATTTGGCTTCTCTAGAATTAATACTTTATGATTACTATTGTTTGGTTGACAGAGATTACACTGGGTTATTTTCTTTTAAATAACCAGGTACCAAATTTCCTTATATGTGAGTCTTTGGGCACATGTGTATTTATTTGTATTATATATATGCATACACACACACATACACACACACACACATATCTCACAGTAAAATTCATCAAAATTGACTTAAGGTGGTAAAGTTAATGTTTGATAGATACTGATCAAATGAACAAATGGCCTGCAAGATATGCTAGTGCAGTAGTGACATGCATGTGGGAGGAACCAACTGCTCTCTGGTTGGATTCCAGGCCCACACCATGAAATTGAACCCATACCTGATACTGCTACGGCGGTCAAGACCCTGGGACTGGATAGGCTATGGGCCTAGAAGAAAACCAAGTACTATTGTTCTTCCAAAGGAAGATAGCAATAAAATGACCCCTAATAACATTCTGCTATACCCACAGATCAGTGCTTTCCTTAGCCATCATCAGAGAAGCTTCCTCTTGCAGTAGATGGAAACTAGCACATAGACCCAGAGCTGTACAGTATGCATAGAATGAAAGACTTTGGAACAGTCTTAAATGAGATGTCTTCACAAAAGCCTACCCCTTAGGGTTCAGGCGGCCATGCAGCACAGGAGCTGGAAACATTGTAGGAGCCAGATGGAGATGGATGACTCCAAGGAAACAGTGTCCTCCAGATACAAGAGGACTTATGTACATATGAACTCACACAGACTGTGGCAGCATGCACAGGTTCAAGTTAGACAGGGTTCCAGTGCTGAGAGGGGAAATGGACAGGGCTCCTACCCATAATCAAGAAGCTATCTGCAATTGACACCTCCTCACAAATGAAAAATTAGTTCTCTCTAACAGAGTCTTACTCAGGGATACAAACCACTCTTAAGGTAAGGACCCATACCCAGCAAGAGATGGCCAACACAAAACAAATTCAGTGGTATTTTTATACATTTTATCTCAAGTTTTGGTGTTTAGGCATTTTTTCTTTTTTTAATATAATTTGTCTCTTGTGTATTTTGCTTTCTACTTTTGTGTTTTTATGGAGTTTGTGTGTGTTTCTTATTTTTTGTTTGCTTTTTTTTAAAGAGAGAAAGAAAGGGGATGGAGTTAGTGGGTGGGGGCTTGGGGAGAATCTAAGAGGAGTTTGGAGAGAGGAAAGTATGATCAGAATATATTATATGAAAAAAATCTCAATTACAATAAAGAAATAAAAATGAGAATGAGAAAAAATAAGTATATATATGTATATATACACACACACACACACACACACACACACACACATATATATATATACACACACACACACATATTTCAATGAGTGTATTAAGTTTGAAAAAATCAAGGAACACAGTTTGGCATCATTTTAAAGGGATTCATTTTCAAACTTTTTCTTCTTGAACTCTTTTCTTGCTCATCTATAAATTTTTCTTAATAATATAGGGACTTCTTTTTTAAGTTTCTGTTTATTTATTTGTTTTTATTTTATTTTATTTTGGTTCTTGTAGCTGAAGTTTTCCTGTGTTCTGCCCAGTCCGCAGCCGCTCAGACCTATAAACCCACAGAGGCTTATATTAACTTAAACTCCTCAGCCATTAGCTCAGGCTTTACACTGACTAGCTCTTATACTTAAACTGAGCCCATTACAGTTAATCAATAGGTTGCCACGTGTTCGGTGGCTTTACCTGTGTGCCATTACATGCTGCTCCCTGGTTGGCGGTACGGCGTCTCCTGACTCAGTCTTCCTCTTCCCAGAATTCTCCTTGTCTTTTTATCCTGCCTATACTTCCTGCCTGGCCACTGGCCAATCAGCGTTTTATTAAACCAGTGTACAAAGCATTATCCCACAGCAGGTTCTCCTCCTGCCCCTCCCCCCACAGGGGTCTCATTGCAGCACTGCCTGGCCTGGAACTTGCTATGCAGACCAGGCTGACTTCAGACTCCAGACATACACCTGTGTCCAGACTGCTGGGACTGAAGGTTCATGACACCAGTCCTGGCCAAATTCAACCCACTTCAGTGTGTGCATCTACCTCTGAAAACATGCTTACCTATTTCTTTTCTTTTCTTTCTTTCTTTCTTTTTTTTTTTTAAATCACATCACGATGCTTCTCTAATTATCCAGGAGTTTCTTTTTTTCTTTTTTCTTTTTTCTTTTTTTTTTGTGTGTGTGTGTGTTTATGGATGTTCTGCCTGTATGTATGTCTGTGCACCATGTATTTGTGCCTGGTGCCCAGAAGACGGCATTGGATCCCCTATGACAGTTCTGACCTTCCATGTGGGTGCTGGGAATTGAACCCGGATAATCTAAAAGTAGCCAGTTCTCTTATCCACTGAACCATTTCTCCAGCTCTATAATAGAGACTCTCTCTATAAAAACAATTACTACTTTGTCTCTTAAACTTTTTTGTAAATATTATTCAGTATTATATTGATGATCTTGCTAAAAAGCTTCAAGATTTTTATCTAGTAAGTCTTTTAATTATGTTCTTTAGTTTGTGTTTGTTTTAAAATCTTTCTGGGAAGGCCCTTTACTAGTTTTCTAGCAGCTATAATATTTTTAAATTTTGTTGTTTAATATTTTACAGTTATTTTGTATGTATGGTATTCCATAGGACTCTGATTTAACCTTAATTTAAATGGCCATTGATCATGTTTGATCACTAGCTGTTTCTCTGTTAATTCCAATGTCTATTTTCTCTTATGTAATAACACACACACACACACACACACACACACACACACACACACACACATATATATATATATATACACACACACCTGTACATGTAACACAGTAACATATTTGTCTCTTTCTACCAGGTATCCAATTTGTTTCAGTGATTTGCATGTTTGTTTGTGAACAAATACATAATTTATATTTTTCATACTTTTGTCCTGTTTTAATATCTAGCATAACAAGTCACCCTGTTGTCACTCCTGAATGACCCTGTCTAGTTTTTTTTTTTTTTTTTTTGGTTTTTCGAGACAGGGTTTCTCTGTGTAGCTTTGCACCTTTTCTGAATCTCGCTCAGTAGACCAGGCTGGCCTCGAACTCACAAAAATCTGCCTGCCTCTGCCTCCCGAGTGCTGGGATTAAAGGCATGTGCTACCACTGCCCGGAAACCTTGTCTAGTTTTATTAGTATTGAATTTGCAATTATTTTGCTGTAGAACAATTATCTTTTTGGTGAGACACATAGTGACTCTTTGTCATGCCATCATCTTTATATTCAAAATTCTCCATTCACTTGTTTGTGGATAGTATTTCTATTTGGGTTGCTTCTGGATCATGCAGAATGTGTGGGAAATGCTATTTGGTTTGACACTGGTTTTCTTGTGAGTGTGTTCTCTGTCCCAGTTACCTGGAACCATCTGGCTATTTCACCGTGGTGCTCACAATTCCAGCTTTAGCCTAGAATACCAGTGCTCCACACATTCCTCCAAAGACTTGCTTGCTTCACAGCCAATGGACAGTCTTGCTTTTAATGTGTCTGGTTTTGTAAGTCTATAAGACTTTTATCTTTCTTTAATTTGATTTCTAGTAATGTTTCTGATGGAAAAAAATCTTCCATGGTTCTGGTAAATTTAAGATAAGATCAGGTACATTCAAAGTGATATGGCCATAGACTTTGAGTAAAATTCAATAGAATTTTGTCTTGTCATATTACCCAAACGTGTTTAAAATATCTCTGAAAGAGAGAAAACATGAAGGCCCTTGTGAGGTTCAGTGTTTGTATTTGCAAAGCAAGAATAATGATACATTCTTTATGAGGACTGGTTTGGAGTTTAAATGAGATGCAAGTGTATCTTAAACTCTTGCCATAAGATACAATGATCAAATTACCTTCCATTTCTATAAATTCTTTTTCTTTTTTCTTTCTTTCTTTCTTTCCTTCTTTCTTTCTTTCTTTCTTTCTTTCTTTCTTTCTTTCTTTCTTTCTTTCTCTCTCTCTCTCTCTCTCTCTCTCTCTCTCTCTCTCTCTCCCTCTCCCTCTCTTCCTCCTTTTCTTTCTTTCTTTCTTTTTTTTTTTGTTTTTTTTTTTTTTTCTTTCTTTTTTTTTTTGTTTTTTGTTTTTTGAGACAGGGTTTCTCTGTGTAGCTTGTGCCTTTCCTGGAACTCACTCTGTAGCCCAGGCTGGCCTCGAACTCACAGAGATCCACCTGCCTCTGCCTCCTGAGTGCTGAAATTAAAGGCATTCACCACCACCAAACTGGTTTCTTTCTTGTTTTTGAGACAGAGTTTTACATATACAGCCAAGACTGGCCTTGGACTCATGATCCCTCTGTCTCAGCTTCTAAGTAAGTTCTGGGTTTACAACCATACCAGGATTCCTTCCCTTAATCTTAACAAAAACTAAGTCTCATTAAAACATCACCCAAGGGTTCCAGGGGTCTTCTTGGTATAAAGTAGGTATTTTGAAAACATCTACAGTGCTTGAAAATTCTCAGGTAAAATCTGCTTTGAGAAACACTGCAAGTAGAATTATGGGGAACTGAGAATTACTAAGTATTCCAGATGGGTTTGGGCCCTTGACTATAATCTAATAGTATCAAGAAACTGTCGTGAGCAAAATGAAATTGCTGTATTCCCAGGAAGAGCTAGCTTGCACTGTCAAACTTCTTTTCTGTTATGTAGCTACTGGGGGAGCAATACATTATCTCAAATGACATCTTAGCAAAGGGAGGTCTCAGAGCAGCAGTTACAGCATCTCCACAGAAGAGGCTGACATCAGTCACCCCAGTGTGGTAGTATCATGATGATAGCTCTTAATAACTGACAGCTGATGCTTCTAATGAAAATACAATTTTTAAAGTGGTAATCTCCCCTACTTATAGTCATAATCAACATTGCATTAGTACTTCAAACTGAAAAATCTAAAACGACTTGGGATGTTTTGCCTATTTATAAGTTTTAAAAACTGAAACCTCAATGCATGTCATAAGTGGAGATTGTAGCAAGCATGAATGTGACTATTATCAATGATACATGGAGAAAGTGACGGGTGGTCTTTGAGTATTGGTGTGGCAAGTCAGAGTGAGGAATAGCTCAGTGATGGAATTTTCAGGCTCCAGGGCTAGCATTTCCCTTGTGCTCTGTAATGTTCCTTTCCCTTTGCACATGAAGGTCATTGGCTCTGATGCTTAATATTCCACATTCTTCTCAGGCAAATTTGGAATCCAAATGAAAACATAAATAAATAACACAGAAAGAAGTACTGTGCATGTTTTGGGGTGTCTGGAGTGAAGTTCACATTTCAAGGACGACTTGAAGGTAACCATGACTCACAGAGCAGGAATCCTAGCCAGCCCTGATGTCATGTTTTATATGAAGGGCTTTTTATTTATAAAGATCTTAGTGTTTTTTTTTAAACCAAACTCAACTATGCCAGGACATTTATTTCATCTCCCATAGACTAATGATGTACGAACCGGATTGAACGGGACTGAGAAGTCATTTGTAACACGAAACAAGTGTTTGCAGCAGCTGAGCTGAATGGTTGAAAAGACTGTTCTTCTGAAATTACAAGGGAGGGCTCTCAGCAGCTGGCTATGGAGTCAGCTAAGCTGACTCCATCCAGGATGCTACTTTCAGGGCAACTGTGGACCAACTGTATTTGCTAACCACACATGAAATGTTATGAAATATTTACTTTTGTCTTCTTTGGCTGGAACAAGGTAGAGATCACATCTGTAACCAAATATGCTTGTGAGTCCTCTGTATTTTAGGCCTCTGTGTAACCTTAGTCTATGCAAACAAACTCAGATTTATCCCTTTGATAAAGGAGAAGAGGAGATTACCATTCCTTATCAGTGAGCTACATAAGTGCTGACTTGTATGCAGCCAGTAACGTCAGAATTATTTTGAGCCTTATGCTTTTGTGAAACTAATGTTGCGAGGACCATCTGTCTGCCTCTTGGAGACCATAGTCTTTCCTGCTTCTGTTGAAACAGTTCTTTCTCCCTGGAAAACAACATGCTAGTTTTCTAGGAGAAACTGCTGATACCAGCTTTTAAATTGTGTTGGGGAACTCAGTCTGTTGCAACCCATTCCACATCCTCAGAATGTGGCTCTGGAAAGATGTAGAACTTTCTCAGAGTTTATCTGGCCTTCTGAAGACAGATTTGTACATTTTGATTTTATACTGTTCTTTCAGAAATGTTGGACTCATTGGCTTTTCATGTTTTCAGTTTTGCTTTGAACTCTGTGACTGAGGCCATGCTAAGCTGTATTACACTGTGATAGAATCACATTGGCATAAGTTTACTGAAAGGCAAGGAAATACAACTGAGAGGTAGAGATTATTTTAAGTGATATGCAATTTTGCTACATTCAAGCATAGAGATGTGAATCAGGCTAACAACAAGATTTGTACACACACACACATACTCACGAACACATATACAAACTCACAAATGAACAAGAGCGATCTGAATTTTCCAAAAAAAAAAAATTGACATGTTTGCAAAAGCTGTGGCAGGGTAGAAACTTAGCCCACAATTTTCTGAGTCCCAAGAGAATAAGGAGGAAGGGTGGTAGCCCTTTAGAGCTCATTGCTGACACAGGAAACATGGTTTTCTGAGCGGCTTCAATGTTCTTCTGACACCATACCAAAGGTAAAGGTTATTGCCTCTTCATATGTTCTTTCTAGAACAAATGGCTTCGCTCATTGTTTGCTTTTCTTGAGCCCTGCTACACGATCAAACATTTCATTAAGTATTAAAGTTTGTAAGTTATATGACAAAGTCCTTATCTTCAAAGAATTAATGATAAATTCATGCATAATAATTTTATAAAACAAGTTGTACTTATATATTTTATTAAAATTAGAAATAAGACTTATTCAAATGACTTTTTTTCAGCATAAACCTGAGGACATGCTATTAAATCTTAAGTTGGGTATGTTGTCTTAGATAGTTGAGGCCATAGTTTCAGGATCACACGTTTAACTTGAAGCAGTGAGAACTGAAGGGACAAAGACTCTAAAGTCCACTACATGGTTTTTTCTCAAATAGCAGATCCATGAAAGGAGCCTGTGGTAAATCTTCAGCCATAGGATAGTCAGGGTTCCTTATGCTTCTCATTTTTATGGGTTGTTTAGATGTTGTATATTAGGGAACTACATTTTTCTTGTGAAATTTTGTTTGATTTTTGAGACAGGGTCCCACTATTTAGCCCCGGCTAGCCTGGAACTTGCTCTAAGGCCAGGCTGACCTTGAACACACAGAAATCCACCTGACTCTGACTACTAGATACTGGGATTGAAGGCATGCACCATCATGCCCAGACTTCTTGAAAAAATGTTGAGTCAAATCGAGATGTGTGTGTGTGTGTGTGTGTGTGTGTGTGTGTGTGTGTGTGTGTGTGTAGCCATTGAAATAGTTACCATTTATTTTTCTTAGAACTCATGGGGACTATAATTAAGGATTAATATTTTTTCCAACAATGTTGACATCATAGATATCTGCATGTAGCACATGGAAGGTGGAATAAAATAGTTTAGAGCCATGTTTATTGACGGCCAGAAGCAACAGCTGTTCTGCACTGTAGCCCTGTCTGTCTCCTAATATACTTCTGGTTTATAGTACCCAATAAATGTTGTGGTGCTGAAATAAAGTCAAAATTAGAAGTTATTATAGTATAGGACTTTCACCACTGAATGTCCAAAATATCTCAATAATGTTAGTTACTGTTGAATGAGGATGGATATAAATCCAGTTCACAGGGAAATTCAGATGCTTTTGGAAGATAAACACCAACACTACAAAAGGTAATGTACTAAGTACTGGAGGAGCACAAAAGAGAAGAACTGAATTTACCTCAATGAGTTGGGGAAGACTTTATGCTCTTAAATAAAATGGTGTTTGAATTGTATCTTTAACAATGAGAAGAAACCAGTCAGGCAGAGAAATGGAAAGCTATTAGTTGCTGTTTCAGGTACCTATTGCTGCATAATAAGATGTTCCCAGGTTTAGTAATTTTCCTCACGAACTTTTAGTCGAAATAGGACCTGGTGATGGCTGCTACTTAGTGTGGCGATAAGGGGAATGGCTTTGCAAGTTGTTGAACAGTTGGTCTCTGGCTGGCCAATGAGCTAGAACTGGAATCTTGCTTTGAAATTACTTGTGTTTTCTCACAGCATGGCAAGTGAGTTGCAAGAGCATATACTCCAAGAGACAGGATATTGAAGCAATGACTGCCTCAGGGTTGAGCCAGGAAGAAAGACAGCATCACATCTAGCCGTCTGCCAGATTCAGGGAGAAGGGAAACAGACTTCCAGAAATGTAGCCAACCTTAATCAACTGCATTTGCAAATAGAGAATCATCTTTAATAATTTGCTAAATTCACCGGTTGGCTGGAGAACATAGGGAAGATGTTTGTGTCAAGTGGAAAATCACACAAGATGCTGTATTAGTGGTTTTTCTGTTGCTGTGATAAAATACCATGATCAAGGCAACTTGAGTAAAGAGTTTATTTTGGCTTATGGCTCCAGAAGACAGGAGTCTGTCCTGCCAAGGAGACATGGCATCAAGCAGCAGATGCTGAGGACTCACATCTTGTTCTGCAAGCTTGAAACAGAGAAAGAGCTAAGAAGTAGCATGAGTCTTTAAACTCTTAAAGACTGTTGCTAGTGATACACTTCCTCCAGAAAGGCCACCTCCTAAGCATCCCCATGCCTTTCTAAACAGTGCAACCAAATGAGGACTAAGTGTCCAAATGCCTGAGGTTATCGGGCCATCCCATTGAAGCCACCACAGGTGGTGACCAGAAGAGTGAGATGGTCTAAGAGAAGCTGTTAAGGCAGATTGTGAGAGAGTTTTATGATGTCTTGAGAACTGCATAAGTCTTCATCCCTATAAAATTGGCCTGATAATCTCTGTTTTGAGAACAATGAGCAGGGTGTCCATGTGGAGGACTGACAGGGGTAAGTGGCATCACAAATGGGACTGTTGGATAGGAATTCTGGATATCTTTATGACAAGGGAAAATAGAAAGAATTGGAAAAAGGACACTAGGAAGGATAGGATTAATTCCAATGAAATTACACAAAAGATTAAGACTTACTTACCAAATAAATCTGGCATTAAGTGTTATGAGAGAATTAGCATGATCCCGAAGTACCCAGTTTGAAAATGGGATTCATTACCATCACAGAAAGGGAAACATGCTTGGGAAAAGAGGGAGGACATGGTGGGATTAATTTAGGATATGTTGCATTGGAACTGCTTCCTAAAAAGTTTACTAAGCAAGTGGTTTATGAACGCTGATTTCAGAAGCAAGATTAGCTTCTGAACATAAAACAATGTTAAGAAACTTTACATGTTACTTGAAACTTGAAGACTAAATGGGAACAAAAAAGAATATTTTTTTGAGAAGCGTTTGAAGGTCAAATTTAGGAACAAAGCAATGTAAACAAAATGATAGGGTCAAAGATAGACAAGGCAGTTAGAAATAGAGGAGTTCATTGAGCAAAGGCCACAATATCTGTTACAAAGCAGGGTTGATTAGCAGTGCACTAATTTCCAAATTGTTTTTTAATGGCCCCCATGTTTAGTCACTTATACAGAAACGGGAAGGCAAGCTGATAATTACTCTCAGCTTTCCTAATATTAAACATTTGCAATGGTTTTATAGAAGGGATGGTTCAATGTACGCAAATGGAGGTGCTTAAAAATTACCTCAAGATTGCAGTATCTGCCCCAAAGTATGTAAAATAGACTTTATATTCAACGTGAATCAGTCATGATCTGTGTTTAGCCAAGGAGAGTGACTAGAAATAGCTGGCCACCAGGTCTGGTTCTCAAATGTGATGGTACATTGATTCACTTCCATTACTCAACTTCGAGTAGCTGTGTGACAACTAGCAGCCTCCTCAGAGACACTACAGTGAGCGACTCTGTAAGGATGAGAAAGCAGGACAGGTATGGACTGTTGGCTTGGGACACAAGAACAGTTAAAGGAGGCAAGGAATACTGTACCCAGGAGGGGTAAGGCTATTGGCTTGGGCCAGCACTGGCAGCTGTGTAGACAATGCCAGACTTTAAAGTCCTTGTTGTTTTGTAGTTCTATTCTAGAAAGTTCATCATCTGCTCAAAGTTAATGCCTACTGAGCTTTTACATCATATGTTCTAGTTGGCACTCATTAATATATATTTATAGAGTATTATATGTAATTTTGTAATATATATTATCATTAGTATATAATTACACATTTATGTTATATATGATATGAACATTATATATTATGTATTGTTTATAATTGTATATAATTATGTTATACACATATTTTTTTCACAGTCCTCTGCTTTAATTGATCTACACATTCATTTAGCTTCGAACCATATATTTAACAATCCTTTGGAAGTATATAAAGTTGAAACTGATTTTTAGATTTGTTTTCTCATTTATTGAATAATTATGTTTCTGACAGTCCAAAGATCTAAGGCAGAAGATATTAAAGAACATGAATTTAGCAACCAAGCAGAGCTTGAAAGCAACAACTTCCAAATTCTCACTAGATCTTAAACTACTTACTTAAAGAAACCCATTTATCTTTTCTGAACCACACTCTGTTTTTAGACATCAATAAATATTACAACAGTTTACCACATGGAGACACAGGCTTTTTATGTGGCTTATCTTTGAATTGTTTGGTTTGTTTTCTCAAGGTAAGCAGGAATGTAGAAGAGACTTGGAACTTGTGAAATTTTGGGACACACAAATCCTTTCCTAAGCTCCTGTGTGCACATGTAAAGTTAAGATCATTTTCAGGCCTGAGATGCAGAGGACTCTCCTGCTTTCATACTTAGTCAATGACAAGCTTCTGTTACTACTGGATGAGTGGCTGCATGAATTGTTAGGAGTGAGGAACTCACCTCCTTAGGTGGGGTATTGGATACATCTCTCTCACCAATTAAAATGAAGTGGATGTTCCTCAGGGACATTGCCTGAGGCAGGTAGAGCAAGATGGCTTATAGAGAATTGGGTAGGTTGAGGAAGGAGAGAGAGAGAGCAAATGGAGACAACGGAGTAGAAAACTGGTTTTCCATTGTGGTTCCCTATGAAATGCAAGTTAATTAACTCACACAGTTGATTTGCTCCATGTCCTTGAACATTTGATGTTTTTAAGGCGAGATAGCATACCTTCTATCCCAAGGTTATACAAGGTGAAGACTGACTATATGAATAAGAAACATATGTCACAGGGTTTGCCTTTTGTATTCCGGAAGTATGAGTTGCTTTTTCCTCTTGCTTCCTCCAATCCCCTTTTTATGTACTAACATCTTACTTTATCAATGTTTTATAATATTAAAATAATGGAACTACTGACTGCTGGGAGATGAAAGACCCTTTCCCAAGGATGCACCCCATTACTGGTTGTTCAGTGAAGAGTGGTCAGTCTCGAAACCATATGCACACAAATAACAGCAATGCTCCTGCAGGTTCTATTTATATAGATTTGTGCATGTGTGCACACACGCACAGGTAGTAAATATAATTAAAAACAAAAAGAGTTTATAAAGTTGAGAGTTGGGAGGTAGAGTGGAGGCGGGGGTGGGGGGTGGTTTCCAGAGAGGGTAACTGGGAGGAAGAAGTGATTTAATTATATTTTAATTAAAACTTAAAAGAAAATAAGATAAGTACTTCTGGTGCTCTGGTAGAAAAGGGAATTTGGCAGTTGAAGTCAGTACTGCATATTGGGAGGCAGTGGAGTGGAATATGGCTGAAGTGTAAGTTCCCAATACCCTGGGGATCTTGGGCAAGTTGCTGACTGTCCCATATACACACGCTTTTAAGATAAAGAAAACAAGTCCTACATCACACAATTAATGTAGGAACCAAACAAAGTATTGCACTGACAATCATTTCACGAAGGACTCAGAGCAAAGTTAAGCTTTCAGTAACGATTAACTATTAATTTCTATCGCACTTTTGCTAGTTGGAGGGTTAAATTCAGAATGATTTCCCAAGGTGGAAAAAGATTGTTTAGGGGATACAATGCTTTGAAACAGAGACACTTGGTCTGATTGGAAGTAACCAGCAAATTAAAACCGACACTGTGTAATATTCAAGGATCTCACTAGACCTCTTGAAGTTAGAGTGAACTTTAACTTATGAAGGCCAGTTGATTCATTTTGTTTTTTATACTCTTCTGGAGACCAGTGAAAGCAACTGACACTTATGTATGTATTTAAATTTCCCTTCAGTTTTTATATTCACCAACAGTAATTAGGTTTTTAGTTTATTATTCATTTGTTTGAGATGGGCGATTAGTATCTGGATCAATGGGGTTGAAGATTGCCAGGGAACATTAACTTGAAATAATTTTAATTGGTGGTATTTAGAGATTCAGTTTCTCTAAAGCTGTGTCACTTGACAGTTGTTGCTGACTTCACACTAATGGTTTCAAAGTAACTAGATGGTGGAAAGTCTAAAGCAATGGTGATCACAAATTTCTGCTCCATGTGAAGCAGCTCTGTTTTAATTGAGGGGTAGAGCGGCCAACTGCTATAGAATATGGGGGAGATATACTCTTCTCCCAGAGTGTTTTCTGGTAGAAAACATACCAGCAAACCAGCACTCTGAAGTCCAAGTTGTCAAGAAGCCCAAGTATCTTGTAAAGTGGGAAAACCCACTGCACAATTCTGCTATTCTCTAAGCTTAATGAAATGCTAGCAGGCTGCCCTGCTGTTCCCCCATATCTTATATTTCCAGGCCTTGCCACCTGTGCAACAAAAGCAAGCAATCTATTTAGAAGGCTGTTTTTCATTCTCTTAACTCTGAAGGTCTTTATTCTCAGCATGAGATTATTGCAACAACTTAACAAGCAGTGTTTTCTTCCCCCATTTTCCTTTCTTTTCTTTTTGCACCTATGTCCTTTTAAGTCCATTCAGGCCTTAGGGAAACATTTAGTACTTAAGCTTTGGTTTTTCAAGCTCAATCGTGTAGAAAATCTAACACAGAATGTGTGCACAAACGATAGCTCCACACAATAGGGACGAACAAATAGCACAAAGAGAAAGGAAGAATATGACTGTTCAGGGAGCAAGGCTGCCCTTGAATTCAATTTTCCAACAGTAGACCTGATGCTTTCTCCCAAGATTCCCAGGTTTCAAATTGGCCATATATTCAGGGCCAGTTACCTGGACAATGGGAGAAAATCACAGTCGGTAATTATGATCTTGGTTACTAGGTTGTTAAGAGACTAATATTAATCCCCAAATTGTATGAGGACTGCGTTCATCTGGCCATAATTGTATAGTCTTCTCGAAAGCCTTTACTAACAATGCTAATTTAACATGAATCACCCAGGGGAGTATTTTTCAGCTGGCAGAGTTGACAGGTTTTTGGTTAGCTCAGGACACTTTCTCCAGAACAAGAGTAACAACAGAGTACAAATAAAAAGACACAAATAGATATTTTCATATTGTATTAGGTGAACTAGTCAGTGTAAAGATAAAAGGTAATTCCTGCATGAGCTAGTGGGCAGTGGTTATAAATACTGCATGATTATATTCAATTAAAAGTATACTGAGATTATTAGCATCAAGAGATAATTGTTTTCACAAAATATGTTTATCCATCATAATCTTGTCTTTTGTAGTCAACTGTTTATATGAATGACTCATTTGCCCTACTCTTCAAATCACCCTTGACCTCAAAGCATCGAACATAGGTGTATGGGTTGTTTCATTTAGCTGAGAGGAAAAAAGATAAGTTTCAAGTGACTCTGACAGTTACACAGCTTCAGAAATAAGATACAAGATCCATGAGCATCTGCTCAAACTTCCTTTTCAGGCTGTGCTTCTTGTTTGCAGTGAGGACTAGCACACCCCTTTTGTTCTTTTCCAATTGACTGCTTATTTCTTCATTCTTGGCTGATGGGTAACTATGGAAACAAAAGTAAGTTTCATGTCTGAGACTAGGAATTCTTGAGATTTATAGACAGTAACAAGAAACAAGGTAATTTTGTTGGGGCCAACTGTGTTGTATACATGATTGGTCAAAATTACAACATTCTCATCATACTTATAGTATGAATATTCTCAACCAAGATTTTTTTTAGCTATAGTTAATTTGTCTCTATTATTTTTGATGGCCATTATCCATCTTAGCAGTAAGAAAACTCACATCACAAATAAAATAAATAAGTCAAAAACTTTGAGATAATTAAGAAAAATCTTTCTGTGAGTTGTTTTGAGTGTTAAGGTATGTTGTATTTTATATCAAAGTTGTCAACATAACTTCTGTACATCTATAGTTCAAAAAAGTGTATCACATGTATTTGAAGAGTTCTATAAGCTTTCCCATCAATTGTCCTACAAGAGAGAAGATGGGCTCAAATACTTCAGAAGTCTTGTTCTCTGAACAACTCTACTTTTGAACAATATGATATTCCTAGATGACTATATAAGGAACTGTTTGTAACCATAAGTCTCTTTCTTATTAAATGGTTTGGTATACTGTTGCTGTGGAATGTTCTGTATGTTAAATATGTTGCTCTGATTGGTTAATAAATAAAACACTGATTGGCCAATAGCCAGGCAGAAAGTATAGGTGGGACAAGGAGAGAGGAGAATTCTTGGAACAGGAAGGCTGAGCCAGAGAGAAGCTGCCAGCCGCCGCCATGAGAAGATGTTAAGATACCGGTAAGCCACGAGCCACGTGGCAACTTATGATTAATAGAAATGGGTTGATTTAAGATATAAGAACAGTTAGCAAGAAGCCTGCCATGGCCATACAGTTTACAAATAATATAAGTCTCTGTGTGTTTACTTGGTTGGGTTTGAGCAGCTGCCTGACTGGCGGGTGAGAAAGATTTGTCCTGACCGTGGGCCAGGCAGGACCAAAAAAACTCTAGCTACATACTGTTTATGATCAAAGAGTCAGATATTTATTAAGGTGGAGGTAGCAGCAAGGATCTACATCTGCCATGCCCCTCTGTCATGATACTCGCCTCAGAATAATTGAGACAGCTGATCATGAACTATATACTCTGCACCCATCAGCCCAAATAAATGTCTCCTCCTTTTAAATAGTTTCTCTCTGGCATTTGTTGCAGTATTGAAAATATAATGGATATAGGTCTTTTTCCATCATGATCACAACTTCCAACAGGTATATGCTGAAGATTCTTTCTCTGTATGGGGCAAGTTCTAAGAGATATAAAGATCCTAATAGATGTGGTGCAAATAGTTTTTAATCCAGGAAAGAATTCTGAATGAAAAGATTAAAAAAGAGATCCATTTATGGACAGGCAAAGTCAATATGGAGGCATGAGAGATACAGGAGAAAGAAAAGGTCAGTCTGGGCTAAGGAAGACCATTGCCCGTTTATCAAAGGCATGAACATTGCTGTTATAAAATCTCTTGGGGTGCCTTTGCCTCTTATTTGTTATTTCTTACTCAAAAGCCAAAAATCACTATTAATATACCTATTGCCTTCACCTATCAAATGATAGTTACTGAGTGAGATTGCAGTAGGTAGAAAACCTTGTGAAAAGGATATTATGTAAAAGATGTACTCATGTTTTATTGGTAGTAGAGCTGGTAAGAAGAAAGAGATGTAAATTCCATTATGATCCCATCTTCAGAGATCCACTAACTGATAATAGAAAGCTTTTAGCACTGTGCTTTGGTATATTTTGAGCATATGATATAGTTTTACTTACCAATTCAAAAGCATCTTCAGGGATTCTTTGTTAGAACTTTTATGCTCTTCATCACTAATATAAGATGACTAGGAAATTAGTGTATATTTCTAAAGGATTACTGAGAATGGGGGTGAATGGTCCTTTATGTATATAGCCTTTGGAAAAAATTTAATAATCAAAAAAATCTCTGTATCTCCATCACTATTGTAAAAGAAGGGGGTATTTTAAATACAGGGTCTCATTATGTATCCCAAATTGACCTCCACCTAGTTATGTGCATTGGATGTGTATGATCCTTCTGTCTCAGCCAGAATTCAGGTATGTATCATTATGCCCAGCAATAAGTTTTATGTTGGGGGTATATTAATGAGTAAATAACAACCTTTGTTGTTATTGTCTTCCATGAGCTTGAATTCATATATCATTCTCATTTTAATGGGTGATTTCGCTCACCAATGCAAAAAAATGTTATTGCTGATGTAATAGCAAAGCCACATTGTATAATATTCTTTCTTTTAAATGACATTCTTGAAATCATGGAATTTGTAGGCAGATGGATGGACCTGAAAAATGTTATACTGAGTGAAGTAAGCCAGGTCCAAGAAGCCAACACAACATTTCCCCATTTACTTGTGAATCTTAGCTCTGAATCTGCAGACTTGAGTATATAACCTGAAGTAACTGAAGAAACCAGGAAAATTGAAAGGAATCATAAAGGGAGAGAGGGAAATGAGGAGCTTCAGGAGGGGAAGAGTAGAACACAAGTACTGTGAAGAGAGATATGGAGGAGTCAAGTGGGAGACTTGAACTGGTGATTGGGAAGGGAGGGTTATGTAAAGGGAGAGTGAGAAAGAGGGAACACCAAGGATGTTTGCAAAAGCCACAGGAAAACTGCTGCTGGAAAGACCAGCCTTCAGCAACTCAGGAATTAAAGGGGAGCCATGGAGTTGGCAGACTAATATTCAATTGACTTTTCTGTCTGAGGGAGTAAAACATGATTCTCTGGGGTCAGTGAAAAAGGGAAAACACACACACATCACACACACACACACACACACACACACACACACACACACACACACATCTCAATATGTCAGGATCTCCATGATCTCTCCTTGGGTGCTGATGAATGTCAAACCTTCATTAGGTCAGAGAAACTGAAGAGGAGATGCAGAGTAGGTGAACTATTGGACAAACAGACACACAAAGTCTTTTCTTAGGACCAAAGCTTAATTCTTCATTTTATTATTCTCTCTGTTGCTTGTTCTACTCTATTCTTTTTCTTTTACCCTGATGTTCCCTTCTTCTTCTTTTCTTCCCTGATGTCGTCCTTGTAAAGTATTTTTTCCCTTACAGCTTATATATACCCCAGCAAAATCTTTCAAGCAATATAAAAATTACAAAATGGTTACATTATATTTTTTAAGTGAATGATTACAATGAATACAAGTAAAAATCAACATGCTTCTCAAATGCAGCAGCAAACATATAAAGGCACACCAGTAACAAGAGACATTCTGAAGTGGAAGCCCTTGGGCCTTGCCTATCTGAGATTCGCCTATCACTGCCTTGCTTTCTAGTGAGCTGAACTCCTGAAGTTCAATTGTTACCTGCTGCTCCTCTGACATGGCCACTGGCAGAAAACTATTTATTTTATAAGCTTACTTAAAATGCATATATAATGGGTATGTGTGTGCCTGTGTATAGTTTATATAGTTAAGCCATATAGGATAATAATGTTCTCCCCAAGAACCATAGACTTGCCTTGGTCGGTATTCTATTGCTGTGAAGAGACACCACGACCACAGCAACTCTTATGAAGGAAAACATTAAATTCAGACTTGTTTACAGTTTCAGAGGTTTAGTCCATTATCATCATGGCAGGAAGCATGGTGATGTGTCAGCAGATATGGTGCTGTAGAACTCTCAGCTCCTTCTCCAGCACCATATCTGCTGACACATCACCTGATCCACAGGCATCAGAAAGAGAGAGACACTGGGCCTGGCTTGAGCATTTGAAACCCCAAAGCCCATACCCAGTGACACTCTTCCTCCAACAAGGCCACACCTCCTAATCCCTGTCAAGTAGTGTCACTTCCTAATGACCAAACATTTAAATATATGAACCCATGGGGGCCATTCCTATTCACACCACCACAACTATCTAATAAAAACCCTAACCAGCCATAGGAAACTTTCTCTTAAGTTTTTGGCCAAGGGAGTCCAAGAGAATCCCAAGATGATATAGACCACTGCGACTGCCCTCAATTACCTTCAGAATTTGAAGGTACGACCCTTTGGTTGAAGTCACTGCACACTGCAGACACAGGACTTAGAAGACTCTAGCTGGAACTGACCTGGAAACCTCTTCTATGAGACCTAGCTCTCAAAGTAGCTGAAGGTACTATGCAAGGAGGAAAGGAATCAGTAGTCATACCCAGTTGTAAAGCCTACAGACCACATCAATAACAAGCCCAGTAAGATACCCTCAATGATGTAACCATGGTCCTTTCATCTGGGGGTAACTAACAGATACAATCCAATCCAATACTGTCTAGTTGGACTTTAGTCCCACTAAATAGGAAATTCATACCTGGTACTCTACACTCAATCCACTACCTGTGGCTGGAGATACCATTGACCCTAGAGAAGAGCCTACTACTGCCATTTTCCTAAACCAATGCAATTTCTAAGTCTATTCCAAACTCTTATTTTTATACCCACAGGTAAGTGTAGATTCTTCCATCTTTTAACCAGAACTTTTTTATGTTATTTTATTTTAAATTCTTTTTCACACAATATGTTTTGATCATATTTATTTCCCACCTCCAATTCCTCCCACCTCCCTATACACATAGCTTTATGTTCTTTTTCCCCCTCTTTCAAACAAACAAACAAACAAAAAAACCAAAGCAAACAACTCACACAAAAACAAAATCAAAACAAAAAAAAAACTCCCAACTAAAACAAAGTGAAACAAAAGTCCCATGGAGTTTGTTTTGTGCTGACCAACTATTCCTGAGTATGAGGCCTGCTCTGCAGTGTGGCTTATGTATGTATGCAGTGACACTCCATTGGAGAAAACTGATTTCACCTTTGCCAGCAGCAATCAACTGCAAATTGCTTCTTGGTTGGGAGTGGGAACCATGTTGTCATCTCCCTCTCAGTGGTGGGGCCTCCTGCAACTTGAACCTGTTCAGGTTCTGGTGTGTGCTGCCACAGACTCTGTGAGTTCATGCATGCAACAGTCCTGTTGTGTCTGAAAGATACTTCTGGGGCTCTGTTGTAAGAGATTAGGAATTGGAATCATAGGGTAAAACAATCATCCAAACAAATACTTCTGTTAGATGAATCCTGTTTAGAGCATTCTCTTGGTTTAAGAAAAGGATATGTTCTGGGTGCTGATTTTGCCTGTAAATATTCTTCATCCTCCCTCCAGAAGGGGTCAGAGGAGATCACTTTATTTTGAACTGTTTTACAATTCCTGTCTAGCCCACACTTCATCATTCTGTACTTCAGTTGTTACATCTGTTTCTCCCAATAGATGGAAAATTCAATGATGGAAGAGTGTCTTTTTCTGAATCCCCATGCATGGGTGAGGCAGGGTATAGAGCATTATTTAGTGAATGCTGTAGAAGTGAATGGTAGAACGTAGGAGGAGTTAGGTGTAAGCACTGCTGTAAGACTGACAGGTGCTGAGCTCTAGCTCCTCTGCCAATTAATAGCAAGACAACCATCTTCTAAGCCCACTTAATTATCTGTGTAATGGAAATTCCAATTCCATATAATTTCAGGGAGGTTAAAAGTACAGATATATGCAAAGGGCTTAGCCTTTTCCAAGGCACACAGTACATATTTCTTGAATTAAATTTGAGCTGTGACAATTACTATCAATGTCATGAAGAGTAGGTTCTGAGTTCTAGACCATTTCTCTTCCTCTTTCTGCTGCTCAATATAAGCCTGTTTCCAAAAAATAAGATTACTATAACAAAAGATTATAATAATAATTAACCTTGCCAGCCAAACATTAAGGTGAGTTGATATTTATTTTCCCCTGTTAGTCTAGCTTATTCTCACTTTCTACCTCCACAAAATGTGTGTGTGTGTGTGTGTGTGTGTGTGTGTGCATGTGTGTTTGTATACCTCCATATACACATTACCTACCATATTCAGGTATTTATTTCCTTGGTATGGGAAAATATTAAAAATATTAGTTCACTGGACTGCCAACAAAAGCGGCTTGACCTTACTGAGGTAGAAAGGCAAGAGCTGTCTTTGAAGAATGAGACCAATGTAAGCAGCAGACAGAGACAATTGGAAAGTGGTTTCCACAGCTTTGTTTTCCTACCAACTGACCAAACATGAAAGATAAAACCCAATATATGGCAAAGGTTCCCCTTCAGAGCTCTCTCCAGCATCTTCCACATTTCCAAACAATTGGTTTAAGAAGCACACTTTGTGCTTTTTATTAAAGACATGGTCAGGGTAGATTTTTTCTGTAGGAGATTTAATTTGCCAGTGAACTATAGCTTCAGGTTGGCCATCTGGAAAAATAAACTCCTCAAGAGCCATGTAATTTGTCCTTTGTCTGGTTTCAGGCCACGGATCCGAGGGATTAGTGTTGAGCAAACAGTAAGCAGGCGTTTTCCTGGCTCCTTGAAGTGCCCTTTTTTTCTCCTAGGGCATCTCGCTAAGTTACAAGTTAACAAATGGCTCTTATTCCTGTAATGCCTTTGTCAACACTATGTACATATAAACCTGATTTTCAATCGAACCAAGCAGCTTTCGTTTTCTAGTTAGGGGGCCACAGCCATATGGACTAAAGCCTGAGGTCAGAAAAAGCGTATTGCCTGGGATGCAGGCCGACCCACCAGCTGTGTTCTGGCGCAGGAGGAGAGGGAGCGGCAGGAGGAAACCATTCTCTCCCTCAGCTCATAATGTGTCCGCTCTCCCCAGCCTACCAAGTTCTTAGCCTGGTTGCTTGCTAAATGTCACAGGAGACAATTCCCATGTTTTCCTAAAACTAATTGTTATTTTTCCCCAAAGCCTAAATACCAGGTCGCCTTTATTTGAGCGCAGCATGAAGGAATTAGAGCTTGGCAAGCCAATCTCCAAAAGCTGTGTGCTCAGATGAAACTACTGTTCCTGATAACTTGCACTTGTTTCAATTCCAAGAGAGGTTGCAGGATCGCTTTCCATTTTCTTTCATAAGAGAGAGATAAGAGGGAATGAGATTGTGGTTAGCACGTGAGCTTCGGGAGCGGATAGGTCTTCTACTTTGTGAATTCAGCTACTTCTACTAGCTGAATCATCTTGTTTGAAGCATCTGATCCCACAAACCTCACTTTTTGCATCTGTATAATGGGGGCACTGTGACTAATCATGAAATCCCTTTGGAAAGATTGTGACAATTAGGTGAGATCTTGCAGGCCAGATGGGGCCACTTTTGAGAGGTTAATCCTGCATGTTGCCATATACAGTGCAAAGCTGTTAATATAATAATGCCTACTTTAGGAAGTTGCATTCTGTAGCAGGAATGAGGTCAAGTACTCCATAACTACCCTAGAGGAGCTGTTGAAACTCAAACAGGCTAACACATTCCCAGCTTTGCTTGTATTTCCAAGACTTAAACCTAAATGCTTGGATAATTTGTTCACCAAACTATGTCAATTGATCGCCATATTGTGTATTCACCGAATCAATAAATTCCTGATTATAAGAAAGAAATTATAAAATTACATCTGGCTGTCTCAGTGTTTAAGTGGTGACTTAGTTAGTAACTTCATGATATTTCTCAGTCTTGGAACAGTGGATACAGAACAGGTCAGATCTTTTCCTATTTTTCTTAGCACTACCCTTTTCTTATTTATTCAGATGTACAGAAAATAAGTCAGTTACTTTCAGAGATTCCACCACAAAGACTCACAAAGAGCCACATAACTCCATTAGTTTGCTAGGACTGCAACCACAAAGAACCTCAAACTTGTGGCTTAAAGGGTAAACACTTCCCATCTCACAGTCATGGAGAATTGAAGTCTGAGATCCAGGTAGGACAAGAGTTGGCTCTTTCTGACGATAGTGAGGGAAGTCTCTTCTAGGTCAATCTCCTTGGCTTGGAGGTCACCATGTTCTCCCAGATCTCTATGTATTGTTTTCCATGTGCCGAGCCCTATGCCTATATTTTTCTGTTGTATAAGGGAACCAGTCATATTGAATTAGGACACACATTAATGACCTTTCTTTAACTAATTTTCCTTGTAAAATGCTATCCTCCCCATATGCTGCATTCTGAGCTAGTTGGGGCTAGGACTGTGATGTGTTAATTTTGGGCTATACAATTCGATTCATAACAAGCCATTAGTAGGAATATGCTTTGATGCAAAGTTTAATGTGTGGATTGAATTAGAATAAAGGAAGCTACCAGTTTCCATTTCTGACCTCAGGATATTTTTCATTGCTTTCACTATCTTATTCTGCTGCCTCTCATTCCACCAAACACAACAGACAACTTTAGTTATTTTTTCACAAATTCTTGTTTGACAACCTCCATATCTTTTGCATCTCCTTAGGGAAGGCCCATGTCACACTTTCCAGAAGAGTGTTGCTTCCTTACCCTGAAGCCATCCTCCCAGAACAGCTTTTCCTTGTGACAAAATGCCAGATGAAGAGTTCTTTTTTTATTCATTTTTAAATAGTCAATGACAAGACTTCTCAACTTTGACACTACTGATATTTTGTGCTGGCTGATTCCTTGTTGTAGAGAAATGTTCTGTGCCTTGGAGGATAACCTCAACACAAATTCTAACATTACTCCTCTTGTTGAGCCAAAAAGTATTTTCAGATATGGATGAATGTCTCTGCAGGTGGGTGGCATAATCTCCAGTGTTTGAAAAATAGCTGAGCAAATATGTGGGCATATTATCTGGTCTAGAAGAGCAGAAGAGGTGTTGACTGGGAAGTTTCTAGGAGTACCTGAAAGAACATAAAGAGTCCCCTTTCACCTTTTCTAGGAGATGGTGCATCTGCTTGGAATCACTTCAGCTGTCTTGCCACCAAAATTGGTGATAAAGTTATTTTACTAAGGATGACAGACCAGAAGGAGTGAATAAAGCCATGTCTTTGATGATATTGTCTGGCTACTAAAACACATGGCAACTTTAACCTTATTCTAGTAGAGGGCAGTTGCTGTTTTTAAGTCCACCTTAACCTGGGTATTCTATTAGTCGTGACTCAGATAATTCTAAACACACCATGTGCAACCAAACAAGACATTGCAATAATTTTTCTATTCTACTTGTTTTACCTAAGAAATTATAACTGTAGTTATTTAAACATAAAAATTACATTACATAAAAGATAAGTCACAGCATTAGTACTGATGTTTAAAAACTTGTATACAGTCTTTGTCTCTCTCTTTCACTCTAAATATGAGTGAACCAAGTCTTGGTGTTGAACCTGCGGAGGTGAACAGTCTAGTTAGTGAATTCAGTAAGGCTTATTTGCAATAAACAGAAATGAATCATTGGCCTTGTTGTTCTTGTGCAAGTTGTTACTCACAGGAGACAAATCAGACTTCTGAAACATGACTGCAGCCCAGTGTCCTCATTTTCCTAACCTTGGTGTCTGTTTGATACTTTTGATCATTTCCTCCCTCACCCTCCGTTCTCTAAACTTCATGACTCTGCATTTCTTTGGTTGTTTTTCTGCATTTCTCAACATTCTTTCCTGCTTCTCTTTTGTCTTCTTTTGAAGAAAGGCAACTTAGGAGGAAAATTATATGTTTTGGTGTCATCTGAACATTATATGCTATTATACGACAATATACAGTAACACTATATTAAAGTGCATGTTTGCCCATTCCATAGAATGGGGGATGATGTTCACCCACAGGGACTCTCCATGGAAGGACTGAAGAAACAGATGGCAGACTGGAGGCACACAAGAAGAGTCTCCCTTTTTAATAGTTCCATCACTCTGGATAGTCTTTAAATCTCTACTTTCCACCTTCATTTTCAATAAACTGCCAATTTGAAATTAATAACATCATAAAACCAATAATAAACATTCTTAAATAAAATCAATTTTACTCAGAAACTCTTCATTTTATAATTTCATGATTTTTAGCTAATAAATTCATATTATATGCATATAAATATGTGACATATCAATGTATACAACATTTTAAGCAATGCCATCTATGATGGACTCAAATCTGCCTTCCACACCTCACCACTTACCTTGAGCAAGTCTTTTCAGCTCTCTGGGCCTATTCAGATGTATATAAATGTAGTTGTGAAGCAAGTGAGTGGTATGTATGAAATAAATGGTACACTTTAAAAGGCTATGCAGATAGCATTCTGTTATTACCAAAAACAAAGCAAAACAAAAATAGATATTTTCCTGCTCACCATTTATAAGCTGATAAATAAGTTACATATAAAAAATCCAAAGCAAGAAGAGAAATAGAGAAATAATAAGAAACATTGATATTAAGTGTATATGCAGTAACATGCTGGTTATTTTCTTAATTTAGTTACTTTTATTTTATGTGCATTGGTCTTTGCCTGAAGGTAAGTCTGTGTGAGAGTGTCAGATCTTCAAGTTACAGACAGTTCTTAGCTGCCATGTGGGTGCTGGGATTTGAACCCCAGTCCTTTGGGAAAGCAGTCAGTGCCCTTAACTGCTGAGCCATCTTCCCAGTCCCACATGCTGGTTATTTATTATGTATCAGGCCATTGAAGAATGGTTTACTAAAGCCTGCACTGGGTAAAGATAATAATACTAAATTAAGATAGCACACCTAAGTCTGTCACTGGCACTGGACACATGACTTCATCTTTATAGTGTTCGTTACCTATAAATATTGAATATCACCTTCTTCACTGGGTGTAATCATGATGTAAACTCTGGAAGGTGACATTATTTCCCATAGGTAACACAGATTCATCTTCAGCTAAATGACATCCTGGCTGGAATTCAAAGATCTCTCCCAAAGCATATATGAGAGGGGGACCCAAACCCTGACAACTGCCTGTTTCATCAACAATATGTTAATCTTTTGTGTGACTTTTCCTGGGAAGATGTGAGCACATGTCTTCTCACCCTAGATCAACAACAGACCAATGTAATGATTCCACTCAAGTGGAGCTGGGTGAGCCAATGAGTTTATTGGGGTTACATACAGAAGCATGGGTGAAAGATTACTTACAAGTGCATGAGGGCCTTGAAAACATCTACATCAAAGAAAGGTCCACCCCACTGTGGGGGATGACTCAAGGCAGCTAAATCCTTGGAGCTCCCTGCCCAACTTTCAGACAGTTTCTACTGGAGAACATCTCTCTCCAGCACCTGCTTACTGTTTTTAAAACATTGGAGAGCAGCCTTGTGAATTTTGTAACTTTCTGAGCTTAAGTTTCATAAATATCCTGAACTCTGTAAGCCACCTTCTTCCCTGCAGGAGTGAATATTTTGCCCAGAGGAAGATACAACCATGTCTCAGGGACATCCATTATTAGCCCAGTTTGGACAATCTTAAATTTTCAGGGGATTGTTAGAAAACATTTGTTGCAGATTGTTTGATACCATTTATAGAAGTTTAGGGGAAGTAAACTTGCATTCAAGATAGGTACTATGTTTTCTGGGACAGCCATACCCTTAAAGCTAATACAGCCAGACGAAGCCCAACCTGTGCCTCCTCCACTTTCACTATTCCCTATCACTCCCTGGTGGTAGTGCTGTTATAGGTGATGGGAAACCGCATATTTCCCACCCGATCACCTGACTTTCATTTTGGTATCATTTGATGCTTTCTGTATCACAAATTCCATGTAAGTGGTGGAGTTACTTTCTGAACTGGGCCTAAGATTTTCACTATAGGACTAAGGATATGTTTTTGTCTCAGCCGACAAAGCAATTTGCCTTGCAAGCACAAGGACCTGGGTTAGATCAGCAGCACCGTATAAAACCAGGTACAGTAGCACACTGGGGAGACGCAGACTGGAGCTCACTGGCCAGCTGGTTCTACTCGAATTGGTAAACTCCACCAAAATGAGAGACCATGTGGTAAAGGAAGAAGATAGTGTTCCTTGGGATGATAACAGGTTGTCCCTGGGCCTCCACACATGCTTGAGCACGTATGTACACATGTATCTGAACACATGTGAGCACATACACACATACAAAAATTCTATACATTTTAGAAAAGAAGAATGACCTGGGGAACTACTTGTCCATTTGGAAGCTGGATGTTTTCCAAGGAGTGATGCTACCATCTGGAGCCCAGAAATTCCCCACTTGACCACTGACTCTATGCACACAGTGCCTCCCAACAGTTACAGGACTTCAAGACATTTTGAAAACTAGAAGGTCATGTTGGCTTCCCCCATGCATGGCTACAAAGACTCTTAGAAGACAACACCATTTATTTTTTTTTTTCTTTTGACTAAGCACAAGAATGACATGGTGTTATTGTTACAAGCACAGAATGTATTTGGAGTGAATCCCGAGGGGTTTTACTGGAAAGTCAACTTCACCCTGGGAGGAAGGAGAGTTTCTGCAGAGAAGGAGGTTGATTGGAATCCATATACTGATAGTTATCTCAAGTGGCATTGGGGGTGGCACCAGTGGGTTGCAGGGTGTGGGAGAATAAGAAGGCTGCCTTTTGTGTGCACGCTAAAGCCTGTCACTTAAGGGCATGCGCCTAATTATTTCTCTTTCACGCACGGGTGCCCTGTTTGCTGAAGGTGCTGTGAAAGTTGCCAAGAGATAAATTCAGCTATTTATGAGAATAATTCCATGGCTTGGTGTTTATTTCTCTGGCAGACTCCAATATCTATCACTTGAGGCTGAACAGCTGTTTGCTTGCGCTTGTAAGTAGAAGTATCCAAATGTGTCCTGCATACATTGTTTAGAGTATGTCCCAGACACAGGATGCTTTTCTAGTGCTGGGAAAGAAGGAAAGGAAACTTTATCATTTGACAACTACTGACACTTATTGTGTGACTCGGATAGTGTTACATCCCTCAGTGCTAGTTATAAAGACTATAATTAACTGGGCGGTCTTTGGAGGCTCCTAACCAACTCAGAAGCATTTCTCCTTCTCAGATTTCAGCTGCTGCCTTCCCTAAGTGGGAGCTGGAAAAGCAGAGTAAGGAGGCCTTTGAAGCTATTACAATGTCTGGCCCATCTTGGCTAACTGTGTTGCAACATAGCTGACGTTACAACAGGTAGCAGGATTCATGGCATAAACAATACAATTCATTTTTATCAAGGAATAGTATGTTCTTCCAGCAATACCTCTGGACAAACATTTCCTCACCAAAAAGAGGCGGGGGGGGGGGGGTGTGCTGAATCAGCTGTAGACTTGATAGCAACATCAAAAAGGTCAACCTGCTATACCAGTTGATTAAAGTAATAGTTAAAAACTTGAGACTTTTAATTCAATAGGGTATGATCAGGTATTCCTCTTTTCCAACCTATCTCATGATTTATGGCAGACACACCAACCTGGTTCACTAATAGGTATTTGGATGACAAGCCAAAGCTGTGGGTGGGAAACAAAGCAGGGATCTTTGTTTAGCTGGAAAGCCAATGGCCTCCAAATTTTTTAAAAAGAGAAGTATTTCTAGTCCCCTCTGTGAATAACTGAAAAAAAAAAAGGGAAGTCAAGATTGCCATACTTTGTAGTGTTAAGAAAAAACAAAAGTTAATGGGCCTATCCCTCAGGATACCTTTCTAATAAACCTGCTTAAGTACCTGGGGGATTTGTCACAGGGCTCTTTCCCATTTCTGCAAAGGAGAGTTTGTTTTTGAATCATTTCGATAGGATACAGCCTACTCTATAGGACTCTGATCTTGAAGACTGGATACATGCTGAGGGAATCAGATGACCTTGTGTTTAATACTATTTGACAGGACCGGAAGTAAAATTGCTGAATAAAAATAATTATTTTTAATGCCTCACTATCAAGACCCATTTCAGACTGTTAATGAAGACTGCAAAATGCCAAATGCCTGGCTGTCCACATCTTGAGCTAAGACCCAAGTAAAACCTTTAGTTCAAAAGGGTGAGTTTAAAAGAAAGAATCCCAGAGAGACACCATCACTTCCTCAAACCTGATGGAGGGTTAAGAGGGCTCAAGACATTTCAAAAGCAGAGAATTAGGTCCCCTGGAAAACAAAGAATGGGGACTGGAAGAAGAGAAAAGCCACCTTGCTGATTAGCAGCTCCCATGGAGAAAGTCTCTGCCACTTGGCTTCCTTTGATGAGATTATAGACTTGTTCCCACCAAGAACTTGTTGAAAGAACATCTTGCAGGCAGGCAGGGGAGACAGTCTTCATCCTTGGGAAAGTACACTGTGGAAGGGCTGGGTCACATTTTCAACCTTGGGTTCAGCTTGCTGCCAGCAGTTCTGTATCAGCGTAGTTTAAGACCAAACTTGCATTTAGCTAGAGGGAATGGCACTAATTCCAGATAGGAAAATTCATAATAACATATAGTACATCTTTATGTAATTCATCAATAGGATGGACTGTAAACATTTATTGCCTTTAAGATTGCCCCATGATGGGACACCTCTCACAGCCTTGAGACGGGGAGGGGCTGGGACCTGCCTCTACTAGGTGTGCCTCCCCTTGGGAGGCCTTGCCTTCTTGTGCAAGTGAATGGGGGGTGGGTTGTGAGGCTGGAGGAACAGGATGAGGGAAGGGGGGGGATCTTTGGTATGTAAAATGAGTAAGAAGTTTTTTCTTAAAAAAAAATTACCCCAAGTGTGTTTCTCCCTGGTTCCTTCCTCTTGTTAGCTGAAAATGTATCTAAGTTAACTCTCTATTGATTTGGATACCACAGCCTGATGATTAATTTGGTGTTTCAGCTCAGCTATCACCCCATATTTAAATACCAGTTCACACTCTCACAGTTGAACATATTTATAGGAATGGTCCAGTCTCAGGAGAATTTCTCACTTATTCTCAATTAAGTACTCCTTAAAAATGCTCACAGTTGTGTGTGGGGTGGGTTATTGGTTGTTCTTAAGTTCCCAGCACTTCATTTTTATCCATTTTCCTCATTTATCCTCCCTGAGTTTTCTACTGATCCCAAACTCAAACATTATTCAAGGCCCAGTTTAAATATATATTCACTTAAGCCAAAAATAACACAGATGAAAGAGGCTACACACTTTCCTGATTTGTCACGTGGGACAAGCACCTGGCCACAGTCATCAGTAATAGACACCACGAAGGGAAATCAAAGAAGTTTGGAGATGTGGAGCTGTATTTTGAAGTTAATCACAAAACACCTTAGGTGTTTCAAACACTGTGTGTGTGTGTGTGTGTGTGTGTGAGAGTAGAGTGAGAGAGAGAGAGAGAGAGAGAGAGAGAGAGAGAGAGAGACAGGGAGGGAGGGAGGGAGGGGGAGGGAGGGAGGGAGGGAGGGAGGAGAGGAGAGAGAGAGAGAGAGAGGAGAGAGAGAGAGAGAGAGAGAGAGACCAAACAAGGCCTGAAGGCAAGGTAACACAACAGCCTTCTTAGAGAAATGAGGATTCAGATCCCAGCATAGCAATCACTTAGATCTGTATTTCTCATGTATAAAATGGACACATAGATTACCTCTTGCAGTCATCAGGCAGATTAAAGGTTCACATTGGTACTAGATCACCATATTGGCTTCGTTTCTTTCCTCCTGATTATATTCTCAGCTATTCTGAGCAGGACAATTATTAATTAAGCAGAATTTCTTATCTGTTTCTTCTTGTAGTAAAGTAAAAACTCTCTTACATGTGAGACACTCTCATAACATGGGATGCCTTTTAATAACATAAGAGGCTATTACACACACACACACACACACACACACACATATATATATACACACATATATGTATGTATGTATGTATGTATGTAAAAAATGTAAGTTGTTTTCCATGCTCCTATTACTGACAGGAGAAGTCTCAAAGCATAGTAACAGCATTATAAAAGACAACAAAATTAGATGTGAAAAAATAGCAAAGACTGAATGCACTGGACTCATAATAGAAAGGCATAGACTCACTCAAGTCAGGCAAAAACAAGTTTGAATCTGTTTTGACACCAAGTCTGTATAACTTGGGAAAGTCATTGAGACTTAGTTTCTCTACTTGTCAGACTAGGATCAATACTATTCTCCAAGTAGGGCCATTGTGGTGACCAATGAGATAGATAAATGAAAGCATGTGGTGCATTCCTGACATTTGAGACATTGTTTTTCTTCTGAGATGTGATAGTCAACCTGATTCATCATAATTCCTTGGCTATTTAGATGTTTAGAAGATTTGGAGGTTATTTCCTTCTTGCCCTACCAACTGATAGTGAGTGACTCAGGCCCACAGAGAATGTTCAGACTCGACCCCCATTTGAAAGGATGTTTGGACCCATGCATGTTTTGTTGAACACTATTTAAACTTCCATGGGTATCCAGCTAATCATCCCCCTCGCTTGTGTGGGCACACAGCCATCACTTTGCTCTTGTGAAGACTGAGAACACTGTGTCCCAGTGTCTTTGTTTTAGAGGGTATCATTTGTTCTTATCACTGCCTGCTTTGTTAATTTTGTGCGCTGTAAAATGTAGTACTGTGTATTCCTAGGAAGGTTTTTTTTTTCCCTACTGAAAGTATTTATGTTAAACGCCTTTTTAATAGTCTGGGAGGGAAGATGCTGGCAAGAAAACAAAGCATGTAAAAATTTAAAAATGAGCAGTGCATTTATAGCAATTATATAGGGATGTTATTAGTGATTAAATATAGTATTACAGAATAATGTATCTAAAATGAAAAAAAAATGCTATTTTTTTAACCTAGCAATTTTTAAAGTTCTTTTTTGTTTTTCTCATAAATGCTTATGTTTTAGGCTGAAGGAAGCATGAGCTACGGCATTGGTGTCAGTTTATCCGGTGTGGTAGGATGCTTACATGGCTGCTTTGTCACTCAAATGGTTAGTTAAGGAAAGTGAGCTGAGCCTCTGTTTCATTCTCTTCAAATGTGAATTTTAATAAAATCACGGCATTGTTCATGTTCTCTACTATAGTTCTCTAATATTTTCCTTTCCTTCCCAGGCCCTAGAGATAGGAGCTCATGTTCCCTTTCCTGTGTATCTTGGCTCATAACTTTGTCTTTCTGGGAATAAATTAGAAATTAGCTGATCTTTTTGAAGATTAGATTTGTTTCATTTTAGGGAATAATGTAATATTGGTTTTGAGTCTATCATGCCCATCCATGTGCTTTCTAGAAAATACTTCATTTTATTGATATAAGCTTGAGTGTCTTCATGTCAGAGCTGAAAAAGAAAAGGCCCAGAGTTTTCATAAATTATCCTACATTCTGACCTGATAAGTAAATGAGTTGGAATTACTTGGTCTGCTTTCTAGATGTAATCATAAACTTCCAATTCAATAGACAACTGAAATTTTTGCTAGAGTCCTTTAATACAGAGCTCTTACTTAAATAAATGACCATTTTTTTATGATTAAAAGTTATGTAGGGGTAATGACTCATCTCTTTTACAGCACCTTGGAGTTGACGGAGAAGGCTTTGGAAGGGAGTGATGAGGAACTTCTTTATAATAAAAGAGTATTTTTTATTCTTCAGGTATCTGTTATACACAGCATGTCAGGAGAGAGAAAGAGAGAGACAGAGAGAGAGACAGAGAGAGACACACAGAGAGAGACAGAGAGACAGAGATAGAGAGACAGAGACAGAGAGAGAAACACAGAGAGAGAAACAGAGAGAGAGAGAGACAGAGAGAGGAAAAGCTGGAAAAAGAAGTTTGACAGTAGTGATGTTGTAACGCACATAAAGTACTTATTGTCCTCAGGGCTCCTATTTGACTTACTGTCTTCATTCTTGGTGGCTAGTAGATATAAGGACAATTGGACTAAGTGTTTGAGATTTCTGCCCTTAGCTAAGACAAACAGAACTAGTATGTCTAAGAGCTAAGGCCACTAGGAGACATGGATAGGAGTCAGCTCAAAGTCTTAAAGTTTTTCTAATCACAATTCTTCTAATCAAAGATTCTCAGATTTATCTATGGATGATTCCCTGTATCCTCAAAGATTCTCAGATTTATCTATGGATCGGTGTTGTTGGACAGGAAATAAAGAATAGAGGCCCAGTGTGATGGGCTCCTAGACTTTTTATAACTAAGTTCTGAAGACATATTTTGACAGATTGTAAAAATGAGACTAGCCTAAAGTATATATTGAAATTACCATCTCATTCTGAAGCTGTGCCTAGCAATACTTATATATCCTTTTTAATTTAATAACTTGTACTAAATATTCTTAAAATTTGTTTCACAATTATTTGAAGTTGACAAATAGTTCCACACATGGACATCTATCTCCTAAGAGGACCCTGAAGGTGAGATCAAGTAGATCCAAGATATCTGAGAATGCTTTCTCAAACTGGTTTTCCCTGTGGAGAGCAAGGTGATGGAAGGATTTTGAATCTCAAACTTTCTTGGGGACATGCTTGTAAATATTTTGGAGTCTGAAGGGGCAGGTGCCAATTTCATTTGTGGGCAGGAAATACTCACCCACGCTACATGGTTTAAAAAAATAGCCTGTACTTTGCTGGATTACAAGGCATACTTGTTATAGCATCGGAAGGGAAGCTGAGTTACATTCCAGCAATCCTTATTAAAGGGGGTTTTAGGAAGCTGGACATTTGAGAAGAGCAGGAAACTGAAAAGAATATCTCCTGCTTATCTCTCAAACCCAGACTGATTCGGAGTTAACTAAGGCAATCAGTTGTAATAGAGTCGATATCTGGAAAAGAGGATGTTTGAGTCATTCAGAGATAAGCCTCTTATTATGGTTCTTTTTCCTTGATCATCTCTATCCTTCCACCCCAGGCCTACCTTCTGACACTGTGGTGAGGTGAGGGAGGAGTGACTTTGGAAGTGCTCCTTAGCCAGGCTTTTGTATTCATTGTCCAAGGCTCACAGCTTTCTCATCAGCAGGCTTTCCCACCTTGTCATTAGGCCTACTGGTAAAAGAGCCCCATTCTCATGAACTGACCCGTGCTTCCAACAGGTCATCCCAGATGGAGGCTTGCTGCTTTATGCAGAGGCTTCTAGATCCTCAGATCTTTAGGTAAGATGCAAATCTGGAGAAACACTTCCATGGATTCCCTTTCTTGAATACCGGATGGAACTGGAGTCCATCTCATGATCAAATGCAGGGCTTCGTATATGCACAGTAGGTTCTTACCTTTCACAGTTACGACTGTGGAAAAATCTTTTTACGAGAGCAATTGTCAGTTCTCTCTGAGTGTTACTACAGTTTGGTAAGAATAAGCATTTCCCCCTCTCTTTATGTTTCCTCTTCACTTATGCTTAAAAACAGGTAATTGGAGCAGAGCTTCACATGTAAGCTTGCCCAAAGGCTAAGCTTCCATCTAATGACACACACTTGTTCTTCTTTAGAGAGGCAGTCTTACACTCATTATCTCTAAATTAGTTCCCTTTTCTCCCCGGCTTTAGCATTCATCTACCTCCTCCTTTTCCTTTCGGAGTTTTCCAAGTGAACCATGACAAAGTGTGTCTTTGTGAGAGTGTGTATCTGCGCAACAGTGCATCTATGTGAGTGCACCCCCCCCAACCTGCACCCCTCGCTTACGCTGTGTTTATTTAAGCCAAAGCAGTGGAAAATTGACAACAATCTTTGGCATTGATTGCCTCATAATGCTGCTACCTCAATCCTGGAAGAAAATGTAGATGAAAGTGGAGGAAGCTGAAGGGCAGTTGCAGGATTTCCCTTGTCAAGGCCAGATGCCAGCAGCCAAACATGGACAGAAGAAATGAAGCATGCTTCTGAGTGTGTGAAAGTATAATGAAAGCGAGTGTCCTGTTCTATCAAAGTTTTATACAGTGTTCATGTAACCCTACACCCGATAGATGCATAAAACCAGGCAGCGACAAAGAAAAAATACCGAAGTGGCTTTCTTTGTTCAGATAAGCTGGAATTCCTGCTTCACCCACTAAATTAACACCACTTAGCCTTTTAGTGTTCCAGTTTTTTTCATATGAAATAGGGACAATAGTGCTACCTTCATAAGTTTGTAATGGGGATAAGAGGAGATAATATTACAAGTCATGAGTACACAATGTGTTACATTATAGACAATAAGTCATGTCAAAATTGACTATAGTTTCCAATTTTGTATAATAGTTTGGGAAATCTCTGTTTAATGATCTGAGAACATAAGTACAGATTTTCTCTTTCCCTAAGACTCCCCCTCCTTTTTTCAACTTGCAAAAGTTTATTTCATTCTTGAGGTAGACCAGGCACTTTTACAATGTGCCTGACATTCCAGTTATCCAATACTTACACAAGGTCTGTAAGGCTTGTTATCATTTCCCCTTATAAATGAGAGCCGCGTCTTGTCTATCCCATCCCATGTTTTCCTCAGTTCCCTTAATATTTAAAATGTAGTCATCCGTTCATACTCCCACCACAATCTAGTTCAAATGTCCCTTCTCTTCATTATCTCATGACTTCTGAGAGCCCCAGGATGTGGCAGGCTGTCAAACAGCTTTCCTCCCATGGTATCCTCTTCCTTATCTCTCTCAGTCACTTTTCCTCTACTTTTTTTTTTTTAATCTTTAGTGAAACCAGAGTTCAGTGACAGAGAGAGCACAGCAAGCAGAAGGGGAGTTAAGGATTCTAATCCCAGGTGGGAGGTTTTAGTGAGCAATGTGATATTCTAATACCTTGGTTCCCTCAACAGTAAAACAGATGGCCCAGTTGCTGCTTTTTATGATTGTTGCTTAATTATGGATCAAAAAGCTACAGATTCAATTTTTATGCTCTGATCCTCATGAGTTGTTCAGTCTCTTCTGCAAAGAGAGAATTGAGAATAATCCTAATATGAGTCTTTTGCAAAAGCTGTAGATTTTGCATTGTTGAAATTTATCATTTGATATTGGAATTTGTTCTTCACAAAAATGATTATGTCATACATCATTTTAATGGGGAATTTTTGCTTTATATTTTTGCCACTAACTTATAATTACTGGTTGTTTATTTTATATTTATATTATACTATGGGATGATGTTAGACAAATAGAAAAATTCAGTAATTTTTCTTTTCCGAGTTCAAAATGGGTCATAAAGCAGCAAAAACAACTCACAGCCTCACATGGAATCTGGCCCAGGAACTATTAACAACCATTCAGTGCAACGGTGGCCCAAGAAGTTTTACAGTAGAGACAAGTGCCTTGAAGATGAGGAGAGCGGTGGCTGGTCACTGTAAATTGACCATTCTGATCTTAGAGCCACATTAAAAGTTGCTTAAGGACTCAGCATGAACCAGTCAATAGTCACCTAGCATTTGAAACAGAATGGGAAGGTGAGAAAGCTTGATACATGGGTGCCTCATGATCTGAACACCCCAAGATGTCATTTTGAACTGCTATCCTTTCTTAACCTAACCAACATGAACTAATCATTTCTAGATCAGATTGTGACATAAGACAAAAAACAAACAAGCAAACAAACAAACAAACAAAAACCTAACTTGCTCAGTGCTTAGACCCCAAAAAGGCTCTAAGTAGGGATGCCTAGGGTGAAAATGCTGGAATGGCATTTTTTCAAAAAGAACAAAGGAAGACTACACAGTTGCTTGTCATTTAGGCATTATAGCTTTCCTTGAGCACCAGCAGCATAGCCTAGGAGGAAGGGTTAGATGGTTTATGGAACAGGAAGCACAACTTCAGTCCGAAATTCCTAAGGTTTTGAGTTGAAAAATCCAGTGCTCCAACATACAGTGCAAGTCACCATAGTGACTTAGGAGATTTTCTGTTTCCTGAACTGCATTTACCATGACATAGTTTTCCTTTAAAGTAAGTTCTATATTCTGTTCACAGGTTATCTGACATAGTTCCTTGAGGTTAGATCTGGGGACTTGCTACTTTTCTCTATGTCAAAATAGATAGCTCATTCTCAGGTTGACCCTGTCCTGTCCTTGTGAGATGGATCATTCACACCCATCTATTGTGTGTTCAGTAGCCATTTTTAGCCATAAAAATTCGTTCTCCACAAAAGGGCTGTGAAACAGTCTAGATTCTTTGTGAAAGAAATGAACACATATATCTTTGTTTGGGAGGGGGTTCATTAGGAGTAGGAAAGTGAACTGGGACAGTTTGGGTTGTTTTATCACATGTAGCAGAATTCCAGTGTTACGCTTTCAGTCTAACCTTTTCCCACTTAGATGTGAACTTGTATTTATTTTTATAAGGAAATCCAACCCACATGTATCTACCTCCGATGTCTTGTCGGCTTTTACTTGTAGGCATCAGGAAGTGACTTTCACTAACATTACAAAAGGCCCAAAGATCAGTGAATTTTAATCTTGGCAGATATGGCTTCCAACTTGAAAGTTGGAACACAGGTTCCAGGTAATAACAAAGGAAAGATAAACACTGATCTTAAGTGTCTTTCAAGTCAAGAAGGGCAGAAAAGATTGGATACGTTCTGAGAATTACTTATTGTTTCATTTTGTCCCAAAGCCAATGCAATTTGTTCTTGCATGTGGATGTCACATGCGTAGATATTGGCACACGCTGTTGAAGACATTCCAACTATAATGTAAAGTTCTAGTGTGGAAAGAAAACAAAGTACTATAATAGTACTTTTGATTTTGATTATTTATGCCATTTAAAATAAAAATTATGAACACATGCTGTTTTCCCCAAGGAGACTTACTGTTTTGATATACATTTTACATGCAATACAGAAGCATTAAAGAAGATATATTTCTACATCACTTAAAAATGCATAATTTGCTTGCATATATTCTAGGTTGATTTATTCAAATAAAATGTTGTTTAAACAAGTGATTCTTTTACTTTTTCTTTATCTACTGTAAAGATGGAGGATGCACTGAACTCTTCTGATTATCTCTTTTTAGATAATTCAGCTCAAAGTTTATCCATGGGAAAATGATCTCTTTAGAATGACTGCCCTTGGCCTAAATAACAGCTCTCAGGAGTGGCAGGGAATATTGAAAAGCTAACTGTACAGGCCCTGGGCCAGCTTGAAAAGTTGGTACAGGGAAACGGGCCCCCAAATTGGTGACTTTCTGAAGGTGGCATGTGGCACCTTCAGAGTAGACTCAGGACTCTGGTACCATTTGAAGTCAAAAGACAGAGTCCTCGTATCATGAGAACTCAAGCACAGGGCAGGTCCTATTTCTAGTTGGATCTCAGCCATACTCTTTCTTCATGGGATCCTGGTATGGTCAGAAGTTCCCAGGATAATTCCCTCCTCCAGGTCAAGTAACAATGTAATAAGACTGTGTTTAGGCTACAGATAATCCTTAGGCAGGGGTTCTCATAGTGTGCTTTCCCACACCAGGAGCTCTACTCTATCTGAAACGTTGCTACAAATGCAGCTATTAGGCTCATCCAGTAACCTCTCACTCATGAACTCAACTGTGCTCAACAATCCCTGGGTTAATAGCCTACCCATGTGATTCCCATACGTGCTGAAATTAGACAATCCCTCTGCAGTTCCCACCTGCTGGCCTTTGAGATTTCATGTCTGTGCAATCTGACCACACTTAGCTGTTTGAAATCACCTACATTCTGTAAATGCAAGCACTACACACTATAAATGGGTACACAGGTTTTTTTTTTCCTCCCAGAAAGACTCCTCTGATTTCTGGTCAGCTTCTTAAGCTGAGCCTCGCAACAGAGGTCACTACTGAAGTGTCTTCAGGGTGCTTTGACTCTGCCTATCCTTCGTACTGCTAAAATGAGACAAAATTTGTCTAGACAAACTAGACAAATTCAAGTAATCTATATGAAAAAGGGGCTTGAGATCTGTTTCTGGAATTTTCAGAAGCCACAGAGCATCATAACACTTGCATGACTGCTGTACTTTCCTAGGCTTACAATGTGAATTCTGACCTTTCTTGGGTCAGATAAGAAAGAATCTAGATTTCCAAAAGATCAGTATTTGGGGTTAGGCCTTCTACTCTAATATCATACACTAACTAACCTGGGATGATGCAAAACTATAGTCTTAGATTTCCTTTTGAGTGAAATTTCCTGTTCTCTACTAACCGGAGTAATGGCAACGGCTTCCAGTTATTTGTTATGGTATATGTTCTGTGAATTTGTGTATTCATAAAATCCACTCATAAGACACAATTGTCCTTGCTCCTGTCTGGCACTAGAGAGTCAGTGCTGATTGACCTTGCTGGATATATTTTCTTCAAGGATCGCTCCTTGAATTCTTTAGGGCTTTGTCCCTGATCCTTTGTGGTCAGGTGGCTATGGGGGCTGGGCTATGCCTCTTGTGAGCCTCCTTTTTCTTCTAGCCTAGCTTTTTCTCCTGTTCTCTGAGCCCCGCTGTGGCTTTCAGTTCACTCACAAGAGGAGCAACAGCTCTATTCAAAACTTTTATCGGAGCCACAGCCACCAAATGATAGTGTCATGTGGTAACCATCCTGGATTAGATAAGTGAAAGGGGTAGACTTCCTGCTAGAAATGGGGCCAACTCCCATCAGTGGGCAGCTGAGGCAGAATCCAGTCAGTGCATATCCTTAGCTGAAGAAAAAGGAGGTCCCAAAGTTGTTTGGACACATGACGAACAATTTCCTACTGTGCTATATGCTCAAGGAATTGGATGGCGTGTGTGAGTCAGGCTGTTGTAATTTGGATCTACAGTATCTTTTAAAGGTCCATGTGTTAAAGGTTTTGTCCCAAAGGTAGCAGAACCCTCAGGAGGTGGGGCATAGTGGATGGTCTTCATATTATTGGGAGTACGATTTCTCTCCTACTCCTTTGAGGAGTATAGCTTTACCTCACAATGTGCTCGCTGTGATTGTCATTTGCATCATTACCAAGTACACAAAAGAAGGAGAGCAACTGATCAGGAACTTAAATCTCCTAAACTGGGAGCTAAAATAAGCTTTCTTCCTCATAAATTGATATTTCAAATATTTGTTACAGTACCATGAAGCTGACCAATGAAAAGCATATATACATTATCTATTCTCAAATTAATGAAGTAGGGAATGTTATGATTCTTAGTTTGCAAGACAAGTGAAGCAAAGGATTGCAGAGGTTACATAACTCACCATCAACGAGCAAGTGAAACAAAACCTGCATTTCTTTTTTTCCCCCCCTTTTATTTTATTTTACAATACCATTCAGTTCTACATATCAGCCACGGATTCCCCTGTTCTCCCCCATCCTGCCCCCTCCCCTTCCCCCCAGCCCATCCCCCATTCCCACCTCCTCCAGGGCAAAGCCTCCCCCAAGGACTGAGATCAACCTGGTAGACTCAGTCCAGGCAGGTCCAGTCCCCTCCTCCCAGACTGAGCCAAGCATTCCTGCATAAGCCTGAGGTTTCAAACAGCCAACTCATGCAATGAACACAGGACCCAGTCCCACTGCCTAGATGCCTCCCAAACAGAACAAGCCAATCAACTGTCTCACCTATTCAGAGGGCCTGATCCAGTTGGGGGCCCCTCAGCCTTTGGTTCATAGTTCATGTGTTTCCATTCGTTTGGCTATTTGTCCCTGTGCTTTATCCAACCTTGGTTTCAACAATTCTCACTCATATAAACCCTCCTCTTTCTCGCTAATTAGATTCCCGGAGCTTCCCCCCCCCCCCCCCCCCCCCCCCCCCGCCGCCTAGCCATAAAACTTGCATTTCTACCTTGGAGCTTCTATCTGTCTTGTGCTATTAACTACTCTATCATTGGTCCTCAGTCTATCAGACCCAGTACTCTTAAGCAAAAATCTGAAAGATTACTTTGCTTTGTGTGAATAATGTCACACAAAACTTTCAAATTCAAACAATGAAATAAATATTACTCTGCTTTGCATAATTGATTGATAAATAAAATGCTGATTGGCCAGTAACCAGGCAGGAAGTATAGGTGGGACAAGGAGAGAGAATTTCTGGGAAGTGGAAAGCTGAGGAGAGAGATGCTGCCAGCCACTGCCATGAAAAGCGAGATATAAAGTACCGGTAAGCCACGAGCCACGTGGCAACTTGTAGACTAATAGAAATGGGGTTAATTTAAGATATAAGAACTAGATAGCAAGAAGCCTGAGCCATTAGGCCAAACAGTTTAAATAATATAAGCGTCTGTGTGCTTATTTCATAAGTGGACTTGCGGGACTGTGGGGACTTGGCAGGACCTGGAGAGAAACTCCTAAGCTATATTACTCTGTAGGAAAAAGGAAAAACTATTGATATGCAAAGCAAGATGAATGAATCCCAAAAACGTGATGGTGACTAAAGGCAGATAAAAAAAAGTATAAGAGCAGTTGATTTGATCGATTAGACTAAAAATCAGAACACCGGCTGCCTTTGAGGATAGAGAGCAAAGAGAATGGACAACAAAGAGGCATAAAGTGAGTAGACTGAGAGCATGTTCTATGCTTTGATGTGTTGAATGCATGGATGTATATGTTTGTCAAAGCTTATTAAAATGTGCATGTAAGAACTGAATGTTACAGTTCATAATTATAACAGCAAAACTGAAGTCTGTATGAAACAATTACATATAGGTCAAACAAAAGGATTTATAGTATTCACATATTTCAGTATATGAACATGAACCCATGCATACCTGAAGACATAATAAAGTAGTTAGATTCTTGCATCTGTTCTTAATGAATAAAATTAGATTTTTAATTTTAAGTGGAATACTGTTAAAAGAAAATGTCACATCTTGAAGAAATTATAAATACATACTTTTACACTTAGGGTCTCAATGAGAATGGGACAGCTGTAAATGAAGATAGTTCATCAATATTGTGAAGAGTGTGGTTGTTGATGGAATGATGGAAAAGCTAAAAAAAAAAACCTACCTTTTCTTAAATTGCACAGTCATTTTAATTCTGGGAAATCTAGTGAATAAGCTCTTAATTAGACGTTTTGTGGTTACATATAAAATAGTTGAATTTATATCTCCAGACTTGTAAGAAACTGCACTCTGTAGAATGTTGCTTTATTGTGTAGAAATCTCTTCTTAGGTTGGGACACCTTACACAGCAAGTTCTTGTCCATCAAGCATCCCCAGTACTCTGTTAGATCTTTGTGACCACTCTCAGTTGCACATATAGCCCAGACTCCACAGGGGTTTACTGCATCTAAGCTAGAAGGAGCCCCAATGGGCACTTCTTCCTGTAGAGAGGTCACCATGTTGTCATGCATCTTCCTAGCATTCCCAGGACAGTTCTATCTCAGAGCTTATCTTTAAGATTTTGATTTTGGTAATGGTTACTCTATGTCTCTTCAGAACTCATAAGCCCCTTGAGGTACCAGATGTCTTCACCTTTAGCATGGCCATAGTATAGGTACATGCCTGTTGAAGATGCATGCAAAGAAGATGATGAAATTATGAGTACAAGCAACAGATCTACTGAGTCTACATGATACAGAGGATGGGATTTGTTCACATTTCATTGTTCAACGTACACGTAATTAGGCTCTGCAATTGGGCTTAACTGATTAGAAGAGGAATACAGAGTTAGAAATAAATAATTGTTCAATTGGATCTTTTAAAACTTGCTGTTGTCATTAAGCAGATAATAAGTAGATCTATTTTGCTTGAAGAACTTCTCATTGCCTTTCATTGACAGTGAAAATATAATAACTGCTGTATTCATTTTTAAGTCCAAACCATTTCATTATGTGCACCAAACAAAAATGGAAAATGGAAAGATTACTCAAGAAAATCCACTTGCATTTGAGAAGACAAAATGTGGTTCTTAAAAACTTGCTCTCAGCCATGGAGGACCCCCACACAGCTTGTTATGCCCACAAGGGCAGCTCTGCCTCCTTCCATACCTGTGCCCTTGCCTAAAAAAACACTATAACTAGTAATGGCATGGGCATAAGATCTTCCAGTCATGGAGGGGGCTCTAATGTTACAGCAGCCTTGCCCTGTTCCCAAATCCCTCTCAACTGCAAAGAAGACTGCACAACCTTTTCAATTTAGATCTATGGAAACAAAGAGGTAGAGTGAAAAATATCCACTACCACTATATCTCAGATGCATGGGGGTGGTGTGGTATGGGGGGTGGAGGTCTTTTATCTGCATATATAAAAGTTTGGCTTGTTTTTATCTTCTCATAAACCAAAAAGAGTCAATAGAATTAAGGGACCCAGAACAACAGCATGCTCTGACATATGCTTTACTGTAAATATAAGCAAAAATAAAACACTCGATAAAAGCTACAGATTACACTTAAGCTCTGGAAAGCTCCATTTTATGTGTTTCCCTTTTATATACAAGAGCATAGAACTCAGACCTAATTTTTGAGAATAAAATAAATTAACTCCTTTAATCCCAGCACCCAGGAGGCAGAGGTGGGCAGATTTCTATGTGTTCAAGGTCAAGCTGGTCTATAGAACAAGTTTCATTACAGGCCGAGCTACACAGAGAAACATTGTCTCAAAAACAAAACAAATACAAACCAAACCAAACCAAAGAAAACAAAAACCAGCATCAAGCCAATTGTATAGCAACTCATACAAAGCTGGGAAAGAGCTAAGAGGATTGAAAAAGATTGTGGAAAACCAAAATGTAAGACTTTAAAAAAATACATACAAGTAACATCACATGGATTAGCAGTTACATTTAGGAATATATGTATATGAAATGCATATATGCATGCAATAACAATTAGTGAGAACAATTAGTGAGAAAATAGGCCATAATTTGAATGAGAGTGGGGAGAGTCTAGAGGGAGAAAAGGGACGGGAGAAATGTAATTAAAGTATAATCTCAAAATAAAAAAGAAAAATTACAATAAGGACATTCTTAAAATAATGGCTGAGAATTAAAAAAAAAAAGAAAACTAAAATCAAGAAACCTATGAGATTAAAGAAGTCTTTCAAGCTCCATGGAAGTGAAGGGTGGGGTGGGATGGGGGTGGGGGTGAGATAATATAGAACAATGACAGACAGAAAATGATCACCCAAACAGGAGGTGAATCTTAAGCTGAGCAGAGGCATATTCTCTACCTAACCACAAATGATTTTTGCAAATTATTCTCAAACAGCAACACTGAAAGTGAAATCATTTCTTAAAATGTTAAAAATCCTAGGCAGATTTAATCTCTATAAGAATGATGAGAAAATAAATGTATCTTAGGGAACAAGCTGGAGAGAAGCTGTGTGAGGAAGCTTTCCATTACAGAAACAAATGGCTTGAGATCACATGGTAAATAAAATGGTGTTTATCTCAGATGACATCTCCCACATAACAGGGTGCCTTGGTCGAGTGATTCTGCTCAGTACAAGGCAGAAGGCAGAGGAGAGGAGGGAAGGGCAAGCCCACTGCCCCTTTCAAAGGCCTCTCAGGGCCTCTGCCACATGCTGGGTACTCCACCTTTAACACACAGACCTTTGTGGGACATTTGGAGTGGAGACTAGGGTGTTGCTGAATTCTAACAGACTGTCAGTGAAAAGGCATATAGATGTGTCCCAGGAGAAAAAGACAATCCAGGAAAAGAATCAAGATATGAAATGCACACGAGGTCACAAAAAACACAGGTGATAAACAAATAATGACAGTGGTCACTTAGATGAAGTTTAGAAAGACATTGAAACCACGTGTATTTATATTAGAAACAAGGCAAGAGCACGGTGGACTGTTACAATTTCTAGGTAATTTAACTGTATAGGAGGAGGGCTGAGATAAAGCTTACATTGAGACATTGTCTGATAACACATTTAGTTAAATGTTTAAGCATTGTGAGGAAATAATGCTAAATGTACAGTTTTTAAATAAGCTGTGAGTAAAACCCAACTGCAGAAAATGCAGCCACAGCTATATTAGGAGAGGAAACAAAATCAAGCAAAGGGAATTTGGGTTAGTTGAAAAAAAAAAAAAAAAAAACCCTGGATAGTAGAAACCAAAGCAAAATAGCAATTATAATAAAAAGTAAACACTAAGTAGCCCACTCTAAAAATACCATAGGTTTTATTTAGAATGTTTTATTTAGAATGTTTTTTTTTCTTCTTTGACTGCTAACACCATCTCTTTAATTGGTGTCTTACTTTAAAGGGGTTATTTTTGTATAAAGTTGGTAGTTAAGAATGTTTTATTTCGGCCGGGCGTTGGTGGCGCACGCCTTTAATCCCAGCACTCGGGAGGCAGAGGCAGGCGGATCTCTGTGAGTTCAAGGCCAGCTGGCTACCAAGTGAGCTTCAGAAAGGGCAAAGCTACACAGAGAAATCCTGTCTCGAAAAAAAAAAAAAAAAAAAAAAAGAATGTTTTATTTCTAAGATCTTCTCATTTTTACTGGGGTGGCTAATACTGATTGTTAACTTCACAGGCTCTAGAGTCATCCAGGATGCCAACTGCTGTGTGTGTCTGTGAGGAAGATTCTTCATTGAATTGATTGGGGTGGTATTGTAGATGGAATATTAGTTTAACTATGTAAAGATGTGTTACATTTGTTTATGTTGCAGAATATTACCTCAACTATGTAAAGTGTTACATTTGTTTATACTGCAGAATATACTTTAACTATGTAAAGTGTTAACATTTGTTTATGCTGCGTTTGTTTAACTGTGTAAAGATTTGTTGAATTTGTTTCGTCTTGCCTGCCTAAGGCACCTGATTGGTCTAATAAAAAAGCTAAACAGCCTATAGCTATGCAGGAGAGGGACAGGTGGGGCTGGCAGACAGAGAGAATAAGTAGAAGGAGGACTCTAGGCTTGGGAGAAGAGAGGATGAAGGAGAAAGAGAGGGAGATGCCCGGTGCCAGCCAGCCAGGCAGCCACCAGTCAGGCAGACATGGAAGAAACAGGGAAAGTAGGACATAGAGAAGGAAAGAAAGGTAAAAAGCCTCAAGTCAAATGTAGATGAAGAGAAACAGGTTAAAATAAGTTATACAAACTAGTGGGACAAGCATAAGACAAGGCTGATCATTCATAATCAAAAAGAAATCTTCATGTCATGATTTGGGGGCTGGCAGTCCAAGAAAGCCTGCTCCAAGGTGAGAAAACTGGGTGCTCTTATTTTGTAGACTGAGGTCCAGGACTGAATTTATTGTTTTCTGCTTCTTAAATGTGGGTGCAATGCGAGCAGCAATCGGCCTTAAACTCCTGCTGACAGGACTTCCGCAGCCATCATGGACTGTACCCTAGAGTCCACACAGCGCTTCCCCCTTACGTTTGTTCTCTCAAGTGCCTTGTCATGGCAACAAGAAAAGTAACTTGTATAACTATTATTATTATTTACAGTGTGTGGTTTACTTAATGCAACAATCTGACCATGGGTTTTAAGTCTATTTTTATAGAAATAAAGACAAATGTCCACACAAAGTTTGCAGAGGATATTTATAATAGTGATATTCTGAATAGTTCCGAAGTGGAAACTGGAAAAAAAAACCCTAGAAATACCTTAAATATTGATTAACTGACAGCTAAAAAAGCAAACTTTGGTATCTCCGAGGAATGGAATATTACCTAGTAATGAAAACAAATAAACTGTTGGTATGATGGTTTGGATAGGAGGGTAATGAGTTGGAGGCCTGGTTCCAGTACAATAGTGTGCAGAGGTGAGGATTTGGGGAAACATCTAGATTATGGAGGCTCTATCTTTGTCAGTGGGAGAAACTACTGATGGATTCTTAGCTGGTTGGTATTATTTTGAGGTGGTGAAAATTGGGTGGTGTGGTACCCTTGGAGAACATCGGTCTCTGGGGTGTGCCCAGGGAAGTCCTAACTTCTCTCTGTCTCTTCCTTGTCACTTCTCGGCCTTCCAGCTGTGCTCCATCCCACCTCCTCCTCCTCCATAATACATTGTCTAATCCTTGGCCCAATGCAATGAGAACAGCCAATCACAGAGAGAACACCTTAAATTGCAAGACATGGTAAATCCTCCCTCCATTAAACTGATTCCCTCAGGCATTTGTCTTAGTGACAGAAAGTCTGGCTACCATCACTGCTGTGGGTACAAAATGAGCGGACCTTAAAAGTATTGTTAGGTAAAAATCGTAACCGAAGAAGAGAGTGAGGTGGGGACATGAGAGAAGTTGGAAGGAGGAAAGGTGTAGCATGAATCTTAAAGAGTCTTATTAATAAAAGCAAACCCAAGGCCAGTCATTGGGGTGAATGCTAGAAGATCAAAGAAGAACAAGCCACAGCCACTTCACCTTGCTAATTCCTCAGCTGATCCTGTTTCCTCAGACTGGAAGCCTCTCAGCTGAACTGTGATGCTTAAAAGTCTAAAGCTTAAGCAGCTCTAGTTCCTTTCTGCTTTCTGCCATCACTTCCTGGGATTAAAGGCTCAGTACCTGCAATCAAAGGCATGAGTCACCATGCCTGGCTGTTCCCAGTGTGGCTTTAAACTCACAGAGATCCAGATAGATCTCTGCCTCCCAAGTGATAGGATTAAAGGCATGTGTGCCACCATTTTCTAGCCTCTATATCTAGTGGCCGTTCTGTTCTCTGATACCAGATAAGTTTATTAGGGTGCACAATATTTTGGGGAACACAATATCACCACAGAAAGGGAAATAGTAAAGTGATATAATTAGATTTTAGTTAAAATATACATTTGAAAGTATTGTTGGGTAAAAGGGAGCAGCCACAAAAGCTGTGTGCTATGTGTCCATTTACATGGGACTTGGAAAGAGCTAAGACCATCAGGATATGTGGATGGGACTGTGGGACTGATTGGAAGGGGCCATAATGGAATTTTTTGAAGTGGTGAAAATGCTCTATCTGAATTCTGATGGTGCTTCTGTGGCTACATGTGCCAATCAAACTTATTGAACTGTACATTACTAAAGTGTACATTTTACCCCATCTTTGGCTTTTTATTTATGAAAGGAAATTGTCAGATACTGTGACATGTTTTTGAAATCGAACACATTGGCCGGGCAGTGGTGGTGCACGCCTTTAGTCCCAGCACTCGGGAGGCAGAGCCAGGCGGATCTCTGTGAGTCCGAGGCCAACGTGGTCTACAGAGTGAGATCCAGGACAGGCACAAAGCTACACAGAGAAACTGTCTTGGAAAAAAAAAGAAAAGAAATTGAACACATCACTTTCCTCTCTCCGTTTTCTCCTTCCAGCAAGTCCCAGGTGTCTTCCTTCTACCCCCTTCCACACCCTCCAATGTCAAGTTGATATCTGCTTTTAAATTATTGTTACACCTATTATATATTTGTATACATGTGTGTGTGTACATGTATGTGTGCACAAATACGTAAATCCAACATGCTGGGGTGGTTTTTGTTGTTAGTGTGTATATGGTTTCAGGGCTGATGACTCTGCCTTGGACAACCAGGAAGGGTCTCATCCCTGAGAGAGCTAATTCTCCTTCTCTAAGTCATCATTAGTTGCCTATAGTTCTTTGTCTAGTAGTTGGACTCCATGAAATTTTCTCTATTCCACATTTATATGTCCTTTGATTTTGCCATTTTTCTGGCCTTTTCCATGTGGTCATTAGGAGATGGTTGCACAGCAGATTCTTGATATTCTGACTCTCACAATCTTTCTGCATCCTCTTCTGTAACATTTCCGGAGCTACAGATGCAGAATCTGTGATGTAGGTGCATTGGTTGGGGCTGGGATCCCCATGATCTGCTGATCTGCACATGTGTCCATTTGTAGTTGTCGGTGGTGGTCTCTATCTGCTGTAAAGAGGGGCTTCTTTGATGAGGGGTGGTAGCTGTATTAGTCCAGGAAAGTGTCTCAGGAACAAAGAGGGTTTATAGGCCACAGGACTGTCTCATGACATATTTTTAATAGTTCAGCGAACCAAAGAAACAAAGTAAATATCACAAAAGTGTAACATGTTTCTAATATAATCACAAATGCTTACTTCAGTTTCCTGAGCAGCTAATCTCTTGATGAGCAGTGAGGGACTGCTTGTCCAACACTATCATGAATTTTCATATAATCAGATTCTAGATTTTGTGGTTTTCAGCAGAAGGTGGCCTACATAAGGATAGGGGGAGGAGGTGACAGAATATACCATACCTCAGGCACAGGCATAGAAAATATCACACCTCAAATATCTCACAACTGAAAGCCCCACTCAGCGTCATGGTACCGCAGAGACTCACGGCACCTATTCAACCTGGGGGGATACTGAATAGCTCCAGATGTCTTGGCTCTTTCTCTAACACTGGCCTATTCCGGACGAAGGGAGGCCTGGATCTGTGAGGAATTTAAGGAGATATTTTGCAGTTTTTCTCCAAGGCCCGCAGTAGAGAAAGCTAACTCTGGCCTTACACAGACCCACTTGTACTCATGCTGTAACTTCATTCCTCAGAGGGATAGTAAATGAGTTTGTCATAAGCAGAAGTTAGAGATTAACTCTGAGAAGGACTCCATGTGCTGTGATGGATTCTCTACTTTGCACATGTCCCACAAAGGGCTTAAAACCCTTCCCATCTATTTTCTAACACCCCGAAGAAGCTAAATGGATCCCCAGTAAGTCCTAATTATCTCACTCAAATATAATCAGTTCAATTTACAATTACTTACTGAACCTCTCAGATGTTTAGACAATGGGGAGCAAAGAGATGAGGTTCAAGAGATGAAGAGATTACTCCCTACACTCAAACACCTCACAGCTATTAATATGCTTGAAAGGAAGTGGTCAGTCATGTATGTGTTTTGTGTGGATGTGATTTCTATGTGAGGATTTCTTATTTTGTCTCTACTCACTTGTCTTCTCCTGTTTACAAAGAAGACCTTTGTTTTCCATCTTTTATCCCCTTCCTTACTATTCTAGATTTTATTTCCATGTTATGATAAAATATTTATGGTCAGTGTATTTCAGTATTTATTAGGGGACATCCTAATCCCATGCCCTCTTATGTCCATTGGGTGACCATCGTGTCTTTAAAAAAGCACTTATTTGTTGTTTACTTTGGTGTGTGTATTTGTGTGATTGTAGTGCGTGCACGTGTATGAGGGTGCATGCTCCTCTGCACCAGTGTACAGAGGCCAGAGGAGGACAACAGGCATCCTGCTCTGTCATTCTTCACCTTACTCCTTTGACTCAGCGTCTTTCACTGAACCCGGAACTATCTAGGCCAACAGTTGACAGCCCCAGGCATCACCCTGGCTGCGCTCCCAACAGTGCTGGGTTACAGGCAAGCCTAGGAACTCCACGAACTCCATACAATCAGAAGAGACAACAGAGTGGTTAGCTGGGAAGAAGTTGGAAGGCTCCTTATGCAATCTGAAATGTCACTGCTGACTTCCTTTTTTTTTTTTTTTTTTTTTTTTTTTGGTTTTTTCGAGACAGGGTTTCTCTGTGTAGCTTTGCACCTTTTTCTGGAACTCACTTGGTAGTCCAGGCTGGCCTTGAACTCACAGAGATCCGCCTGGCTCTGCCTCCTGAGTGCTGGGATTAAAGGCATGCGCCACCACCGCCCGGCTGCTGACTTCCTTTTGCTTCCATGATTGTACTCATTTCTTGTTAACACTTCTCTCAACACATTTCTTTCTTCTCAGCCCCAATTTCTTCATACAATACTAAAAAATTATCTAATATAATTGGTTTTCATAAAATCGGAACCTGCTGGGAAATTGAGTGACTCATTTTTTTTCCCCTGAGAGATTTTAAGGTGTGTGTGTGTGTGAGTTGGAATGCAAAATATATGAATTTTTCAATTCTATAATTATTTTCATTTGTATCATGAAATCAAAAATTACTGTCCCTGATATGTGAACCCCCAAATATCCTTTGTTTTAAATAATTTTCACAAAAACTTTTTAAACAATTCTGTACTGTAAAGAAGTCTGGATTATTCTATGAAACCCATCCTCTCTGTGCCTTCTGTGTGACCAGTATGGCTTTCTTCCCTCCTGATTTTCCCTCTTGAAACTTTCCCAGGCTGTGTTTCAGTTCTGCCAATATTCAGTCTCAGCAGCCACTCCATCCTACACAATAGCAGCCACTGACCATTAACTTGCTCACAACATTCACAGGACAAACCACTCCTCATCTAATTATTTTCCAGAAGAAAATCATTGTTGGGTGTGAATGTGGGATTCCTCAGCTAAATGCATGTCTGACGTGGTCATTTTACCTAAACAGATGGTTTTGCCACTGACAAGCGTCTGTGTGGAATGCTTATGCTCTCATGGTGGTCTTGGGAAGAAGGCAAGAGGCATCTGTCAGTATGCTCCAAGCAGTTCAGCTTTCTGATTGGACCAGCTGAGTTCTTAGGTGAAAGATAAGAGAAAGCCATGCTTTGTGTAGGGCAGTCACTCATCAGCAAGATCGCAGATGTTTAACAAGGATCACTTAGCAGTGTCTGTCAGTCTGTCATTTAGTAAAGAAATAGAGGTGTGAGGTCGGGGGCAGATGAGGGAGGTGAAGCAAAGAGTCCTGCTAGATCCAAGTGCACGACTGTTAAGTGCACAAAAATAGAGGCATCAGCCTGCCTTTCCAAGTCATTATGCAATTCTGAAACTAAAGCTACAGCCCTGATCTTGGAAGATGCTTAGAGAAAAGGACCAAGTCAGGCTAGTTAATCATGACAGGAGAATGTAGTTTACACTTATATTTTCTTGATTTATTTTTGAGATTATAATTACATCATTTCCCCTTTCTCTTCTTCCCTTCAAACACTCCCATATATTCCCTCCTTGTTCTTTTTCAAATTCATGGCCTCTTTTTTCCATTAACTGTTGTGACATGAATGTATGTATATGCTTATAATTACATATTCCTACATATAGCCTGCTCAGACTTTATAATGTTACTTGAATGTATGTTTTTATGGTTGACTTGTATTGGTTCACTAGTTGGTGTACTTTTCCCTGGGGAAGACCATTTCTTCAGCTCCAGGCATCTTTTAAGTACCTGTAGTTTTGTGTAGGGTTGAGGCTTCCTGTACTTCTCCCTGTCCACTTTGGCATGTCTATTGGTGCTGTTATTGTTCAGCTCTTTCAGTTATTCATTTTCATTAGTCTATAGACACTAAGGGCATTTGGACTAGATATGTGAATTTTTAAAAATGTGGATAATACATTTCTGAACAAGGTATTTGTGCTTGCTTTGGGGGAATAGTATCATGGATGCTATTTGGTGGAAATTACTCATAGTATATCTGATGTCTGATTTTTCTCATTGTAAAATGACAACAATGTTACACATGTTGAAGAACTATGAGCTCTGGCATTCAAACTTCATGACAGACACAGCCATCATCAGTTTTATTAGTGTGTCCAGTTGGTGATTGAGACTGGTACTGATGGTCATTTTGGGGGTTAGTGTAGAAGCACAGGGCTCTAAACAGACAAGTTGATAGAAATAATAGGGCTATCTAGAATCCCAAAGATGTACTCAACCCAACGTGTTGGAGAAGCTTTGGGGTAAGAGGCTTCACTCTGGGGCACTGCAGCATCTCCTAAAGGATATTTATACTCAAGGAAATCAGTATGGTGGCTGCCTCCCAGTCCATTCTTCCAGGAGGCTACTTGGGGAGGAGAGATGCTATATGGACTTCTGTGTATGCACACACAAATACTTCATAATTTGATGAGTGTGCACACGAAAGGAAAGGGTTGCCAGTCTGCAACAGAGCAATAGAACAATGTCGAGGCATATTGTCATATTCAAAATTGGGAGTGTAAAATCTCCTGTCAGCGTAGCCACATGGTGGTATATGTACAAGGCGTTTGGAAGTTCCTTGAAACCCACTGAAATTGAATGCAAAATTTTATGTATGCCTGTTTCTGAGGCAAATTTGTGTTTTCAAAAAAATTCCCATCATTGTGAAATTTAAGGGCTTTGCTTTATGTTATAAAATCAAAAAGGTGATAAACCCAACTGACAAGAATGACTTGTGGGTCCACTGTAAGGAGGATGCTGCCTGTAGCTGGATCTATCTCCATGCACTCAACTTCTATCAGCAGCAGCCTGGCAGCAAACGAATTGTAAGGTACCAGTCTGAAATACTCTTTACAGTTTCCACCTGGGGCTTAATTACTTTAGTTTTTTGTTTACTTCTTTGATTTCTAAGGTTTAAAAGTTGAATTATGATAAATTTTCAGAAGAAACTGAGTCACCTAAGAGGAGAAAGAATTAAAAGAGAAGTGTATGGTCGAAAGGCCTCTGGAGAGATTTGTGGGAATTTATGAAAACTGTCACATTTGGCATAAAGATGGTTTGAGAGCCGATGAGATAAAGGCTGACTCATAGAAATTCCTACAAGGCAAATTGTGTGCCTGTTAAAGAAACACAAGAGGTAAGTCTTTTTTATGATTTTGAGGGAAATATGTCTTTTAAGTATTTTGTCACCAGCTTGACATGGTGGTCTATGCGTGCCTGTTTTCCCAGCACTATGGAGGTAGAAGAAGGAGGTTCAGGAGTTCAAGACTATTCTCAGACACACAGTAAGTATGAAGTCAGCCTACACTACATGAGATCCTGTCTCAAAAGAAAAAGGATGTGGTGGGTAGCAAGATGGTACAGTGGATAAAGGCCCTTGGTGCTAACCCTGATGAACTGAATTTGATCCATCCATCCTACATGATGGAAGGAGAGAACCAACTCCTGAAAATTGTCCTCTGACCTCCATACATGCACTGTTGCTACCACATACCCCCACATGCTCACAATATAAACAATTAACATAACAAAACTGAAAAAAATCAGTCAAGAAACAGCAGTTACAGTAATTTTTTTTTTTTTTCCGAGACAGGGTTTCTCTGAGTTGTTTTGGTGCCTCTCTTGGATCTCGCTTTGTAGACCAGGCTGTCCTCGAACTCACAGAGATCCGTCTGCCTCTGCCTCCCAAGTGCTGGGATTAAAGGCATGCGCCATTGCAGTTACAGTAATTTTAAAGAGACAGTAATAGAAAAAATTAGATTCAAGATGCTTACATACATCTTCTTTCTTAGATAAAAAGGTAATTCTTACATACCTGTGAGGAAAATGCCAATTCATCTCTAGAGTTGAACAAGTTGCCATTTGGGTTCCTTCATCAGTGATGGAACAAAAACTGATCTCAGTTGTCTTGTCGCACATGGACCAAGCAGAGACAATGAAACTTTAAACTGTGTCAATAGCAAAGGAATACAATGTAATTAACTTGATGATTGCTGTGAAAGATGCCATTACTGATATCACTAAGTGTGATGGCTGCACAATAACAATAAGACTCACAAATGGACTAGAGTGAGATAATCACTGGGAAGTTGTTCCTGCCTGGGCTTTGGGCCTATGCTGACAGCTGTTCTCACCTTCCACAGTGAATATTATATTTTGTTTTGATTTTCTTTCAATGTAGCATTGTTTAATTTTAAGTCATTCTTATGTTGTTTGGCTGTGGTACCTTTTAGTGATTGTACTTAAAGCTGTAATCAATTTGGCAAGTTGATCTAACCTTTCATTTCTGTCTAGGAGACATGTCCTCTGAAGACAGAGACCACAACTGGCATCACAAGACAAGAGTCATACATGCATAATGAGATTCAAAGGTAATGAGGTGTCATATTGTTTCATCAGCAACAAGAAGCAACTTTTTTTTTTTTGTAATTGGTACAATATAAGAGAAAGAAGCATCTTTCATAAATATATGATATTGTGTTTTTTAATGGATTGAAACTGCTGATTCAAAAGAATGTTTCTAAGTACTGTTAAATTGAGGAAAGTAATATATTGTAGATTCTATGGAACAATGAAACATAACAGTTAATGAATATTTTTAACATCAATGAAATCTACTTATTTTATTCTCTCATTTACATATATATTCATTCAACGACCTTTCAATAGGCTCATAGTATATATTCAGGATCTGTGTTCAGGATTGCAAAGAATTTAAAAATCAAACAAAGAAGATCCTTGAAAAAAAATAATCTAATAGTTTCCTCTGTCAAAGGAAAATGGCACAAAAACAGCTTATGTGATATGAAGGGGGGAGTAGGGAAAACAGGGAGGGAGCTCTAATTGGGGAAGAGATAGGGAGGTAAATACAGCAGGAGGTAGGGAGAAGAGGGACAAATAACACCAAGGATGTCTGACTAAGCGTCAAGGGATCTTGTTTTATATATATGTATATCTCTCTGTGTGTATACATATACATATATATATTTTGATATATCTTTTAATATACATATACGTAGACATATATATCTTGTTATATATAGATATATATATCTTGCTTTATATATACATACATACATGTGTGTGTGCACGTGTGTGTGTGTAGGCGTGTGTGTATATGTATCTATATATCTTAAATGAAGCTATGCTACTTGGGCTGACAATGCTTCCCACAAGAGTCACAGGTTGTCTAAAAAAAACAACCCAGTACAGGTGTGAGAAAGCTTCATTTAAGTTGTTGGTCAGAGTTATCCAAGTGAATCCCCAAACAATAGAAGCCCCTGCTGTTACCCCTTAGTGCCTCTCAGAGGTTGAAGTTAAGACTCTCTTGCTGGTTCTCACCTCTACAGAAGGAACTACAGGCAACCAAAGACTGCTGAGGGAAAGAAAATTAACCTCACCTGGGGATCAGCCCCCTGACTGATTGTTCAATACAATGTACTCACCCTGAAATCATATATACCCAAGTCATGCTAAAGGAAGTTAGCAGATTGTATTATATGTTTTTGCACATATTTTATATGTAACAGGAATAATCAATTGGAGGCCATTGATTTGAGAGGGAGTGTGGGATGTGAAAGGGATGAAGGAAGGGGTTATGGGGGGCGGTTGGAGGGAGGACAGGGAAATGATGTAATTATATTATTTAAATACTTTTAGTAAAAAGGGACACATTTTGCTACATTCCATTATGAAGTAACCAAACAACAGTTTTTGCCCTGCTTCTGGGCTGCTGATAAACTGGGTGTGTTAATGGTGTGGTGTTGCACATTGCTAAAGTCTGATCTACCTACGTCTCACAAGATGCTTCAGCAACACTGCAGATGACGGCACTCTTTTTTCTCTTCTTAAACCTAGTAATACAGTGGCATTCATGGCAAGCTTCAGTCTACAAGTATGGGTGCATTTTGTCCAAAACATTCCTAATTTGTTAAGAATGACTCTCTCTAACTTTTCAAAAACCAAAGTTAATGAACTTGAGTTTTGAGTTTCGACACTGTTAACTGTGTCCCTGGCTTTAAGGATTCCTTTCTGGCTACTTTCCCCATCGTATACCGGAAGACCATCAGTTTGTCTGTCTTTTAAATTGAGTCAGGAGGGAGCATTAATCTAGTTCCTGTCACCCTAGTAAGGTGGAAAGTGGAATTCTAAGTAATCTTTTAAAATTTAAAATGAGCCGGGCGGTGGTGGCGCACGCCTTTAATCCCAGCACTCGGGAGGCAGAGGCAGGCGGATCTCTGTGAGTTCGAGGCCAGCCTGGGCTACCAAGTGAGCTCCAGGAAAGGCGCAAAGCTACACAGAGAAACCCTGTCTCGAAAAACCAAAAAAAAAAAATAAATAAATAAAATTTAAAATGATTTTCTTGGCATTGGAGAAGAGTTCAGCATGAGCCTACTTACTCTTTTAGGTACTTCCACTTTTTCTTTTTTTCTTTTTTTTTTTTTAGGTCTTTCAATATCCCTTTAACATTGAGATATGTCTTTAAATTGGTTTCTTATAGACAGTACATTGGGTCTTGTTTCTTGTGCTTTTTGACTACCTCTATCTGTAATGGTGTAGTTACACTTACACCGTTAACATTTCAGTTATTAACAGGATGCAATAACATATTAGTTGCATCTTTCTGTTCATCACACTGATCCTTGGTTCCTTTTCTTCACCTTCTAGTGTTTTTTCTGCCTTTTGTGATTTATTTTGAGTACCTGTAATGTTTTTCTCCTTAGCATAGTAATTTCACATTTTCTATTTCCTTTGTGGTTGTTCTAGTATAGAGTCTATACTACACATTTACAATGAATCTAAGTCTACTTATGGGTGCCCTTTAATAATTCATGAATAGTGCATGTAGCTTATGACACAACTGTCCCCATGTTTTTCTCTCTTATGCCTTTAAATATTCTAGCCTCTTTTTATGTCCATGGTTTCTGAGGAGTAGGTTTCAATTATTTTAAGAGAAAATCTTTTATTTATTTTTTGACAATATCACAATGCAAACAATGGATGCACCCTAAACTTCCACATTTCTCTCCACTCAGGCACCCTCAACATGTGCATCTTTTCCCTCTCGTGCCCCTCTGTACCTTTTTCTTTAATTCACTGAGTCCTGTTAGTGCTGCCTGTTGGAATGTTGACTGATCTTGGTGACTTGCTTTTGTACAGGTGACCAGAATGCAGATGTAACACGAATCTTAATAGGTCTTAAAAACAAACCTTGGAGCCAGGTATTGGGGTGAATTCTGAGAACAAGCCACAGCTAAGCTCACCTCAGTAACTTCTCAGCTGATCCTGTTTCCTCAAACTGAAAGCCTCTGGATCTCAGCTGAACTGCTGCTGAAAGCCCAAAAGCTTAAAAAAGCCTCTAATTCCTGGTACTCATGCCTTATATACTTTTCTGCTTCCTGCTGTCACTTCCTGGGATTAAAGGCGTGTGTCTTTACCAAGCAAGACATGAGATCTCAAGTGCTGGGATTAAAGGTGTGTGTCATCATGCCTGGCTGTTTCCAGTGTGGCATGAATTCACAGAGATCAGGATGGATCTCTGCCTCTGGAATGCTAGGATTAAAGGTGTGTGCTACCACTGCCCAAACTCTATGTTTAATATAGTGGCTGTTCTGGTCTCTGACCACCAGAAAAGTTTATTGGGGTATACAATATATCAACCACATTTCCCCCTTTTTGAAATAAAAAAGCTATAACTAATAAGAAAAAGTATATACAATAAGTATATATAATATATACAGTCAAGAATTACATCAACAATGTCTAGGCCATTAACATTTGACAGATTCAGACAAAAAACTCTATTATATACATTAATAATGTCCAGTCCATTAACATTTGACAAATTCAGTCAAAAAATTTCATTGCTTACCCTATTTAAAACAAGTAGTTCCTTTTTAAAAGTAGATTCAATAATCTACCTTTTTATCTTATCATGCAGAGAATATGTGATTTCCAAGTGGTAGTCTTGCTCACCACTCCTACCCATCCTCTCCCATCACATTTCATCTACACCATCTTCTACAGTGCTCTCTGAAACTTAGGATTAAGATGGGAGCTAGATATAGATGTTCTATACAGGGCTGAGCACTTGTCAGTGGTCACTTATTCTCAGCATTAACTGCTGAACACCTCAGAGAGGAGGTCTTCTGACCAAGATGAGGTTTGACAACATGCCCATTTAATAAGACAATAGTAGTCATTTCATCCTTGGGGCCTATGACCTTCCTAGCCAGGGGATTTTGACCAGGTTTGCAGTATTGGGGGCATGAATTCTCTCCTGTGAAGTAGGCCTCAAATATAATCCAAAGGCAGCTGATTACTCCTGTAGCATTCATGCCACTATTCCAAAAATGGGCATACCTTGCCTTCCAGATCATTACTGTAGCATGCAGTGTTCACTGCTGGGTAATACTGTTAATATTTTTCTCTCTTCCAGTAGTCTGCACAATACCTTTGAACACTATGGGGAAAATAGACTGTTAATTTTTTTAATTTTATAATTAATTCAATTATACATACCAGCCACAGATTCCCCTGTCCTCCTTCCTCCCCCAGTCCACCCCCCATTCCCACTTCCTCCAAGGCACAGACTCCCCTGGGGATTCAGCTCAGCCTGGTAGATTCAGTTGAGGCAGGTCTATTCCCCTCCTCCCTTCACCTAGGCTGAGCAAAGTGTCCCAACATAGGCCCTAGGTTCCAAAAAGCCAGCTCATGCACTAAGGACAGGTCCTGGTCCTAATGCCTGGCGGCCTTCTAAACAGTTCAAGCTTATCAACTGTCTCACTTGTCCAGAGGCCCTGATCCAGTTCCATGGGGGCTCCTCAGCTATTGGTTTATAGTTCATGTGTTTTCACTAGTTTGGTTGTTTGTCCCTGTGCTTTTTTCAATCAGGGTCTCAATATCTCTTGCTTATATAATCCCCCCCCCCTCTCTGATTAGACTCCTGGAGCTCCACCTCGGGCTTGGCTGTGGATCTCTGCATCTGCTTCCATCAGACACTGGATGAGAGTTCTATCACAACAGTTAGGGTGTTTGGCCATCTGATACCAGAGCAGGTCAGCTCAGGCACTCTCTGGACCATTGCCAGTAGTCTATTGTGGAGGTATCTTTGTGGATTTCTGGGGACCTCTCTAGCACTTTGCCTCTTCCTATTCCCATGGGGTCTTTATTTATCATGGTATCTCTTTGCTTGTTCTCCAGACTGTTAGTTTGATCTTTTTCTTGAGTGGTAGTTACCCATGTCTTCTTTCTAGATTTTTAATGTATTTTTGTGTAGTTTTCACACAGTGTCCCTAGGTATAAGGTGTTGTTTTGTTTAGTGTTCAGCATTTATCCTGTTTGGTGTTTTGTGAGATTCCCAGACATGCTACAGTAGACTGGGGACAAAGAACTACAGGCAACTAAGGAATGTTGAGAGTGAGGAAGTAGTCTTTCCCAGGGAAGAGCACACAATTGGTCATCCGATACCAAATGGTCAACTCTGAAAATATACACAAGTAGCATGATATTAACTGATCAGGTTATATTTTTGTATTTAGGAATCTATATGTATATTTATATACATATAGATAGCTAACAAAAATTAATGAAAAGGGAGGCTATGAATTTGAAAAAGATCATGGAGAGCTATATGGGTGGATTTGAAGGAAATAAAGAGAAGGGGAAAGAATAATGATGCAATTATAATATTCCTCTGTGGGAAGCCAGCTTCCACTTTTACCCAGGGTATTCTTGAGGAGAGAGGGATGAGAAACTTGTAGATAGAAAGGTAGCAGAGATTAAGACAAACAGAAACACAGGATAGCTTTGGGAGGACCTGGATCAATATCTACCGGCCCTTCAGTCTCTTCAAAAGGACTTTTTATAAAAATGCCAAGGGACAGGGCAAAAGACCTCCCCCTTGCTAGATCAAAGCATACCACACAGCCAAGTGCAGACCCTTCCAATCACCTGGTAACCACATACGTAGTCAAGCCATCCCTTTATGTAGCCCTGGTGGGTAAAGCAAGCTCAGATCTCACTAGAAACCTCTGTGGGCCCCCACATTCCTGATTCTAACATCCTTACAAATTTGCATCTGACTTTGGTACTTCATCTCTTCGAACTGTCTTCTGCCTTTTAATATGTGGTCTTTCATTGAAAGTCAGTTCATGATTCTACCAATCAGGGTTCTCCAGAGGAACAGAACTAGTGTGTGTGTGTGTGTGTGTGTGTGTGTGTGTGTGTGTGTGTGTTATATAAAATACATATGATGAATACACACACACACACACACACACACACACACACACACACACATATTCATTAAGTCAGCTTTAAAATAGAACAGAAGAATCGCAAATGAAAAACCAAGGACTTGTTATTCATGTGGTCCTTGAGGGTAATGCTTCAACAGTCAAAATAGTCTGCTGTGGGATGGTCTGTATGTCAAATTACTCCAATTGGTCAATAAATAAAACACTGATTGGCCAGTGGCTAGGCAGGAAGTATAGGTGGGACTAGCAGAGAGGAGAAAAGAAAGAACAGGAAGGCAGAAGGAATCACTGCCAGCCGCCTCCATGACAAGCAGCATGGGAAGATGCCAGTAAGCTACGAGCCACATGGCAAGGTATAGATTTATGGAAATGGATTAATTTAAGCTGTAAGAACAGTTAGCAAGAAGTCTGCTACGGCCATACAGTTTGTAAGCAATATAAGTCTCCGTGTTTACTTGGTTGGGTCTGAGGGGCTGTGGGACTGGCGGGTGACAAAGATTTGTCCTGGCTGTGGGCAAGGCAGGAAAACTCTAGTTACAGTAGTCCCACAATAGCTTTCTCTCACATGGTGGGGCACTCAGTCTAAAAAATGTAGGCTGCCTCAGTAGTCCCAATTTGGCACCAGAATCCCAGAAGATTCCTTGAAAGCTGCTGGTTTCTAGCCCAAGGTGATAGCCTGGAGATGTTGGTTCTGATGTCAGTGAGGGAATCAGCTGCATCAACATTGGGCAAATCAACTTGGTGACAAGAGAGAAGGCCAAGGGGCAAAAGATGAGATATTTCTTTTTAATACTGCTTTTATCTGGGCCCCTGCCAAACGGTGCTGTCCACAGTCAGGGAGCGTCTTTCCACATCAGTCAAGGCAATCATAGAAGTCCTTCAAGTGTGGCTTTCTATTGAGGTGATTCTAATTTGTGGCAAGTTGACATTAAAAGCAACTATAGTAGGATGTTCTGGGTCAAAGAAGCTTCGATATCTGGGCCTTTATTAACGTGCAGTAAGAAGTGGTAAAACGGGCAATATTCTAGTCCTGTGAGTTGTTCAGACTTGTGTGAGTCTTGGTCCCTGGTCTGTGAATTTCAGCCATGTTCCTCAAGTCCTCTTCTACAAGATGCAGGACAGGATGGCCAATGGAATCTAGAGTTATGTGTTTCTCTTTCTTTATCTTAGCTAGGATTTGTTAAAACTCAGAATAGCCTCAGACAAAATGGTTTGTCTTAAGGGTAAACCGTACTAACCCTAAGAACAGAATGTTCTGCTGTAGAACAGTTACCTTCCATTCCCTGTGCCAAAAGCAGAACCCAATTGTTCTTCATGTACATTGTGAGAACACTGGATCTTGGAGTAATGGTCACAAAAGTGCGGTGACTTCAGGTGTGTACCTTTCAGACTCGTGCACACATGGGGCTTTGTAAACTGTGAAGTAGAATATGGGTTTGCTGTCTTGGCCCTGATTCCCTTGGGGAAATCCATGCTAGGTTCTTACTAAGTGGGTGTGCACTCTCTCTATCCACTAGTGTGTGGATTCTCTGTATCTACTGGTAGATCCACCTCAGTGTTCTCAAATGCATGAAGAGTTTTCAGTTTTCTCAGCTTCGTACTTATTGCTGAGGTGGAGTGATGACATGCAAGAACCTTATCTATTGAATTGGAAAGTGGAATTCTTTAGAATTGCCTACTAATTATTAACAATTAATTATCTTTTCTGTGACATGGGTAATTCTGTTTTTATTTAATGTTAACACTCTAGAGAATATGTCTAAAATTTCTGGCATGGTGGGGTAGTGTATTCCAGTAATGCCAACATTCTGGCATCTGAGGTGGAAACAGTGCAAGCCAGCTTGGGTTAGAGAGAAATGGGAGGCATGAAGAAAAAGTCAAAAGATGTCTCACCTTTCGAAAAAATTGTGGGAGTAACCACATGATGAGAACATAATTATCACTGTTGATATAATTAATCCAAATTGTATTTTCTGACTGTCCAAATACACTCACTACCCTCTAGGTATTTTGACATGTATTATTAGGTGTTAAATTCCTATATGTACATGTCATTTTACCAGATTTTCAAAAGTCACAAAATGATACACACCTCGTAGTATTTTATTATGACATCTTCAGATACGTATCTCTATATAGTTTTCTTTAATTCAGCCCCCACCTACTACCATCTCTTATCTCCTTCATTCTTTTAATTGTTAATATTTATCTGTTTATTGTGTGTGTATGTGGGGTGTATGTATATACACACTCATTGCACAAGTACTCCATTGCATGTGTGGAAGTCAGAGGACAACTTGCAAGAGCCAGTTCCCTCTACTATGTGAATCCTTAGGAAGTAACTCAGGTCATCAGGCTTTGTGGCAAGTACTTTTACCCACTGAGCTGTCTTCCTGGCCCATCCACTGACCCCTTCTTGTTGGTCTCCTTCCCCCTGCAATAGTGTCTCCTTTTGCTTTCACATTACACATACCTTCTACCCTCTCTTTTACCCCCACCATTTTTTTTTATATAGAAAGCTATAGTTTGAGGGAAGTTAATTTTTTTTTTTCATCTGGTTCATGTTGGTAGCAGGATGACTGATTTTGATTTGAACTTGGTCCTTCTGACCTATGATATCCCAGTTGATAATTAAGCCACTCACATGAATATTGTTTTTTCTTTATTAGTTAAAATAATTATTACTTGTTTGACCTTTCAGAGGAAAAGGAGATTTCATAAGAAGCTAAAAAGACAGGGATTGGGGTGGAGTTGTTTAAAAAATGCTTATATAGATACATGATTATTAGAATGAAGAATTATAATGGTAGCTAAGCGGTAAGAGCTATTTCTCTAAAACTGTACATGCTATGGTATGGGAACCCCCCACCATAGCGCTCTCTCTCTCTCTCTCTCTCTCTCTCTCTCTCTCTCTCTCTCTCTCTCTCTCTCTCTCTCTCTCACACACACACACACACACACACACCTAAATTTAAAATGATACCTAACACAAAAATGATCTTAAATGTTTCCATTTGTTTGTTATTCCCATGATTTTATGAACTGTATCTGCTCCTTAAAGGTTTGAAAAACACTTTGTTTCATTAGGTCCTAGCACTTTTAATAAATTATGGAGTTTGGCTAAAAAAAACTGCATTAAAGCATGAGCTCATTGAGAGACAAGTAAAATTATTACTCTACTCTTACCGATCCCAACTGTTTGTTGAGATTAAACACTGAAGGATAAACTGTTGTTTTGTGTTTAATTGTTAATACTCTATCCTGTCAACATACTGTGGATTCTCAGAGATTTGTGAGCTGTGATAGTCAATTCTGAGGAGGTTAAGAAGATTTCAGAAAAGCAAAGTGGTCCAGATGATGTGCTCTTCAGCTTTTTAAAATGATCCATCAGTTTTCATTTAAAATAAAGTAATAAAATATGTTAATTTATATAAGAACACTTTGCTAGCTAGATCTGATACTTTGAAACACATACATAAATGTAGGTTGATGCTTTGACAACCAGATCTCACTTAGATTTGTTAAAAATACAAGTCACTTTGAAATTAATGGAGTATAAAATAAGAGCTTAAAATGCAACCACTTGAGATCTACAAAATGATAACAGTTAAAGAGATTGCTACTATTAGTTTTATTTTTGTGCTTAAAATATTGCTGCTCTAGAATTTTTTAAATTTTTTTAATTTATTTTTTAAATTACACTCATGATATTCATTACTTACACTCATAATATTAATCACATTTGTGGTATTCACAGAGTACATTCACAGTGTTCATTCAATTATATATATATATTTTAAATGTTGAATGTCATTTCTTGAAGTGGGTAGGAGGTCTTAAATACAGGCTTACAGCACAATGGGAGGACCCTGGAGGGCAGAAGTTTGCTACTGATGTTTTACAATCTTGCATCTAAGCTGTTAACACACATTATTCAGGATACACAGGATACATTATTATTAAGGAACTTCCCTTAAACATTCAGGAGGGTGGAATCTGGCTGGGAATTAGCATAGGGAGGACATCAAGGTCAAGGTCCACAAGCAAGACAACAGTTACCCAAAACAGGGGCCAGGGCCCTGCAGGTCCCCCTTTTATTAAAAAATGAGCTTCTGACTTGGGTTGTGTGGGACGTCAGCAGGTCACCTTACCTGTCATGGAGATGCCTGCCCAGGCCACACAGGTGCTCTGTCTTAGGTTGATGAGTGCCCCTCAGGCATTGCCCATCTCTGAATACTCATTATCATACCGGCTTAATCGTGTGTGAGCTGCATGGTTAATTGCTGCCAAAGATCTCAATTTGGCACTGGGCTTGCAATCTGTGTGTTCGATACAGAAAAGACCAACAGAGGTCTTATCTCACTCATAGCCATTAGGCTAAAGGCAACTGAGCCATTCCCTTCCTTAATGAGCCATACTGTACATTGGAGTCCTTGTAAGATAGTATCCCAAAAGCAACTGGAACTTGAGTTTATAAATTTATAATTTTCAAAGCAATTGAGATGTATATAACTACTGAATTAAATTTATCATGCCCAATAGAATGAAAGATTAACTAACTGTGGTAGCTACTTTTGTTGCCAGGGTCTCCACTGTGCTAGCTGTAGTAAGCAATTATGAAACAGTAATCCCAGAAACAGTAGGAGCAGTGTGCGCCATTGCTATAACAGCAACAGCAGCAGCAGCAATGTCAAATTCTCTTCTGGATTGTGTGGACATCCACTGGCATGGATACAACTCCAGTAACACGAACCACCAAGGCCCATTTTTCTTGATCCCAGCATGACTTTAGCTGGCAGCTCTTCTGGAGAATCCAATCTCATGGCTACAGTTCCTAGGCTTACATTAATGCTTGCCAAAGTTGGCCATATTGGGCTCTCAATCTCCATTGGCATCAGAAGGGTAGATTTTTTCATGAAGACCCATTAGGTCTCTGTCATGTTGGGCTTCCGCAGCAGCCACAGGGCGTGTTCAGTGCTCAGGAATCCAAAGAGGAACCTCATTGTCCTGAGGAAAGACATAAACCAAACTCCAGGGCCACACCAACACTAGATTGGGTCTCCTCCACGTGCTATTAGAAAGATCCTTCCATCGCTCCAGAGGGTGATTTGCAACAGAAGCCATCCAGTGCTTATCTGCATTGGATCCTCCAACAAAATCCATCAATAAAAATATTTAAAATATATAAAACAAGGGAAAGAATAGAATGTGGATAGGAATGATGAGTCCCTAGTTCTCCTTTTTTTTTACTTTAGTAAACATTTACTTTAGTAAAATGTTTGTTTGTTTGTTTAATATTTCAAATTTTTCTTTTATTTTTTATTGTTTAAAATTAATTAATTTTTTATTTTTCTTTTATCGGCTTGATAGAGTATGTATTCTTATCTTAATAGTGAGATGTTTCATTGAGGCTTGCTCAGTAATTGAGTAAAACCAAAATTTATTATAGGCCACAGTTGTCCTAGGGACCTCCATGCTATATATATAGCCTCCATGGTTCTGTGGGTTGTAGTCTGATTGTTCTTTATTTTATATCTAGAATCCACTTATGAGTGAGTACATACCATGATTGTCTTTATGGGTTTGGGTTACCTCACTCAGGATGATTTTTTCTAGTTCCATCCATTTGCCTGCAAATTTCATGCTTTCATTGTTGTTCTCTGCTGAGTAGTACTCCACTGTGTATATGTACCACATTTTTTTCATCCATTCTTCAGTTGACGGGCATCTAGGTTGTTTCTAGGTTCTGGCTATTACAAATAGTGCTGCTATGAACATAGGTGAGCATGTATCTTTATGGTATGAATCAGCATTCCTTGGGTATATGCCCAAGAGTGGGATGGCTGGGTCTTGAGGTAGTTCGATTCCTAATTTTCTGAGAAACTGCCATACTGATTTCCACAGTGGTTGTATAAGCTTGCATTCCCACCAACAGCGGAGGAGTGTTCCCTTTGCTCCACATCCTCTCCAACATTGTAGAATTTTATAAGGGCTGAATTTTCATTTTTTCTGAAGCAAAAGATTCAGGTAGAAATCATTATTCTGTTTTCAAAACACAACTTGTTGGCTTTTTCATGAGCTCGGAAAGATCTTGCTTGGGAAGTTTGCTTGAGCAACATTTTAATACTGGGGTCATATGACCAAGTGTGAGAGTCATCAAGTAGGGTTGCCTTCCTATTTCTAGGATCATTTTTTTTTTTTTTTTTTTTTAGGTACTGAAAGAGAAACAAATGCACCTTTGTAGCATTTTTGCTTTTGTAATTGCTAATATATGGTCAACTTAAGTTTTTCTACTCCCATAACAATCTTGAGTATTCAGGGGTTATAGAAAGGATATGGGTTTTCATGTGAAACCAATCTGGATTTATACATCAACAAACCTGGATTTATGCATCAATCTCATGTGTCTGTTCTTTTTTAATGTAAATGATTGTGTGGTAACTATTTCATAAGAATGAGTTGGGGGTACGATGTGATGCCTTCACTGTCACCTACAGTGGGTTTTGATGCATAACGAATACTTAATAAATGTTTATTAGTTAAACAAATACATGAGAAGTTTGTATACAAATTAAGGAAAATTTATTCAGTTTTAAAGTACCTGAAACATTAATTGCCAAAAATCATTGAGTAAGCTGCTTACTATTTCAGTCTAGAGTTTTTTTTTAAGGTTTATTTATTTATTTGTTCATTTATTTATTATGCATACAGTGTTCTGTCTGCATGTATGCCTACAGGCCAGAATAGGGCGCCAGATCTCATTACAGATGGTTATGAGCCACCATGTGGTTGCTGGGAATTGAACTCAGGACCTCTGAAGGAACACCCAGTGCTCTTAACCACTGAGCCATCTCTCCAGCCCTTCGGTCTAGAGCTTAAGATGTTTTCTGGTTGTTGATTTAAAAGTTTTTAAAATTTTATTTAGTTTTATTTTATAGTATAGATGTTTTGCCTGCATGCATGTCTGTTTCTCACATGCATGGAATGCTCCTGAAGGCCAGAGGAGGATGTTAGATCTTCTGGAACTGGATTTATAAACTGCCATGTGGGTGCTGGGAACCAAACTGGAGTCCTCTTGAGGAGAAACCAGTGCTCTTAACTCCTGACTCATCTCTCTAGCCTCATGTAAGATGTTTTAAGAAAGAACTAGTCAGAAACTAGGAGAGGAAAAATGTACTCTTTGAGGCAGGAGAGTAGCAAAGGGGGAATAACAGGATACAAATGATATTAAGGGGAGATGTGAAGAACAGTAGAGATGGCTCTAGTTGGGGAGACGGGGCGATCAAGCAGGAGAGGGATTGAGGAGGGAAAAATAACACCAAAGATGTTTGGGAAAAGCCATAAAATTTGTGTTGTTTCTCATGTACCCAAAATTATATAAATACATACAAGCATATGTAAATACACACACACATATAATTTGAATGAAGTTAAGACAGTAGGCTCACAATGATACCCTCTAAAGCATAGACTATCTAATAAAACAAACAAACAAAAACCAGTACCTGGTACAAGAAATTCCCGGTTGAGTTGTTGGTCTGGGTACTCCAAGAGACACCTAAAATAGTACAGGAGATTGGCATTCCCATTGCTTGCCTCCTAGAGATTGAAGTATCAGAGATTGAAGTATATCTGCATTAACTGAAGACACCACGTACTCAGGACACAGGACCTTGAGGATCAGAGCTGGATCTGACCTGAAAGCCTTCTCCCTTTGGTTTAGCTTTTGTGGTACCAGAAATTACTATGAGAGCTTCCAAGGAAGGGAAACAATCGATAGTCCTACCCAACTCTGAAGCCTGTGAACCACAATGATGACCAGCATAGTAAGATATCCCTAAAGGTGCAATAATGACATTCATGTATTGGTAGTAACCAATAATGGTGTAGTTGGACATAAGGCCTGCTAAACAGGTGAGACGTCATACCTGGTCCTGGAAACTGAATCAACTAGTGAGGTCATGAATCTTAGAGAAGAACATACTATGGTCACTTTACTAAACCAGCATAATTTCTAACTGCATTATAAATATGTATCCTTATACCCATAGACAAACGTACTTCCTAACTCTCACCAAAAAAGCTTCTCTTTGTAGCAGAGGTCCTTACAGAAGATCATAACTGGTTAAAATGCAGAGACTATTTGTAAGTTGCCCTTCCCCAACAGAAATATCTATAACATAACTCCTGCACCTCGGGTTCAGAAAACATGGGGAAAGGGTGGGCAGAAAGATTGTAAGAGGCAGAGGTCCAGGAAAAGGGAAATCTCATAGAGCTCCAAATCTAGCCAAAGAATTGCAGTAAACTAAGAGATACTAAATAGTATTCCATTGTCTATATGAACCACATTTTCAGTATCCATTCATCAGTTTTAGGACATTTAGGTTGTTTCCATTTCTTAGCTATTGTGAAGAAAATGGCAACGAACATGGTTGAGCAAGTGTCTCTGGAGTAGAGTCCTTTAGGTGTGTGCCAAGGAATGGTATAGCTGGGTCATAAAGCAGACCTATTTTTATCTTTTTGAGAATACTCTTCACTGATTTCCATAGGGGCTGTACCAGTTTACAATCTTAACAATAGTGAAAGAGGCTTTCCCTTTTCTCCACACCCTCTCCAGCATTTGTTGTCAGTTGTTTCCTTGATCTTTGCCATTCTGACTCAATATTTTATAAAGAAAAGAGGTTTATTTAGATCACAGTTCTAGAGGCCAAAAGTCCAAGCTCAGGTAGTCCTATGAGCTTGAGTTTCACTGCAGATGGTGTATGTGTTAGGAGGACATGTTCAGATCATGGCAGGAAGATAGTGATTCACAGGCAGGTGTGTGCTTTTTCAGCAAGCCACTCTTGTGAGGACTAACCGAGACCCCATGAGAAATACATTCATTGTTTACCAAGTTGGTGCCCAAAGTAACCTAGTCTCCCACTGTGCTCCATACATGAAAGAAGGCTTTTCACCATCTTGCAACATTGAGGTACCGGTGACCAAGTTTCCGGAATATGAATTGTTGGGTGTCATATCTAAACCTCAGTATGGTTTTAGCTATCACAGATTAAAAATGTGGATTTCATTTTCAGGAGCAAAGCTCTGTGGTTCTGGAATTAATTGCCTGAAATCTGAGTATTCACAAGGAGTTTGGTATTGACAGTGTGCTGACTTACCAACTAAGGAACATACATTTACTTTCCCCCTTGTTTTTTAGCCGTTTCTCAAACCAGTGAGAATGTTGAAGCTGTGTAGCATTCAAGAAAATGAATGGTGGTTCTTGGATCCCAATGGCAGGCTTATATATTTCTTAGGCTTACTTTAATTCTGCTTATGCCATTGTTTTTATTTAAACATGAGTACAGATACTGAATTAATTGTAATCTATTAACATACAAAACTACTAACTAGTCAGTGTACTTTGAACTTCTATACTGCAAGATGGTATGCTGATTTTTTTCTTGTAAACTTCAGAGATTGCCTCAGTTTGGCATCTGTGCTGCATGAATCAGGATATATTTTTTAGTGATATTAAAAAGGAATCATAGAATTTTAAATCAGGAAGGGAGTTTAGACATTTTTTATTTCATGGCTCTCAATTTCAAAGTGGGCTTGAAGTTCTACATAGAATTCTGTTTATATGCGGACTCGTTTAGGTTCTCAGTATATTCACTAGCTTTCTGATGTGACTGACGTAAATGGAGCATCTAAAGCTACATCTTACAGATGAGAAAGCTGCTGCCTTGGGAACCAAGGCCTTTCTCAAACCCTACAGACCTGCAGGAGAAATGATGGATATTATTAGGACATTCATTTTGCTCTGACATCCATAAAGTCAAAACAGACACGAGAAGCTTCCTTTACTGCCCACATAATTTATTGGGCTCTGTTTGCTGTGTGGCTGAACTGGATGAGTTAGCTATTCTGGGAAAGTCTTAATTTCTCATATTAAAAATTCAAAAAAGGAACAAAAAGTTAGGCATCTTTGCCTTTATTGAAAAACATTAACAATTATTTATTGAAATGTCATTTATCAAATTAGGTGCCGAGAAAGAAGATATGCTTGCATTTTTTCATTGCACTGATCCTGTGCTGTCATGCTTAGTGCAAACCCAAGAAGAATGAGGACATGTTCATTCTTTTTCTCTTTCATAAGTGGAGTGAATAGACATCTTGACAGAGCCCAGCTGCTACTTCCATGGACTTAATGAGTTTCTTAAGGCACCCCACTGTGCCTCAATATTAGAGAAGCATATGGCACAGTTAATGTTTAAGTGTGGATTTATTTGACTTTTTATCATGTATTTTCCACCTGTGATTTCACTTTCTTTAAGAAATCCTGTGTGTTTGTATACATATCTATGTGGCCATGTCTGTAGGTGTAAGTACAACAATTGTGCTATTCTCATGGATATATCAACAAAATGCCTGTTTATTCTTAGTTGTTGTCAATAACTCCTTGGAGAAGAAAAATGGAATAAACATACATACATTCTAGCTTTAAAGCAATTTAAAGTATTTATGGCTTTTTTGAAAAGTAATAAGGATATAGAAAAAAAATCAAACAGAGCATAAAAAGGCCTAAAGGACAGCATCTGCTTGTCACCCTGGATATTATAAAATAGCAACATAAGAGCCTAGAAACCAAACATAAGCATTCTTATAGAGATATTGAGCCAATAAGAGATGTGATAAGAGTAATAAGGCAATCAGACGCAGAACAAACAAAAGCAAGACATAATAAAGAGATTGTTCTCATTCTCCCTCCGGTGATTATTTCCAGAATCACATTTGATAATGAATCTCAGGCTATGTGTCTTCGTGTGCATCTTCCCACCCTTTGTATATGACTAATTATAGTGAAGCGCACATGAGAATGAAGCTGGTCCCTGGGGCCCCTGAAAGAGTCCCATGTTAGCTGCATTATGGCTCTGGGTTTTGATGTGCAGCTATTAGTTTCCAGGCTTTGACTTTGAAGACACTGATCAAAAACCACCACCTTCTACCCAGCACAATAACCCTGTCAGGCCTGACGATGCCTTGTTACAACCACCTGATGCTTACAAAGAAGTGAATTTCAAAACCAGGAGGCGCAAATGGCAAGGAGCCAAGAAGGGACTGATTTACCAAATTTCCTTGTTTGGGCTCCTTGTGATGAATAGAAGCCGTTTCTCTTCCTCACATGGCTTTTTAATTGGGGCACCTCTGCTATAGGCACCACAGACTGGCAGGGCAAAAGACAGAAGACAGAAAGCACTAATGCAGAACGTTCACAGTCAGCATTATCATGTTTTATCACAAAAAAAGGAGCAAACTGTTTTCTGGTTCCTATAGTACTTCCTCCTGAAGTATAAATAGGTATTTGGTTATAGCCGAGGGGTTGATTTACGTATCTTTGTGTTCAGTCAGTAGAATATTGAGAATAAACACTAGCATCTATCTTGTTTTAAGTTAATCACTTTGGTTCTCAAAACCAGCAGATAGGAACTCCCTAGGAAAGCTTTTAACTGTTTCTCCAAGGCCAACTGGCAAAGCTTCACAACAGTGCCATTGAGAGAGAAAGATTGCCTTTGAAATCAGCTTGACAGGAATAAAAACGTATCTAATTTGGCTTCCCTTATTCTGCAGGCTAAAAGGAAAAGATGTTTCAAATTTCTAGTTGGGTAAGTACCAGAAAAAGTCTTGCTTTGACTTCTGACTTACTGCTGTTTATATGGTGGGTGTGGTGAAGAAAAACAAAAAGCAAACAGAGAATAGGAGAACTTTCCTGAAGTTTATGAGGAGAAGACATGGAAATTAAAGACTTCAGGACTTCTATGTTTAATTTAATTTCAAAGGTTTTACATTCCTTTTGTTAAAAACAAAGATTTATTTTATTTTTAATTGTGTGTGTGTATGTGTGTGTGTACGTGTGTACATGTAAGTGTAAGTGAAGTTTCCCACAGAGTCAGAAAAGGGCATGGGATCCCTGCAGTTGGAATTACAGGTGTTTGTGACCTTCCTGATATAGATGATGGGCTCTTCTGAACTCTGGTGTTTTGCAAGAACTGCATGGGCTCTTAACCGTGGAGACATTTCTTCAGCCCCATGTTTTGGTTTTTAAGTGGTACTGCTGTTAAGTGGGACTATTTGATTCTGATGAGTAAGCCAACAAGTGCCACTTCTGAGTCACTGTGTCACAGGCAGGGCTACCCAACAGGTTGTTTTAACTTGCACTGCAGTGGGCACCAGGCTGAATTGTGGAGAGAAGTCTGAATTTAGCAAGGACTCTGAGAACTATACTATCTCAAGGATTAATTCTCTCATAAAACGCGTTTTCTTTTTTGTAAAAGGATAATATAAGGGGCCTCAATAAGGAGCCTTGAGCATCCTGTATGCTACACCATAAATAGCTCTTAAAAATTAGCCATGGATCCCAGAGCAGTGCCATGCCCCACTGTTCCCAGATATTTGGAGGCTGAGATGAGAGGATAGCTTGAGCTCAAGAATTCAAGGTTTGTAGATTCTCCTCCAGGACCCATGACTGTACTTACCCTGGGTAGTTGGCTAGGTTTCCAGGAGGCATGATTACCTCTTGTGGATCAAGTCTTAATTCCAATTAGAGTCCCAGGTTGATGTCAAGGTATTTATACTATTAATACAGCCTTAGGATTATCGTGCCATGCTGGTCATTGTTGTGGTGCATGGCTGTACCAGCACTGGGTAGGACTAATGGTTGCTCCCTCCTTTTTATAAGCTTGTGTGGAGCCTTCTGGTACCAAACTACATTATAAACATTTGTCCTTACACCCACAGATAAGTATAGACCTCGCTGCTCATCAAGGAAACTTCTCTTTGCAACAGATAGAGACCATCACAACTGATCAAAATGAGAATTATGGAGCCCAGTCACAAAGAATACATCTATAATACACAGTATCTGCACCAAAGGCTCGGGAATTACTTGAGAAGAGGAGTAGAGAAATTGTAAGAGGTGGAGGAACTGAGAGTTTGCTGTGTGATTCTGTCTCTTAGAGATGTCACAAGCTACAACCCATAAAATCTCACCAATATGACTGTCTGAACATGAGCTGTACAAGGATAATACCAATAGACATGTTCAAGTGGAGGGTTGGTTAATTCATCAATTGTTGTACCAGTCTGTAGTTTTCCTACAGAGCCATCAGGGTATGTCATAATGATTGGAGATTTTGCTACAGTTTGCTTTAATTACCTTCTGGAAATCACTTTTTATGAGATAAAATTTTGTAGGATTATCTTCCTCTTAGAATTTCAGGTTTATTATTCTTAGCTCAAGAGAGTGAAACATCAGTTTCTTAGCAAGAATACACATACAGGGGTGGTGGTGGTGAGTAAATGAATCACATGTTAGAATTCAAATTCGTGGACACTTTAGGAAAGGAATTTTGTGACACAAACCAAAAGTTTTAAAAGTGTTTGCAACATTTATTTCAGTATTTATGCCTAGGAAGATTTATTCTAAAGGGATAATATGATCTATAAATCATTTTTAAGGAGTACATATTCAGCTCCCTTAAACCAGGGAGAAATAAACTAATATCAATATTGCGAGGTAGAATAATTAGGTATGGTAATATATTAAACGTGAAAAATCATCCTGCACAATATAGCCTCTGAATAATGACAATGTTCACTAACACCCCAGACAAACTCAGGAAAAGATAAGTGTATTCAAAATCCGCCTCTGGACATCTGACAAGCCATGGTGTTGTTACATGTAGTCTGGCTTCGAAAGCCTTGGTCTAAATGGGCCATGTAAGGTATTCTCTCAGATATTCCAAAGCAAAGGAGTGAATTATATATGTTAATATTACGTAAAACTAGGCCATGAAGAACTTTCCCACTCAAATGCCTAGTCCTCTTACAAAACCTTCCTTCAGTCTAGTACAGTTCACTTGTCCTTTATCAACAGTTTATCTGAGAACACGGCATCCTCTCTTTTTCTTTCTTGGACTTCTGTCAATTGCAGTCTGTTCTCATTTTCTGTGGATTTCTGCTTTGTATATTCAATTCTATATCACAAGGAGACTCTCTGTTAGGTTCATTTTTTTTTCCTCTTCAAGATTATCTGTATTTTGCCCTAAAGTCTTCCCAAAGCATTATTTGGTAAAATGTATGGAAGTGTAACAATAGCCAAATAAAGAAAACAAAAGGCTATTTGGAAATTTGAGTTGTAGATTATAGAAATAGAACTATTTTAGAAGCACTAGAAGAATTAGCATGAAAACCTGAAGATTGAAATAGAAATTGAGATTCAGGATGTTTTGTCTTATTCTGGACTCAGGTCTCAGAAGGAGAGAACCTGTGGAAGAAAAAAAAAAACATGCTTGAGGCAATTCCCCTGTGATAGCTGGGATAGTGCTAGTTGAAGTTCAGACAGCTATAATGAGAAACATTTTGAACGGGATGCAGACAGGTAGTTATGGGACTCTTTATAGGTCAAGAACATTAATGAAAAATAACTACAAGCTAGACGAAAAAATGAAACAAACCACAGTTTTGAAAGCATTCTTGGAACTCACTTGTATTCACCTGTCAATGGGGAGAGCAAAGCTGAATGGATACATAGTTGCACCCAAGACTTCCTGTTATTGTCAGAGGGAGAGTAAAGCTGAATGGATATATGGCTACACCCAGCCCTTCCTGTTAGCATCAGAGGCAGACCTAGTGCCCCAACCCTCCAGGTCCGTGGTTGGCACTGCACAACAACAACAAAATATCAGTTGACTTCCAGGGCCAAGGGTAACAAGGGAATTAGAACTGCAATAAAACCGATCTTTAAGAAAAAGAAGAGCAGGTGCTTCTGAGTTGGGAAAACATTGTATTTATTAGTGGCCTTTTCTCGCTTCTGATACAGCCCACTGGTTTTTATTCACCAGATGATTATTTAGAACACATTTGAAAATGAAATAGTTGTAATACACACTGTTTAATTAAAAATACCACCTTTCCACTTGATGAAAGTGATGCCCCTGTTAAATTGTAGCTGTTAACATCTTCTTAGTGTGACTTAAAAGAAAAGGGACAGTGTTCAATTGCTGCCTGATGGACCAAAAAGGGAAAACAATGACATAATTTGAGGGAGAGAGGGAACATATAGTATAAGATGAGAAATGAGGAAAAGTGGGGGGTCCTGGGTAAAGGGGGAGGTTAAGGGAAGGAGGAAAGAAAAAGATTTGGGCTTTCCAGTGTGTTTGAGTAACTTATGGGAATCCTTGCTCCAGCTTTGGGTTTGAAGTTGGGCTAATATTGCTCACATTGCCCTCAACTGATATATAGTAAACTTGTGTTATTTAATGTATACATATTTAGACATATGTATGTACAAGTAAAAAAAACCATTACAACAATTAAAATGATACCACACTGATTATCTCCTTTTTTCTTCTGATCTTTTGCCATCTCTTCTCTCTGTTTTTCTATGCTCTTGCTTATCCCAGGGAACATGTGCTGGTGAGTTTTGACATTGATTTCTAGAATTCAGAGTAAATCAAACTGCACCATGTATCATCCTTTTTGTCTTCTTTCTTTCCCACATAATAATTATTTTTAGGACCATTATGCCACAGAATGCACTTTCAGATCCTTTTATCTGTGATGCTAGATATAAGTCAAAGTTAATGTTTTGCATAGAAATGCCCATTTGTTCTGGCAAAGCCTGCTGGGAGAACAGTCCTTATCAGCTGAGATATCTCAGCTTGTTTGCAAAACTCTAGTTGTATCTTCATGTGTAGATGTTTGTCTAAACTGTTCCGTTCCATTGTTTTTTTCCTTTTTACACCAGCATTACCATTTTGATTGCCATGACTTTGAAATAATTCTTAGAACAAGGTAATGTTTTCCCTGTAACTTTATTCTTTTCTAAAAATATTTCGGACTCTAATAAAGTTTTTCCTCTGCACTTTCATATGAATTTAAGAGAAGATCTGACAGTTTCTGTGAAAAAAATCTGATGGAATTTTTTATCTTGAAGACTGAATAATTTATAGATTAATTTAGACAAACTATCTTAACTATTTTCTTATTCATGAACACAGTTCTTTAGTTTATATTAGCAAAGCTTTGTTTCAATTTTTTTTTTTTTTGGTTTTTCGAGACAGGGTTTCTCTGTGTAGCTTTGTGCTTTCTGAACTCATTGTAGCCGAGCTGCTCGAATTCACAGAATCTGCTGCTCTGCCTCCCGAGTGCTGGGATTAAAGGCGTGTGCCACCATCGCCCAGCTGTTTCAATTTTTTTATAAATTTCATTATAAATAGCTCAAATGTAATTTGAATGTTGCTATAAATAGATTTATTTCTTCCATTAACTTAATGGCCATTTGACTTTATTTCAATATATAGAAATGCAATGATTTTGAATATTCATCTTATATTTAGCAAACTTTCAAAAGCCACTTCTTAGTTTTAGGAATTTTTTCAAAAAAGTTTTGCATATGTATATTTCACAACACCTAAAGATAGGGTGTATCTTATGACATTCATCTGATCTGAATGACTTCAGGATGATTTTTCTTGCCTGATGATAGTGGCCAATATATTTAGTAGAATGGAACCTAAGTGCCTAGAGTGGACTTCCTTGTTTTGTTCTGTTCCTGATCTTAGGGAGAAGGCTTTTATTCACTTCAAGTTAGCCTTGCTGTGCTCTGCAGGCCAAGAGTGTCTGTTGGCTGAGTTTAAAATCATAAATAGAAGCATATGTGTCTTCTATACCATGTGTATTCATCTGCATCACTTTGGTTCTTCTTTCAAATTGCCCACATATTACTCCAATACACTTACTTAAAAACTAGCTTTGTTAAAAAACAAACAAAAAAACTAGCTTTGTTTTCTTGAATGAAAACTACTATCACTTATTATAAGTGTAAGGTAACATCAGGATCTAATACAAAGAGAAAAATATTACTAAATTTTAGAGCTACTTTAAATGTGGAGGCTTTTTTTTGCAGGCACATTACGAAGCACACAAAAGTGAGGAAAATGCAAAGATGCTTTCGCCAATCTGAACATTTTTCTTTATGTAACTGATTCTTCAAATGAATAGGAAAGGGGACTTCCTACTATTATTCACATTATTATGTCTCAGGTAGCATTAAAAACCCATCTTTCATATGTTGGTGATTAGTTCCACAGCTGAGAATCACTAGACCTTAGGCAGATTTGAAAACATTTGGTTATCACAAATGCCAGAGGCTCAGGTAGTCCTTGGCATTGATTATAGGTCCTCATCCCCATGCCAGTTTAAGAGTCACTACAAAAGAATCAGAATACTTGGGTTGGGGTAACCGTCTGTTTTTATTCCCAAGTTCATTCCAGTGCTTAGGAAGGGTGTATGTCTTTGTGAGAGGATGTCTGTATGGTAGAAGGTGATGGTGGTAGTGACTATCAGATTGTCTGACCTGGAATTATGGAATAATTAAAATAGAATGACTATTTGCCATTTTTAGGGCTAGAGTATGACTGCCTGTTAAAGCAGTTGGATGTTTTCATGAGGACCTGTCAGAGTGCTGACTCTCCCTTTCATTTACTACACTCAGGAATTTTCTGCTTCAAATGCTCCTTTGGTTTAGAATCAATGTGATCTCCTCTTAACAATTAAACCCTTTACATGTATAGCTCAAGCATGCATTTTGACAGCATAAAGATTGATCTTCATGGTCCTCCTCAGTATATGAAGTATTTTTTTGAGAGAGTTTTAACTCAATTGCTACCCATAAGTAGTTCCAGAGAAGAGCTTCACAGTGACCTTGACAGCAAATGTTTCAAGCACACTCCCTTATACAGTCCGCATTTCCACATGTAAATAAATAGAAAGCACATGAAGCAGTTAGACTCGGAATCAGTTCTCTTGTTTATACACTCTTTGTAAGCCGTCTCGGGAGCTATTTAAAATAACTTTCCAATGAGCAGCGGCCACAGTCTTCCAAGCTCTGTGTCGTGTCTCTTTGTCACATTGGTCTCTTGACTTCATCTAGAAACGGGAAAGAAGAGAAGTAAAAAATCACAGATCTTCCAACTTAGTAGAAGCACGGAGCTTGAGAAAGAACTTCAAATCTTGCTTAAATTAGGGCAGTAAAGGGAAGATAGGGAGATTATTTTATAATCCATTCCTTGGGGAACTGGTGGGGTTAGACCATGGGGTTGAGAGGTTTCTTTTCTCCATAATGGGTCTTTCAACCTCATCAGGGCAGTTTCTCATCTTTCCCATAGGCCACCTCCCAGAAAGTCCCCACTCTCCGCCCCTGGCCCTCCCCTGGCCTTCTTCCTTGGCCAGCCAACAGGGTGGGCGGGGTGGCTCTCCAGCCTGCCCCTCCTGGGCTCAGGAGACTGGCAGAGCTCGGGACAACTATCCCAGCGTCTGGACTCAGAGGCTCAGTGGCTGGCTGCGTGGTCAGGTTCTGGACGAGGCGGTTTCCTGCTCTGGGCCAGGAGAGTAAACTTGTCGGCCGGTGTGCAGAGCTGGACAGCAGGACTTAGGCGGGTTCGCAGCCTGCATCCCTACCGGTAGCTCTGGACAGCGTCCTTGCGGGTCGCTACTCCTTAGAGGCGCCTTCTCAGAATGGAGCAGTTTCCTTTAGGCCGTAGGGACTGCAGCGGCGGCTGCCGACCCCACTTGGCTCCTGGGCTGCGGGCCGCTCCACCTGCATCGCCTGCGCGCCCGGTGCCATCGGGGATCCCGTGCCCGCGGCTTTTCTGCGGCCGCCGGGCCTGTTCCTGCGATCGGCCGCCAGCGCGGGTCGCGGAGGATGCCCTCCCGGCCCGGGGCTGGATAGGGCGCTGGGGGCGGTGGGCTGCGGCTACCCGCGGACCCCGAAGTGCGCCCGCTGTCGCAATCACGGCGTGGTGTCTGCGCTCAAGGGCCACAAGCGCTTCTGCCGCTGGCGGGACTGCGCGTGTGCCAAGTGCACTTTGATCGCCGAGCGCCAGCGCGTCATGGCCGCTCAGGTGGCGCTGCGCAGGCAGCAGGCGCAGGAGGAGAGCGAGGCCCGTGGGCTGCACCGGCTCCTGTACTCTGGGCCGTCGGGGTCCGCAGCTCCAGCGTCGGCGTCGGCTGGCAGCGTCAGGAGCTCGAGTCCCCAGGCCGTACGCAGGCCCGAGGCTATGGCTGTGCTCGGAGCGGGTGCTTCAAGGCACCCCGGGAGCCGGGAGATACCTGCTTTCGAGGTTTTCCAGCAAGATTATGCGGAGGCAAAGCAGGGTGAGTTGTGTTTGGTTTGCTTTTCGTGCGAGAAAATGACTGTTCTGGAAGGATGCTCTGAAATGAGCAGCAGCACCCTAAAGGTGGGCAGAAAGTTGTTTGAAAGAAGCGATGAAGTTCAGGGATGTGAATCTGCAACGTGGATGGCTAGATGGAGGATAGGTACCAAGTTTTCACAAACAGAAGAGCTGTTTGTTTCCAGCTGATAGAGAAAGATAATGAAAAAATGAAACGTGGATGAATGATCGCAGCCTCAGGCTCGCCCTAGGGATGGATTTGGGTGCAGTCTGCTTTGATTTTCTGTGGGCAGAACTTCAGCAGGTGGTGAGAGAGAACTTTAGCGACTGTGCTTGCACTCTTTCCAGTTATAAAAACCACTTCTTGAGGCTTCTTGTCTTGCACAGGAAACCCGTTGACTGTGGTTATTGTGATGTTCTTGGCTTTGGTGACAACGTTTTGTCATCAGCTAGAACTTAAGAAACAAACTGAAATTACCCTGCTCCCCCACCCCCACCCCCGCCCCATCCCTTTTTAATTCTTTAAGCACAATTCCCAGAGGAGTGGAAAGCTTTAGGGACTGGATTTAGTTTATGCTGGAAATAAGTTTAAGCCTTCCAGAAAGCCAAACCATTGGCAAGAACGTCAGTTTACAGCTGGAGCGATCTCATCAGAGTAGCCGTAGCACTGCTGCATAGTTTCTGACAGCAAAGTTATTATGGTCACTATCTCCTATTTGGATCTGTACACAAAACGACCCCGAATTAACTTTTCCTGTAATCTTAATGTCATTGTGTTTCCATAAATTTCACAGCCCTTCACAGGGCCGATAAGCAGGGAACATTTCCTTTTAATCATTTTGTTGAAGTCCCAAACAGGTTGTATCACACGAAGTTACGAGGTAACCGGGCGGTAAGTTACTAATTAGAAACTCTCCTTGGTTGTGAAAATTGCAGATCTTAGCAAAACTGGGTGTAGTTTCGAAAGAAGGCCATTTCTGAGTTGAAATTTTGCATTCATTTATGTCAGCTTTTGACACATGCTCTAGTTTATTTCAATAGACCAATAGACGTTGAGTGTTTCTCATGGACGATCAAGAGAGACTGAGGAGGAACATTACTGAACTCTTTCCGAAGAAAAGCAAATGCTAGGGTGGGTTCCTTCAGCTAGGCTGGTAATGAGATTTGGCTGGTAGTATGGATTTATGTAAATTTTTGGTACTAAAGCGTTCATTTTACAGGCCTAATGATTTTATTACATTATTCTGCCATGAATGACTCACCTATAAAATGCAAGTCTATATTTCATAGGCCTCTTCATTGACTTTCTAAATTGACTACTTCCTCTTACACAATATGCATGAATTATAGTAAGATACTGTATTTAACTTATTCATTCACAAAACAAAGACCTACTTTGATTCGGAGGTGAATATCATATCCCTATGTAAAAGAACTTTATGTTCAAAAGAAGGAAGACTATCAGTGTCTAAAACTACAACAATGAATAAAACAAACAAACAAACAAACAAACAAACAAAACTCCAGAAGTTGAGAGGACAGAGATGAAGGGAATTATATTAAGTATTTAAAAGAAACCTTATTTTCCAAATACTCACAGACAACCAGTATTTCTTGGCTCCCCCCCCCCCCCCACTTTGTGTTTGTTTTGAGACAGGGCTTCACATCATATCCTGGATGGCCTGGAACTAAGAAGCCTAGGCTGCCCTCGAGCTCCTGACCATCTTCTTGCCTCCCGGCCCAGGAGTGCCTCCTTGAGCACTGGGATCTCAGATGGCAGCCCTCATGAACAGCTTGCGGCCAGTATTTCTTTACATGAATTTGCCCCGGGGTCCAACCTAAAAGTAATACATTATTTTTAGACAAAACAGCAGAGATGTAATTTTGATACTTCCTGTGTTTCAGGAGCTATACTCAATGAGTCACATTTGTAAGCAAGTGGAACAAAAGAACAATTAGAATTTATTTCCGTGTGGCAAATGTCATTTGACAAGTGTTTACATTATTTAAAGTTGAAACTATCAGTGTGCAATGTTACAACAGTCACAACTTTTCTTTCATTAAATATTTGGGGTTTTGACACTGAAAGTGCTGAATTGGACATGATTTACATTTTAAATAAACTATAGATGCCTATGGACAGTGCTTAGGACTGTTTCTTCAAGATGCAGGGAAACATCAAAGAATATTGAAGATTGCCATTTCTTTATTATGTTATCATTAAAAATGCTATAGAGACAGAAAGTTGGGGAGAAGTACTACTGAAAGTCTTGGATAGATTTCCCTTTCCAGGGTTAAAGTGTGTGTAAATGACAAGAGGAGATGAAACACAGATAGCATTATTTGGTGTGTGTGTGTGTGTGTGTGTGTGTGTGTGTGTGTGTGTGTACATTGTTATTAGTGTCCTGGTATTAGCTTGCCAGTATAGAATTGAAATATTTTTGTTTTATTCTTATGCTCAATATGTTGAAATTGAAAAATCAGAGTTTTTAATAAAATGTTTTCTTTTTTTTTTTTTTTTTTAGAAAATTGCTCTTAATATTTCAATGGGGGTTGTCATGGGTAATAAAAGTCTAATATATTGTTTTTACAGGGTCCATGCAGATTGCGTTCATGAAGTTTGTAATTTTCTATAAGGAGAAATTGGTTTTAAAAATCTTTTCTTAACAGTTGGTGTTGACTGAAAAAGAAAATGCATCTTTCACCAGAAGTTACAAAGAATGCTGTTTTATTATTATTATTTCTCCCATAAAATGAAGTACCCAAGTCTCATGCAATTTGTGATTGATGCACCAGGAACATTATGTATTTAGTTTGGAATGCTTTACATTCATGTCATCCTGAAGACACGTGGTCTTACCTGAAATGCCACCAGCAGCTTATTTCCCTACATTATTTAGGCTACTTAATTATAACTTGAATTGTGAGTGTTAAAGTCATTTATTGACATTGAGCATTAGAACTTAAATAGAATACTCATGTTTAAGCTAATTTTTTTTTTCTTTTTAATGACTTCTAATCCATTGGTACCTGTTTAACTTAGTTCTTTTTATATAGAGTCTTCATGGGGGAAAAAAGAACATCACTGGCAAAAGCAAAGCTTGGACATTTTAGAAAATCTCTGATTCTAAGATGGTGTCACATTGACACGTTTGGGTAACAACAAACTCTGCTCTTTTGATCCCTAAATGTTAAAGGATTTAGGTCCTTACTGTATAACCTTATATCGTGAAATGCACGTAACAACATTCTCTTCTGTTTGGGCACATGTTAGTTCTGAGCAATCTCTAAAATGTGACTTTCATGAAGATGTTTGTGGGTGGATCAAAATTGCTAATTATATATATATATATATGTATATATAAATTATGAGTGAGCGAATTATTTCATCCATCATTGTCTTTGAGTGGGCACTACTATGTTGTGGCAAATTTTTCATATGGCTGATTATTTTCTGTTTTCTTTTCTACAGAACCCCAAGAGAATAACTGTGAGTCATGCCAGAGTAGACATGAAGAACTAGTCTCCAACACTCACCACCATTCTCTGGAATCATCTCCTAAGGGTAATGGTATCATGGAGAAACAGGGCTTCATGTCATCTATTTCAGAACACTCAGACAAACCCAACATAATCCTGTCTCCTTGCTCCACGGAGCAATCAGGAGGAGAAGACAGTCCCAGGTCCTTCTCTTCCTCTGACCTGGAATCAGGGAATGAAAGTGAGTGGGCCAGAGACTACATTGCCACCAGAGCCAGCCTTTCCACGGTGACCTCAAGACCACGAGACCCTATCGGAATTCTTACTAGGATTTTTCCAGGTTACCGCCGTAGCCGCCTAGAAGGCATTCTACAGTTCTGCAAGGGAGATGTTGTCCAAGCTATTGAACAGATCTTAAACGGGAAAGAACATAAGCCAGACTGCAGGGACCCAGCACACGCAGAGTTGGAAAATGCAGCCTTCCAGAGAGCTTCAGATTTTAGTCTTGCTGGCATTGGCTTTGGGACTTTAAGTAATAAATCAGTTCTCTCTCCTCTTGAAGCCACGTCTGCTGCTTATGGAGGAGATTCAAGTCTCTACAGTTTCAGTCCTAGACTAGCTTTCAGCCCACTGCGCCTGGCATATTCTTCTCCAGGAAGAGCGCTGTCTGGTTTTGTGTCGCCCTACCTAACGCCTGGACTGGTTCCAGCACTGCCTTTTCGGCCAGCTTTGGATTACTCCTTTCCAGGGATGATTAGGGAGCCGTCCCACCTTCCCAGCAAGCACTTAGTAACTGGTGGTAGACTTTATTTCAGGCCCAATCAGGAACATCTGTAACATATCAGCTCTAACATTCTGTGGTGTTTCTGGAACCATAACGCGTGCGCGCTCAACCCCTCCCATTAATGTTCTTCAATGAGTATATGAATGGCTTACCAGCCTTAAATGCTGTTTTTTAAGCAATAGACTTTAGACTTGAAGACTTTTCTTTAGCATTTATTAAATCAAAGAAACGTTTGAACATTATATGTGCCTTGAATAAACCTATTTCAGGAAATAATTTTATTTTAAACCAATGAATTTTCTCCATAAATTATCTTTTCTATTGTAAAGCCATACCTGTTTTTATTTTATTGTAGAGTTGGGTTTATAATTGTAAAAATTTGTAAAAATTAGAACATTTGCAGAAAATGAACCGAGGGGGGATTAAAAACCGAGTTTAATTCTATGTGTTTATTATTCTAAAACAACTCCCTCTCCCTCTCCATGTCTTCCTCCTCCTTCCCAACCCTACCACAGGTGATCAGAAGTTATTCCAAGTATTTAAAACTATTTTATTTGCAGATAAATGATCAGTAGTAAGTAAACCCAATAAATTTGAATATATTCTTTTTGGAATGTCTGACTTTTCACTCTCTAGCTACTATTTGTAAAAAGGAAAACACTTTCAAACAATTCTCTTTAAAGACAACATTGTAAATACACAAAGTACTATTGGGTCATAAGAACAAGACCCTGCCCTCTTCTGGCCACTATCACAAACTGCAACTCAGTTCTGAGGAAATTTCTCAGTTCTGAGAAACATCTGGTTTTCTGTTATAGGCTAGCAAGTTTATGAAATAACTATTTTGGATCATGTTGCATTCAATTATCATGTTGTGAAATAGATTTCTATTGAGGATGATTTTTATTTTTGAGTAGCTTATGCTTGTATCTGGGGGAAATAGTCCTTTTCATTTGTTTGAGATAATAAGGTTACCCATTCTCAAAGGTGAAAATAATTTTAAGAAAAGTAAAATATCTGCTCAGACAAATATCTACTAATTTTGTATGAAGTATATTTAGTGCATTAAGGAGAGACAAAAATCTCCAAAGGGCAGTTTTTTTTTTTTTTTTTTTTTTTTTTTTTTTTTTTTTTTTTTAATTTAGAGGTGGTGTGGCATCTTTAGACATACATTTCGTTCTCCGCCTCCAGCATTTGAAAGCCATCCATCAAGCTGGTCATTTCAACACCTGTACAAAGTTTTCCTCATATGCCATTGTTTTTAAAAGGACAATGGCCGTATTGTTATTGTGAGGAATAGTGAAAATCCAGACGGGGTAGGAATTAGAGATATCTTAATCTGAGTAGCAAGAATCGCTAGAAATTTCTTTACTTATATTTATGTTTGTATATCTTTTCTATGAAACAAATACATTTTCACAGTGTATTTTACCTACAAACATCATAATGCACTACTGGAGAGTATCTTGTGCTGATTTAGAATGCAAATTTTTTAATGATTTGCATTAATTTTAATGGTATAGGGTATGAGCAAAAGCCCTATAAAATTTAGAGGGATACAATGCTCGTTTCTTTTGATAGAAAACAAAGTCAAGAAACGTTTCAGACTCTGTAGGATGCTTGGCAACTAATTGCTATGCAGTCAAAACACACTGAGATAAGAATGATTTTGGATATGGGTCTTTCAACCAAATAATTCTACAAAGTGGCCTATTGACACACGTTTTGAGCAGAGTTTCATGAGGTTCTGTGTCTCCTAAATATTATTATGGTCAAGATTCTTGGTGGTCCTTGAGTTGTTTCTACTTGTATGAATCTATCTATTACAGTCTTTTTTTGAGAGGCACTGGATCCTATAGAGGGTGTCAAATGCAGAGTATGATGTTGTAAAGAGAGTTAGAGTAAGTGGCAGAGAGCAGGATTGAAAGAACAGTAATTCTAGCTTCGCTGGATTCTCCATAAAGTTAATATGAACATACTAATTTAAGAATATAAATATTAAGTTAATTTCTGTGATGCTTCATATAGTCTATACCCTTCATAAGACTCTTAGGACCTAAATAACTTTAAAATAAAATATGTAATTCTTCCAATTTATAGCTAGACAGTGAGGAAACTAAAGCTCAGCTCTGGTATTCAGGAGCAAGGGCAATAGTATGAGTCACTAGGAGTTTTTTTTTTTTTTTAAACTTCAGAATGTAGGGTGTGAGGAAGGATTCAAGTCTGTTTTGTTCCTTCACAGCTCTGTGTGGTGTCTGAAACAATATGTAGCAAATAGTACTTTTGCATTTACTTAATTAAATAAAAGTCTAAGATTAGGAATTGAGTCGTATCATTTATTAAGCACGTGCTTTGTGTCATGCACTGAGCTAGGTGCAAGGGAGAGATATGATTAAGAGACTAGAGACAGCCTCAAGTTTCTCATAGTCTTATTTTCCCAGATGTACCAACAACAATCAACCAATCAGCTAGGGCTGGCACCATATGGCCATGTTGGTATGTCCGTGAGTTCTTTAGAATCATGACATTTATGCCTATACTTGAGGCCTTGGCACCTAACCCACTAGTCAGGAGTTAGGAAGAGGATGGCTGAACACTAGAGGTCCAAACTGAACTGTCTCTACTCCATGCATGGCAGAAGACAGAGGCATTGACAGTTCTACAGAGAGAATTCAGGAGAACAAAAGGAGTGGCCTTTTCACAGTTAGTGACCACCTAATGTGGAATAAGGTTTCCATTGAGGCTACTGCATAGAAACCTCCAGAGGCCTGCTTGATGGGATTTTTCATTACTGCCTCAGTATTGGGATGAAATCATTTACCAGCTATTCAGAAACATAGGAGCGGTTTGTTAAATAAATGAATGAATAAGTTCCAATTCTAAGACCACAATAATGAAAGTGTGCAAGTATTATTTATCAATAAAACACTGTTCATGACAAATATTTCTGTGTGAAAGCCTCCTAGCAGAATGTGCAAAAGGAGGAGGCGGAACACAGCGTGGTTAACAAAGGATCCAGTGTAGAGTTAGTTTGAGACACACATGTTCCAGAAAGAAGAGGACTCAGGACATGGGAGAGTACCGGAGACAAACATGGATGTATTGTTGATGAAGTATGTAGCCATATGTCTTTCTGGAAGGATTGCTTGCTTTACTGTTAAGATGGGTATTGGGATGGACAAGTTACTTACACTCTGAACATCTGTTTCTTCTCAGTAAAACAAGGATAATAATATCTAACTTGCAAGATTCATGGAGCTGAGAAGTAGCTTGAATAAACTGCAGAGTACAGTAATGCTTATATCCTGGTATTAAGTAAACAACTCTCACTGTTACTGCTTTGTATTAAGATATTATCTTTGCCCCTTGGTGGCAGTCGCTCAACACAGAGCACTGTAATTGCGCTTAATCCACTTAGTGGATATAGAACCGAAGAACGGTTATTACCGGTGAATATCCAGGCTTAATTCCAGGCTTCCTGTTTGGTTTTCATGCCATAGTGAGCCACACTTTCATAACATACAATTGTGTGTGTACTTAGGAATCTTTTAAGGGCTTGAAGGAAGTGACCAACACAACCACAACTCTGTGTTCATACTACCTTTAATTGGTCAAGATTTGGCTAGGAAGACAGAGCCCTTGTAAGTACTTGCAGGAAATAAGGGAGTTATAGAACATTCTCCCAACACAAAGGAGAATCTTGGAAAGACACATCTTGTTGAGGGAGGCTAGAAAATCTGAGAACGACTAACTGATCTGGCTAAAGTACTGTGTGGATAGACGAGTGGGAACTTCCAGAAAATTTATGAAGTCTAGAATGTCTCACCGAGACAGGGCTTTCAATTAGGGGGATAGAAAGGTCTGTGTAGAGCTAGAGAGTGAGCAGCTGTGAGCTCCCTGGGTCTCACATAGATGGAGGGTCAGTGAAGTCAGCAGAAGGAAGGCAACATGAAGTCAGGGAAAATGAGGGCAACCTAGAAACACATGTGGGTGCCCACACTTGATGACTCCTGTTTTGCCTATCCCTGACAAACCCCACCCATAAGTCTATAGAATGTTGGGTCAGCTTTCACTCAGAATGATATGGAAAAGGGAATTCTGGGAATGTAGATCATTATTTTAGGCAAACCGAACTTAGCACAGTCCAGTCTAGTATAGTCCTTGCCAATACATCTTTCATAATCACTCATATCTGCCATGTTTTCTTCCAAGCAATGGCTACAAATGAAACATCTTCCACCCAAAGCTGAGGTAACTACCCTCTTGATGACAAATCATCTTGTTGAAGGAAACTGGCATGTGTGAGAATCCTCTTCTCTCCTTAAGAGGATACTTTTATAGGATATTTAAGTGTGGATTTGGCTAGATGAAAGAGAAATTAGCACCTAATCCACCTTTGGGAGGTGCTAACTTCTCTTTCAGCTAGCCAAATCCACACTTAAATATCCTATAAAATTAACCCTGAGATAGAGTTAGCCAATATTATTTCTTTTTGTCTTTGTTAGGGGAGGTATTATAGAAGAGGAAATTGTTTATAAGGATGATCCCTAATTACGATGGTTCTTATGCCATTCCAGCTTCAAGACGGAGCTAGCATAGTAGGCATCCAGTGGCAACTGTGTGTGGTGTTTTAATCTTTTCCCAGGCTAGTGATATGTTAATATCTTGAGATGCTGGGTGATGATGCTAGCTGTAGCTCCTAAGACTGCCTTAAATGCCCGATGCCAAACAACCAATATTTTACAATGTCCAGTTTTGCTAAACTATTAGGTTTAGTATTTTAGGTGTCAGATGTATATTGGATTTATGATATTTTCAACATATAGTGGGTTTGTTGTGATATATTTTCACTGTAAGTTAAAGAACATCAGTAATACACACATGCATTGGCACACACATACAAACACACTACACGCAAACATACACACACACAGTTTCTTTGAAGTAAGAAAGTAATAAACACTACTGTCTGCTACAGAATGGACTGTAACTGCTTATGGGGTAATAGATTACATTTATAACTTCTTTCATTTTTTTTCTTTGTTTCTCACTGGTACCTTGGTTAACAGTGGTTGCTTACTGTCATGAATGACCCAAATCCTCATTTCTGAAGAGTCTGTATCATTAACAGTGCTACTTACATAAGATTTTTGCAACTCTTCATGAACTTACATAACAAAATATTGGAAGAGTGAGCAGCTCTCTAGAGGAGCTTGTTCCTGTGATTTCACTGTTTTTTTTTTTTAAATGGCTTATGGTAGTCTACAGTTCCATGAAGAAATATATTTTCTTATGGCACAATTCCTCTTTTAGGTAGTAAGACCTAAAAACTAAGAGAAGCCAAAAGTTGCAAAGAAAAGAAATAAAAATCATTAGGAGCAATTTGAAAAATATTCCCATGGTTCTGAGATTCTTGGATCTTGAGTTGAGGAAAATCATCTCTGTGTATTTACATGGATTTAGAACCTATCATACACACAGAAAGATATGATTCCAGCCCTAAAGATGCTCTCACCAGCTGGAACCATAATAGAGCTTTCCAAAGGCCATTTGACAATTTTACTAGACCAGCTGTTTCTGCATGAGGGGAACAGGATGGCTCAGTGCGTTCCATGGGCGTAAGCCCAATATTTTATCTAATATGAGCTGCTTTGTCACATGCAATGTTGTATATAATACTATGATGGTGTTTTTGTCAGGAATATCAAAGGAAGGAAATGTAAAAGGGCAAAACCATACTAGCAAGACTTTGTTGTTGTTGTTTTGTTTTTGTCTTTCCCAGTAAGAACAAAGAGCTGTTTCCTCAATAATGAAAATGGTCCAATGCAATCAACCTGCCACCAGGTGGCTGGCTGGTTTCCTTGGGAAATGATGCCATGTCTGGAGTTTTGTGTTGATGTCTTCTCTTAGCCAGATTGGCTTTGGTGAATGGAAGTTTATGTTGCTTATAGAACATAAGCTCTATCTCTGCTTCCATGAACTTTCTCTTCTTGACCCAAATAATAGGTTATGTTGTACATGGTTATTAAAATGGTGCTTTTCAGAGGCTGATCTTTGCTGAAACTTTATGTGGAACAGCACACACACATATTTGTACTCCTTTGAAGAAGTCTTTCCACATATCTTTTTCCCCCTAGATCTGTTCACATTTTTGTCCAAGGTCCTTATTAGCCAACCAAGCTGTTGTCCATTGCTCATGACTCATTCCAGATATATGTCACTATCAATCTCTCCTTCAGTATTACCACTGGAGAGATGAATCTTACCACAATGCTTCAAGGCCATTCCTATAGTGCGGCTGAAAGCTTCAGACTGCTACCATCTTTGAACAAAGATCAAATAGTCATTCCTTATTCTGCTGCCATTGACAGTTCCACACAAAAGAGAGGAAACAATGCGTAGGAGTAAGGACCAGGGGAATTTGATTAAGTTTTTATGCAATTTAAGGACAATGCAAAGAATTAAGATGATAATATGAGGATGAACATCTTTCTTAAAGAAAGAGAGAGAGAGAGAGAGAGAGAGAGAGAGAGAGAGAGAGGAATAATAGCTGTTATATAGGAAGCTGACCAAAGAAATAGAAAGTAATTCAGCATAGTATATTTCTAAGCCCTGTTCCCCCCTCAACCAGGAAGAGATCTTATTCAGTGGAGAGTACAAAATCAATGTCAATTTTGTATCTAAAAGCAATTATACAGCCCAGGAATAATAGGTATCATGCCACTAAGTTTGTTAATATAATTACTCACATTAAGAAAATGCTATTTTTAGGTGTAAGAATGTTTGATAAATTTTAATGATAATTTACAATAAACCTTTTATAGATTCAGGGATTGAAACTGCAGATAAGCTCAGCTATAAGGGACAGAAGTTTAATTTCATTTTTATTAGATTAAAACAATTATAATTGTCAGATAGTTACCATGTATCTTGTCCTGTTTTAAAGAGGAGACATTGAAGCCCAGAAGGAGTAAAGAACCTCCAGCATATCTGGGAACTGAGCTTGAGACCCGGTCTGTGTCTTTTTCAAGTGTATGCTCCTGTACACTCTGGATCTGCCTCACCTTAGGGAAGAATATCAGGACATAGATCTCAAGTTTGAATGTCTATCACGGCTTCAGCCATGACATCTATGTTCTTGGCAGTAAGAAAGAAGATAGGACAAGTGGAAAGCTGTGGTGCTCATCAGGTACAGGTAAAGGCTTAACATATCTCCAAGGGAGAGGTAGCTCTTAGGTAGCATGTGCTCATCTCCATGGTTCAAATTATTGAATCATCATGGATTTAAAATTGCCAAACTTATGCCACTAAATGGATTTGGACAGAAGGTACACTGTATGCTCTCTTGACAAGCAAGGGCTGTCACTAGTATTTGCCTGGATGGTATCAATATCAGGGAAAGCAAACTATTGCAAAAATATCCTGCAGAAATTTGTTCATGTTTCAGTGGCCAAGGTACTACCACATGACTTAGTATATAGGGCAGATATATGCTTTAATTGAATGTATATACACCTTAGACAATATACCAAAAAAAAGACTGTTGATTAGAATAGCCATTGCTTCTACCATAAATGAAAACTCCTTTATTTGATACAACAATTATCTTACTTGATTCTATCTCTAAATAGAAATGATAATGCAAGAAAGAAGATGAGAATTGTTACTTGCTATTTCAGTTGAAATGCATACTAGAGTGCTAGCCAGTGTAGTGCAGTATAAATAGAAAAAAGACAGTAATACTTGATGAAAAAGGTAAAACAGGTTAAGTTTTGCATGTGTTAAGGCTTAAAAAATTGAGAAAAATTCAAGTATTATAATTAATGAAGAGAAATTAAAAAAAAGTTGGTTAAAATCACACACACAGTAGACTTCCTCTGTGTGACAAACAGATAATTTAAAAGACATAATAAATGGAAGATCACATTCCATTCATAGATACTGTAAGATGCTTAGGGTGAGTTGTTTTTTTGTTTTGCCATCCTCACCCCACCCTATCATCTGCACTCTCACAAGCTTAGCTCCAGATGCTTGGCCCTGTGAACCATCATTTTTCATGATGCACCCTTACTGGGTAAGTTGCTCCTTTCCTTTTGACAACCCTCCTTTCCCATAGCCCTCACTCACAGTCATCTCCACACCCACAGGCCTTGCTTTATACCACAGCCCAAGAATCAGGTTTGCTTGGTCAGTTGCTTCTTCCCTTTCCCATCATTCACCCAACCTGTTGCCACCTGAGGCCATGTTGATGCCTGTGGGCTATGCTGCTGCCAAGGGCCATGCTGATGTGTATACCCTAAACTGCCACATGAGTCCATAGTGATGTCTGGGTTTGTGCTGCCACTGAGGGCCATGTCTTGGTCTGTGGTCCTACTGTAGCTGGGGTCTGTGTTGATGTCCGTGGCCCATGTTACTACTGAAGGCTATGCATGTCCATGGTTGATCCTGCCTCCTGAAGACGTATTGATGTCCATGGGCTGAGCTGCTACCAGAGACCATGCTGAGGTCCACTGTACATGCTGCCACTGGAAATCATGTGAAGACCATGATCTATGCTCCCATTAACTGTAGAAGACAAGGAAGCTACTTTTGCCAAGGTATTGATGACTACAGACTCACAGTTGAGAAAGAGGGACATAGAGGGTTTCTGTGACAACCCCTATCCCCACCCTCATATACCCAAAGTAACAGCCTAGACAGAAAGCCATTGAGGAGAATTTGTGATAAGGATGCTGAAGTGTAGCTCTCCACAACTGATGGGTTCTGGTGGGGGTGCAGGTGGGGAAGGGCTCAGTTTTCTTTAAGGGACTAGCCACTGGGAATTTGACCATGCTCCGGTGAGTATATGGGCAATACAATTTGGACTTGTTGTTGTTCTCCTCCTCCTCCTCCTCCCCCTCCTTTTTTATTGGGGTGTTTGTCATAATAGTGGGGGGTGGCAGACCTGGGAGGACTGAGAAATGAGTGTGCTCAGGGTTCATGATATATTTCCCAAATAATCAATACAAACATTACTTAAAAAAGAATAGACTAGCATCACTGAAGTAAAAACTTTTGGGAAGTGTTTTCTTAGAGTCTGCAAACAAAAACTATGTTCCAGAGATGGCCAATATTGTACCTTGCTCTGGCAGTTGAACTTGGTAGTGTAAGAGTCACCCAGGCAATACTGGATTTGAAGGCATGAAGTGGTCGTGAAAATCAGCTGAGGCTTGCCACTGTGAGAAGCCAGGATAGGCCATAGAAAAGGGACAGCCTCAGTAGCAATTGCAGCTCCAGAATTGAAGGGGTCATGGTGAGAAGTTGAAACTTGGTACCGTGAAGAGAGCCAAGGAGAGGCTATTGATGAAAGTACAGGTGAGTTGCAGCATTTTAGAGATGCTAGTACAGTGGGATGACCACCTAGAATAACAACAGGGGTAGAATGGAGCCATCTGGAGCCTAGAAGACAGCTGTGTGTGCTGTAGAGGATGAGCCAGAGAAGTTACCCAAGCCTAATGACCTAGGACAAACCGAGAAGATAGTGAGTGGATCCCAGACATTGGACATTGAGTTATTTACACATTTGGAGTTTGGTTTTGCTTTGATTTGATTGTGACTGTGCCCTGGTTCTTCCTTTTTGAGGTAAGAAAGTATTTAATTTATTTTTGATTTTACAGGAGCCCACAGTTGAGAAAATTTAAATTTTAAAAGAGATTTTGGAATTTTACGAAGACTTTGGATTTTCAAAGAGACTCCATATTTGAAAGAGATGGGATTTTTAAGTGTATGAATTTTTAAACTGTAAGACTTAAAATTTAGAATGTTTATTATGTTTATTATTATATAGGAATGCTATTCCTATATAATCTTGGGGATGAACAAGAAAGTAAAGATTATGGATTAACAGTGAAAAAAAGAAACAAAACCTATTTTCTGTTGTCTACAAGAAACCCATCTTAGTTTTAAAGATAGGGACCACCTTACAGTGAAAGGATGGAAAACATATTCTAAGTGGGATCAAGAGATAATCAGGCATTGCCAACCTAATATCTGACAAAATAGGTATCAAACTAATACTAATCAAAAGAGACAAAGAAAGGCATTTCATTCTAACCAATGCATCAATTAATGAAGAAAATATTGTAATACTAGACAATAGTAACTCTGGTCCACCTTATCTCATAAAAAGCGTAATAGTGGAAACAAAGACACAGTTTATCACAAAATGAATAATAGTAGCTTACACATCACTCTACACTCTGTAATAGATATATTATATGAACATAAACAGATAAACTTTAAAAATCAAAGAACACCTTACATCAAATGGACATAGCAGATATCAACAGATATTCCATGCAAGCACCAAAGAATATACATTTTGCACAGCAGCACATATAATCTTTTCTAAAAAAAGGCCACATGATGGGACATAAAACAAATCTTAGCAAATGCAGAGAAACTGAGATAATTCCACATAGCCTATCCAACCATTATGAAATAAAACTTAAAAGAACAGCAAACAAAACTCTTGTAAGGGTATACACTCACAAAGAATAAAGAACTCTCTACAGAATGATGACTGAGTTGAAGAAGTAATCAATATATTCTTTAAACTAAATAAAAATGAAAATACAGTGCAACAAAACCCCTAGGACACATTAAATGCAGTCCTAAGAGGGGAGTTTATAGTCTTAAGTGCCTACATTAAAAAAAATCATAAAGAGCAAAGACAAACAACTTAATGACACAAATCAAAAATTTGCCAAAACAAGAAGAAACTGAATCCAAACCTAGTAGACAGCAAGAAATAATAAAAGTAAAAGCATAATTACTGAAACAGGAATACATAAAACAACACAAAGAAGAAATAAATCCAAGTGATAGGTCTTTGAAAAGATAAACAAGATGGAAAGATTCTTGGCCCAACTAATTAAAAGAAAGAAAGTGATAGCAACATTACAATGGACAACAAAGAAATTATGAATATTCTAACTATGGTGGTTTGAATGAGATTAGTTCTTATAGGTTCATATGTCTGAATACTGGTTGCCAGTTGATGGAATTGTTTGGGAAGGATTAGGAGGTGTGGCCTTGTTTGGTCTGTCACTGGAGGTGAGCTTTAAAATTTCAAAAGACTCATGCCATTCCCAATGTGCTCTATGCTTTCTGTTTGTTGATTGAGATGTAAGCTTTCAGTCATTGCTTCAACCTTCTATTACCTACTACCTCCATTCTGTCATTATGGACTCTAAACCTCTGGAATTGTAACCCAAATAAACTCTTCCTTCTGTAAGTTGCCTTGGTCATGGTGTTTTGTCAAAACAATAGAAAAATAACAAACATAATAAGGGAATCTTTAAAAAAAAAAAACCTCTCTTACATTATGTTGGAAATCTAAAAAAAAAAATAAAGAATTTCTTGATTCATCCAAACTACTAAAGTTAAGGAGAGAGAGAGAGGGAGAGAGAGAGAGAGAGAGAGAGAGAGAGAGAGAGAGAGAGAGAGAGAGATGACTTAAATAGACCCATGGAGATTGAAGTAGTAATAAAAAGCCCTCCAACTATAAAAATCCCAGGCCCAAATGGATTTGGGCCATTCTATTAGACTTTCATAGAACAACAACAACAACAACAACCATTTCTTAAATTATTTTAAAAAATAAAAGGAGCATTCCAAAACTGTTTCTATGAAGCCACTATCACTCTAACAACCAAACCAGGTAAGTATGCAACGAAAGCAAAACTATCCTCTCTGCCCTTTTCTCCCTTTATCCCATCTCACACTTAACTTGAATTGTACCTCTCTGTCTAGTCTTAGTTTTGGTTGTGTTGGTGATGGAAAGAAAGAAACAGAAGCAGCAGAGACACAAGAGCAGTAATGTTGACTGGCAGTGGAGCCTAAAGAGGAGATGGAGTTCGAGAGAGTGGATACAGTAGTGGGGAAACTGAAAGACCTTGGGGGTCTTGGTGCCAGTAGAAGCAAAGCCTCCTGTCAGACCCGTCAGATGGCCTTGACAAGTGTCAAGGTGGAGTCCCAGGAAGACACTCAGGGTAACAGCACTGGAGAGGTGGTCGCAAGAGTGGTGGCAACAGCTGTAATATTACAACAGTGACAGAAACAGCAGCAAGTGGCCCTAAAGGACAGAGGAATCTGAAAGTTCTGGGTTTGGAAGTTGTAACACAAATGCTGGCCATTGCCAAGGAATAAAGAATCATTACAGCTGGGCCTACAATAGAATTTTAGCATTTGTAGAACAAACAAGGCTCCAAGCACCCTAGTTCCCTTGTAAGGAAAGGTTCTAAACACCATGACTTCATTGAAGCTGTAACACTAAGGAGCACCCCTACCGTTCTAGCAGTTCCATTCCAGCTACTCACTGCTGGCCAACACTAAAGGATACACTGTACAACAAAAAACAAAATGAGAAGAGTTCCTCCCTACCATTATTTCTACACAAGAAGACTGGTAACAGGTTGGCAAAGCAGTATAGTGAAGAAGTGGCATTTGTTACTTCTAAGTAGTAGGAGGAAGGGGCTTGGGAATATAATACAACACATAAAAATAATTTCAATTTGAAGAATATTAAGTCTATTTTTGAGATTATAGTTACATCATTTCCACCTTGTAATAGAATATTATTTTAAGGGGTGTTACTTTTGTTTATGTTGCATTTGTTTAACTCTGTGAAGCTATGTTACTGTGCCTGTGTAAAACACCTGTTAGTCCAATAAAGAACTGGTCAATAGCAAGGAAGGAGAAAGGGTAGGTGGGGCTGGCAGGAAGAGAGAATATATAGAGGGAGAAATCTTGGAGGAAGAGATCTAGCAGCCAGAGAAGAAAGAGGACTCCAGGGGCCAGTCACAAAGCTACACAGCAAGCCATGGAGTAAGAAACAAAGAAAGGTATTAAGGAATAGAAAAGAAAAATCCCAGAGGCAAAAGGTAGTTGGGATAATTTAAGAAAAGCTGGCAAGAAACTAAGCCAAGCTAAGGCCAGGCATTTATAAGTAAGAATAACCCTCTGCGTGTGATTTATTTGGGAGCTGGGTGGTGGGCCCCTCAAAAGAGCAAAAACCCCTAACAAAACCCCTTCCCTTGGCTCCCATCAAGCTCTCCTTGCTCTTGTAAATTCATGTCCTTTTATTTCATTGTTTCATGTGTGTGTGTGTGTGTGTGTGTGTGTGTGTGTGTGTGTGTACTCCTAAATATATAGACACAACCTGCCCAGTTTATATAATGTTACCTGTCTGCATGTATGTTTTCAAAGCTCATTATTTAGTATCATTTATAACCAATGGGTGTACTCCTCCCTGGGGAATACCATTTCTCCCACTTTTAGCATTCATTAGCCACCTGTAACTTCCTATAAGGCTGTAACCTTTTGGTCTTTCCACCTCCACTTTAACATGTCTATAGGTTTTGTCTTTGTTCATCTCATATTTAGGAAGCCATGTTGGTGAGGCTTTATAGGTGTAGCTTTTGGCATTTAGAATCTTAAACTCCAGATTTTAACTTTTTCAAAGCAATGAAAGGGAAACATTTCCTTCTTTTCTTCCTTCCTTCCTTCTTTTCATTCTTCTTTTCTTTCTCTCATACCAAAGCACCTCTCAGTTAATCATTCCTAGCGAATACTTTCAGTAAGTTTGATAGATCTCATTTACTGTAATGAAATACCTGACATAATTCATTTATTTTACCGGGTTTTATTTTGGCTTGTGGTTTAAGGGATTGCAGCCTGAGATCAGCAGGCCCCTTGCTTTGGTCCTCTAACTGGGAGGGGACTTGGCAATAGTGGAGAACATGTGACCAGCAAACTGATCACTTCGTGAAAGAGGTCAAGATCCCTTTCACTGTCCTCTTTTAAAAGACACCTCTGTTGACTCAGGGGCCTCTAATTAGACTCAACACCCGAAAGACTCCATTTCTTCTCTGTATGTAGTAGCACACTGGGAACCAAGCCTTTAAAGTATGATACTTTTGGGGACAGGCAATGTCCAACCTACAGCAGTAGTAGATTACATAGATTTCAATTTGGAAGATTAAGATTTTGCAGTGGCATGTCTGGATTAAGAAAATTATCCAATGCTTCTTTCAGTCCTACTATTTCTTGAATAATTACTCTTAACAAGCAAGAAATATTTTCTTCAGTTTCTTTCCTGAAGCCAAATGAGCCTCTAGTGTTCAATGTATTCTAAAGATGATCAAAAAAGCAATAGCAAAACCTTATTTTATGTTTACTTAAATATACATATTACTCTATCCCACATACGTATATAGGTATGTATTTATAATGTAAATAAAGCGTTGACACTTGAGGTAATAATGATTTCCTACCCATAACTATAAACCATCTAACAAAACTTCTAATGCTGGGCATGGGAAGCCTCTCTTGAAATTGTTGGTCAGAGTTATACAAGAAACTTCCAAAGCAACACAGGCTATTGCCATTGCCATTGGTTACCTCCCAGAACTTGAAAGTATGTCCCTATTGCTTAGGACACCACACTGTTTGGTCACAGAACTTGGAAGAATCAAGCTGGAATTGATCCATAAAGCTTCTCTCTGAGGATTAGCTGCACTTGGCATCTGAAAGTGCTTTGTGAGCTGCTAAGGCAGAAAATCAGAAGTCCTACTTTAGAGACCAATGGCCAGTGTGGTATGATAACCCCAAGGATGCAGCAGAAGCAGTTCTATCTGGGGGGTGGGGGTGTAATCAATGGCTATCTAATTGAACTTAAGAAATATTTTATTGGAGGAAATTTATGCCAGTACTTCAAACCTAGCCAGATACTTGTGGTGAGGTCATGAACCCTAGAGGAGATATCCACCATTATATTCACAGATAGATATAGCTTCTATCCCTCATCAAAGAATCTCCTTTTTACAGTAGACAGAGACCATCATAGAAACCTGCAACTGGTCAAAATGCAGAGAACAACTGACTGAGGGTTACCCATTCCCAGTTGATACATTTACCACACAACTGCTACACCTAAAGCTCAGGTAACATCATGGAAGAGGAGGCAGAAAGATTTTTATAAACCAGAAGATCAAGATGTCTACTGTGAGATAGTGTCTTCTAAATATGACAGGGAGTTGCGTGTTAATACATTAGATCTAAATAATATAACCACCTAAACAAGACCCGCACAATAACAACATCCATTAACACTCCAATGTGCATGGGGAAATCTTACAAGTTCCAAGTCCTAGATAAATGGCTATAGGCGATTGATGGCTGCTGAAAGAGGGAGAATTAATACTGTACATATGCAACATGAAGAGCATGTTCAGGAAATAAGAGAGAGAGGAGGTAGGAAGAGGAACTGAACACTCTTTCTAGAAGCAGCCAAACAATGACTTGGATAAGTTTTCTTGGTAACAGAACATGCAACTATTTTAACATGCTTCATGATATCAAAGTATCTTTATCATCTTTATCAAGTGACAAAAGATGTGAAAGAAAAACACGTATGGTTGGATTTTTAAAGGCATGCAAAAATGTACAATGTAATTACTATTTCATGCAGACTTTGGTGTGGTTACACATTCATGTTTATATACATGCCTTTTTATACAGCTGAACTCTATGTAACAATCTTAAAAATATAAACCTAGCAAATAACATCAACATATTATGCAATTTTGATCAAACACAACCATATAACGGAAATGTTTTTGAAAATGTCATTTTCTTTTATCACTTAATCATGTTATCTGTCCTGTTCTCTTTTCAAAGAAATAATTAATAATTCAATTTAACTTGAACTAATGCTCATATTTATAAAACATTGTTGAAATTTAAAATAATTTTTATTCATAAATGTGTTATTCCTAAGATTTTCATCAAACTTAAACGTGGTTTACACAGTGACTAGGAGCATTTATGTTATAATTCTCTTCTTGGTGCTGTTCTTTTTCTGATAAACACAATAGCTCAAGACAACTATTTTTTTGGAATCTTTTAACAAAATTTTCCCCAGTTTTTTTACATATGAGTCAAAGAAAAATAAATCAAGTTACTCTTTAAAAAAAAAAAGAGGGAGAATTATTCTTCTCTAGGGATGATCCCCTTGATAGATTATCCAATCCTAAGTGATCATCCTTAAATATATCTACATATGAACAGTGCTAAATGGACTCAGCAGGTTGTATTTACACTTACATATGTGCATGAATGTGTATACACACATGCAAGAGAGAGTGAGACAGAGAGAGAGATAACAATAGAGAAGAGATCATAAAATTGAGGAGTAGGAGGACACAGTAATAGTTGAAGGGGGAGAATGTGTAGTTGAAATTATGTAAATATGGTACTTGCATATGAAATCCTCAAAAATGTTAAAAAGCAGTGGTTAAAAGAATAAAAATATTATCAAGAATTCTGAGACTAAGCAGCCTGTTGGTGTTCTTACATAAATGTTAGATGATTATTTTTAAATTCAATTATCAACATGCACAGAACAATATTCTGAATTACACAGAGATGCAGAAATGATCGTGGAAGACAAAAGCAGGTGCTAGGAAGTTAATGTTCAGTAGAGGCTTCTGCTGCCAGGCAGAGGGGGTTGAGTGCACAGTCAAGTGGTGAGATGCTGTCCTTCAAGTCTTATGTCTTAAAAATTGGAGGTTAATAATCACTCAGTTTGCTAATCGTTAAGAAATTCGTTAAGTTAACAAATCAGATGTTCTTTTGTTCCAAATGGGGATTTATTCCTTACATTACCACAACACTGAGATCACCTGTGATTGTCTCTGAAGTGTTAACTGTGCCACTCAATCCAAGGAAAGAACCAACTCTTATGGGCAGGCTTATGGAAACTTCCAGATATTTTTCTGTTATCTTTTTAGTTTCTTTTGTCTGTTATTTTTCTGTTAGGAAAGGTATCTCTATTTTGGGGAGGCCTTTGTTCCTTTTCAAGTTTTGTGATTTTCTTAATTGTAAAATATGTAGGATGACAGAAATCTGAAATAAAATCGAGGTCTAGATATCACCTCTAGATATTTCTGCTTTCGGTCTGATCTTTGGAGACATAGCTGAATGTTTAATGTCCATCTCTATACCTGACAATGATGTTGATGATTGATATTGACATTGATGACATTGATATCATGATAATAATGACATTGAGCTTAGTGATTGTTGGGTTGAAGGGGAAATAGGTTAAGTAATAAGAAATATCAAATATACCTCAGTAATGTCAATGAAGAACAACCTTCAGGCTCTGTAAATAAAATTTTTATATTTTTTCTTTAGATGATACAACTATTTTGTTCTGGTTCTACAGCACAGTTATAAACTGAAGTAGCCACAGGCCTCAGTCAACCTCAGGCCAGCCGTTTCTTCAACAGGGGTTTCCTTCTTTTACTGGCTGGACTACGCTGTTTCTATCTTGCTCAGAAAGGGCCAAATCTAGGGAGTGATTTTTTAAAATTTCCACTTGAGGGCGCTGTCGACTTCTGTGGGAACCGTGATCTCATAAATATCCAACTTTATAAGGAACCCTTAGAACTGTGGTTAAATTTGTGCCAATATCCAGCTTATTCCGGGGATGTGGTAGCTTTTATTGTTATATAGTGTTCCAGAAGATGCCACCCTGACCGGCACCGACAAGTACATATTGGAGATTTCATTAATCCTTTTTAATAACTTAAGAAAAATATTTATTCCATTTTTATTTTTTATAATTAAATTTATTTGATTATGGCTAATACAGTATTTGAAATGAATTTGACTGAGTAACTCAGATGGAATTCTTTATTGCCCTTTCTGTGAATAATTAGACAACATTCCCTAATATTCTTTTGCCCACAAGCATTTTGTAAAATCGTCACTTAATTGGTTACATTAATTTTGGCATGTCTACCGGTGTTGCCCTTGTTCAGTTCATGTTAGGCAGTCATGTTGGTATAGTGTAGACGTCTACCTAGGAATAAGTTAGTTTTGTACAATTTCACTAACATTCCTCATTTCTGTCCAGGTGTGGTGTCTAACAACTGTAATCCTAGCACTTGAGAGGCTGAGGCAGAAGGATTTCTTAAAGTTTGAGGTTCGCTTGGGCTACATATTGAGTTCCCAGCAAGCCTGGCCTATACACTGAGACCTTGTCTCAAACACCAAAACAAAATAAAAACAGTAAAAAAAAAATTCTAATTCCTTCATAAATGTTGACGCGAATATGAATGTAACTAAGTACTTTCCCTTTTACACTGTGGTTGAGGGATGGAAGGACACACTTCAGAAATAAAGTAGGCAGAGTGCTGAGCATCTGAAGCAGAAAATAGTAGGTGTTTTCCTCAATTATGACAGAAAATATCTTCCTTCAACTTCTCCTTCTTTTACCATACTTAACTACACAAGTTGAAAATGTTAGTGGCAGATTTCATTTTTAACAGTTATAAAGTGCAGTTTATTTATTTTTATTTAAAAAATTATATATTTTTACCATGCTTTCCCCTCCCTCAACTCTCCTCTCTTTCTCTACCCTCTTCTTCCTCTCCTCTATTTCTTTGTCCAAATAGAACACAAACTAAAGCCAAAAATAAAAATAAACAAAAAACCATGATATTCTCTACAATAAGAAAGACAAAGAAAACCACTGAATTTTCTATGTGCTTTAAAGTTTGAAGAGGGTATACCTCCTAAGTTAGCATGTGAGTATACAGAGAAAACATCAAAACTTTAATAAAGACATTTAAGTTTTGTAATGACATGCACAATAGGAAAGTTTTAAAGTATTTAATATTTCAAATAAATATTAAGATTTTTAAACCTCTTTTCTAGGTGTCTAAAAGCTTTATAATAAGTATTTCCTCTCACAGAATTCTTAGGCACATAAAACAACTTCCTTACTCAGTTTTAAATTTTTCTCCCTCTTCTCTGTAAGAATAAATGAACAATTTTTGGTTCATTGTAGTTATTTTTAATAATATTTTTACTAATCCTTTGAAAATTTCATACAATGTATTTTTTATTTTTTCTTTAATTTTTAAAATTACAATATAATTACATTTCTTCCCTCCCTTTTCTCCCTCCAAATCCTCCTATATACTCCTCCTTGCTCTCTTTCATATTCATGACCTCTCTTCTCAATGTTTATTACATGCATCTACGTATATGCATAGGTATGTATATATAGGAAAGCTCATTGTCTCTCTCACAGCAGCTATCAGATCCGTATAGCTTGGCAGCCAGTGGTGGGAGTTCTTTCCCACTCCACGCTGTGATTTTGTCTGGCTTGAGCTTGCACAGGTGTTGTGCATGCTGTTACAACAGCTTTGAGTTCATATGGGGAACTACTCTGCTGTGTCTGGAGAACAATCTTTCCTTTAAGTTATTCAGTATCTGTGTATACATGCATACATTCCTAAATATAACTGCTCAGTCTGTATAGTCTTACTAATTTGTATGCTTTTAGTCTGACTATTTGGTTGGATAACTAATAGTAGCTACTGACTTATACAATGTATTTTGATTGTATTCATCTCTGTCCTCTAACTCTTCCCAGATCCCTCTCCACCCTTACCTCTCTACCCATTTGAACTTCCAGTCACTCTCTCCTCCTCCTTCTTCTTCCTCCTCTTTCCTCCTCTGCCTCTTCCAACTCTTTCTCTTCTCCCTTCCCTTTTCCTCTTCCGACTCCTCCTCCTTCCTCTTCCTTCTCCTCCTTTTCTTCCTCTCTTCCAACTCTTTCTCTCTTCCTTCTCCTCTTCCAACTCCTCTTCCTTCCTTTTCCTTCTCCTCCTCTTCCTCCTCCTACTTCTTTTTCCCTATTGATTTCAATTTGTGTTTCTCACCTACCCTTGGGCCTGCCTCGTAGTGTGGTCTACCTACCAGGGATCATATCATTAAGGAAATCATTCTCCCTCTCTCAGCAGCTATCAAATCCCAGTGGTTCCTAAGCTAATGGTAGGATTTCTTACCCACCGCATGGTTCAATTTTCTCTGGCTTTATCTTGCACAGGTATTGTGCATGCTCTCACAATAGCTGTGAGTTAACATGCACAATTACCTTGCTGTGCCGAGAGAACACAATTTCCTTGAAATTATCAACCACCTTTGGCTCTTCCAATCTTTCTGCCCAATCTGCCATGAAGACAGGACAGAAACCAAATGACCATCTCATTAGATATAGAAAAGGCCTTTGACAAAATTCAACACCCTTTCATGATAAATGTCCTGGAAAAATCTAGGGATAAGGGGATACACTTCAGGATAAGGCAATATGTGTATGCCCACAGATAATGTCATGTTAAAGTGAGAAAAACCGAAAGCATTTCCACTAAAATCGGGAACAAGGCAAAGATTTCCACTCTCATCATTACTGTTCAATATGGTGCTTGAAGTCTTATGTGGAGTAATTAGACAAGTGAAATAGACAAAGAGGATACAAACAGTAAAGGAAGAAGTCAAAGTATCCTTATTTGCAGATGATATGACTCTACATAAAGGACCCTAAAGACTCCACCAGAAACATGCTACAACTGATAAATACATTCAGTAAAGTACATAGATGCAATATTTGTTTCACTTTTATAAGCAAATGAACAGCTTAAGAAAGAATGAGTAATTAAACTAGTTGCAACAACTGTATGATATAAAATTTATAATCAGGTCCAGATCAATCTAACTCTGACATTTGTTTACATTTTTGTGGTATCTTCCTTTATGGTTATAAATGCATACATGTGTGTACATATGAATATATCTGCATGTATAATATATAGGTGCAATTTTATAACTTATTAAACAATTCCATGTAAGACATAAGTAAAGACTTTATTTGGAAAACACCGGTGTTTCTGTGTATCTATATCACAGATACTATTTATTACATATATCTATATGGATTGTAAGTATTATATGTACTATATATGTGAAAAAATACTTGCCCACTATACTGCAAATTGTGTTTAGATTATATTTTCAAATAGGTACAAATTAAATATCATGGTGAAGAAAACACAGATAAAACCGGCTGCCTGCAGAGGAAATTCTGCTTTCTTGCCATATAATGCAATGACTGTTCGAGAGCACAGCCAGCACACCTGACTGCTCTCCTGCACTGGCAAGCTGTAAGACGGTACTGAGGCACTGTTAGAAACAAAACAGGTTTTTGTTGTTATCAAGGAATTGCTTTAGCTACAAAGAACCGCAGCTCTGTAAGCAGGTGGGGCTTTGTCCTCTCGGTTCTTGTAAAAATGAACAATGTAAAGACTGCAGTATTATTTTTATTTTAGAGCATCAATTTCCTGAGCAAGCTAAGCCACCAATTTGCATAAATTACTATTTCCCAACGTAAGTAACAGCAAAGGGATGAACTGCATTCTTATTCCATCTCTATGTGAATGTAGATATCCCTCCAAATAATTCAGTTGGTGAATTATTCTCTGCCCTTTTCAGTTGTATCTGAATTGAATATGGTTTGACTTTTTGTTGTTGTTGAAATTTTCAGTCTTAGTGATTGTATTATCAGAACGGTGACTAAGAAGAACGCAGACATCACTTTCTATTCAGTTCGTACAAGTAAGAACTTCCTCGTTGTGATCATTAGGAAACATTTTCTAATTGTTTGAAGTGTCTAGGACCTTGCCCAGATTTACAGAAGTAAATCATATTTATTCCCTTTTTGAAAGAAGGACTTTAGGGGAGAATAACATAAGGTATTCTGATGGAATGATATATGCTGGCAGCCCAGAAGAGTCAACCTGGTACATATCACAAACACTGTATGCACAGTGGTCTGTAACATGTAATGCAATTAATATTATCTAGACATTATGACGATAGAAAATGGCTCTGGATGGTCATGTTCATGAAGTTCACTAAAAAAATGCTTTCCGCAAGTCTGAGTCAATTTAAGGAGCCCCTCTCATGCTTGATCAGCTGTTCAGAGGCAGTTCCTTACTAGGAGGCTCTCTTGGGCTTAGCAGCCTCATCCATCCTTGAGTACTGCTTTGGCTTTGATCCATTCCCTCTGGAGTGGAAGGCGTTTTCTTCCTTGGAACTTTTATACAGTCAGTATACAATGTGGGCACGGCCAGCCTAGACAGGTACCTCTGTGGAATAGAAGGAACACTGAAGGGTTGTGCATATACCCTTCTACTTTGTTTTTAATTAAAAGACACATTATTCCTAATTAGCATTAATGATGTATGAAATTGTATCCTCTTTTTATAAGTTCAGGTATTCATAAAATGCATATCTGTGAAACTGAATGAATTAAGACAGTTTTCTCCATTTATGCTAAAAAAATTATCCAATGGCCTACTTTATCCAATGACGCCTCATTCATTCCTGAAGTTTCCACCAACTGCCAAGAACACCATCAGCTAGGTATATAGCTTGAAGCATGAGTTTCAGGTGCATTCATGATTTGAACCGTAATATAGGTCAAAGATGATGAGCAAAAATAAATCACATAAAACCAGAATCAGAGTAAATTTTTTCTTTAAAGTCTAGCATGTTATTGGAGCTGAGAGCCAAAACCAAATTCACCAACCTGTGTAGGTGTCCACATAAATATTCCAGAAGAATGGCTCTGTCCATTCTTATTATGAAGGGACACATTTAAGATCTTAGATAGTGAAATAAAATTTGATTCAGGCATATCAAAGTGAACATTTTGAGAATGTATCAATGGAAGTGTTAATGTTAGATAACAATATGTTATAAATTTTAACACTAACCTTTAACAATCCAGGAAAAAGGATTGCCTGAGGCTTGCTACTGTCACAGCCTCAAGTTCTAGTTGAACAAGCTTTCATTTGACCTTTCAGGGGCATTGGTGATAAAAATTACTTTGAGAAATGTCGGAAGTGGATAAAACATTTTCATACACTTTACACATGACAGACAAACTGGTGGGTTGATGTAAAAGCTTAAAACTATACAGATTCACAGCAGAATTCTAACAGACTTTCAAAGAAGATCTAGAGCCAATAATTCTCAAAACATTAAAAATTAGAAACAGAAGGAGCGCATTCTAATTCTGTCTATAAAACCAATATCACTCTATATTGAAGCCAGTAAAGGCACAACAAAAATAACACTACAGGATGGTATCCCTGATGAACATAGCCTGAAAAATGCCATTAAATACTTCCAAAGAGAATACAGGCATACATCAAAAGATTATACACCTTGACCAAGTTGGTTTTATTTCTGAAATGCAAGGATGGCTCAAGATACACAATTTAATAAACATAGTGAACCACATAAAGGGACTGAAAGACAAAAACACAATATCATCTCAATAGACACAGAAAGAACCTTTGATCAAATCCAACATGTCTTCATCAAAAAAGTTCTAGAGATTTAGAACGAAAGAAAAATATCTTAATATAATAAAAAATTATATAAGAGAAACCTACAGCCAAAATCACCCTAAAAGGAGAAAACCTTGAAGCAATCCCAATGAAATCAGGAATGAGACAGAGATGTGCATTATACCCACTCTTTTCCAATACTTTGGAGCAACAAGAGACAGAAGGAAATTAAAGAGATATAAATAGGGAAAGAGGACATCAAAGTATTCCTATTTGCAGACAACATGATGCTGTACATTAAAGATCCCTGGAATCTGCTAGAAAACTTCTGGAAATGAGAAATCCAGCAATGTGAAAGGATACAGAATCAACTTGCACAAATCTATAGTTTTCCTATACATCAACAAAAAACAAACAGAGAAAGAGATTGATCACACTCTCTTTCACAATAGCCTCAAAGAAAATAAAATATTTTGGAGTAAACCTAACAAAGTAGGTATGGCGGTTTGAAAGAAAATGGCTCCCAAAGGGAATAAATGGCACTATTAGGAGGTGTGGTTTTGTTGGAGGACGTGTGTCATTGTGGGGGTGGGCTTTGGAGTCTCTTTTCTCAAGCTTTGCTCGATGTGACAGTCTGTTGGTTTCCTGTTGCCTCTGAGTCAAGATGTAGGACTCTCAGCTCCAGTGCCTGCATGCTGCCATGCTTCCCATCCTGATAATAATGGACTGAACCTCTGAAACTGTAAGTGAGCCACCCCAATTGAATGTTTTTATTTACAAGAGTTACCATGGTCATGGTGTCTCTTCACACCAATAAAAAAAAACCCTAACTAAGAAAAAAGTTGGTTCCAGGAGAGGGGTATTTCTGTGATAGGCCTGACCATGCTTTTGTTTAGGAGTAATACAGACTTTAGTACTTTGGGTGAGGAAAGCAGTGGAATGCTTTAAGCATTGCTTAATGGGGCATTCGAGTAGGAACAGGGAAGAAAATGGTGCTGATAATGATTTGAAATGTCAGGAGCTGGCTCAACAGATTTCAGGGAAGAACTTTAGTATGTTGTGTGATATTTTGGTGAAGAAGGTGGCTGCCTTTTGCCCTTGTCTGAAGAGTTTGCCTGAGGCTAAAGGGAGGTCTTCTGAATTAATTCCGTTGGCAGAAGAAATCTCAAAACAGCCTAGTCATGTGGATATTAGTGGTAACTCCAATGAAGATTTATAATGAAGAGGAGCAAGCTGAGAGGATAAATTACAAAATGTGAATTTTGAGGAGAAAAAGGGCACCAGGAAGTATAGTGGAGCTAAACCCTATGTTCAAGGAGATAAATGGATTGAGGCATGGAATATAGGGAGTGATGACCTCAGGACAAGATCCCACACAGCTAAGTTTCATACTTGTGAAAAGGAACTGAAGAAAAGCTTAGAGTCAGTTGTGATCATGCATGCCTTTAATCCCAGCACTGGGAAGGCAGAGGCTGGCAGATCACTGAGTTTGAGGTCAGTCACTTAGGCAATGAAGGAAAACAGAAAACTGGTAAAAGATGTTGTTCAGTTAGAACTTCTAGCTTACCCCTACATGAATCCCAAAACCTCATTCCTACCCCCCTCCAAACCCCACCCACTCAAAGAGTCTCTGAACAAAGGGAAGGCACCAAAAGCTTAGTTCCACATTCTTGGTGTCTATGGCAGCTTCCTCCTCTGAAGTTGCCAGCTGCCTAAGTCCTGGCCTAAAGCATTCAGTTTTTGACCATACTTAAGCACAAACCCAGCTTGTGGCAGATAGGTCATCACCCCTCATCTACAGCCTGCATAATCTCCCTGCTTTAGTTTGGGTGTGTAACTTCTCCAGCCTAGATCTCTGTGACTGAAGAACCCATCTCAGAGCTGCTTTGCTCAAATAAACCTGTTCTACTTTTTCAGTTCAGCTTGATCTGGCTTACTATGTCAGTGGAGAAACCTATTATCAGGGGACAGAAAACCTATTAGATGTAATTAAACAAGAGGGCCATATTCCAGCCCCAGTACGCAGCAGAACTTGGCAGCTTTGGCCACGTGGTTCTGGCTTTAGAGTTAAGGACAGAAGAAATGGGGATATGGAATTTACCTTTGCATCTAAAGAAAGCCACTGAAGCCAGACATGTGTCATATTGTTTAACTATATAAAGATGTGTTTCATTTATATAACTATGCAAAGATGTGTTGTATTTATTTAACTATGTAAAGATGTGTTGCATTTGTTTAACTGTGTGAAGATATGTTGCTGTTTTACCATACCTGCCTAAGGCACCTGAATGGTCTAATAAAAAGCTGAATGGTCAACAGTGAGGGAGGAGGTATAGGTAGAACTTCCAAGGGAGAGTAAGTAGGAGGAAGAATTTAGGCTTGAGGAAGAGAGAAAAGGAGATAACAGGGAGACACTGGGGGTCAGACAGACAGACATGGAGAGAGCAGGAACTAAAAAAAAACAAAACAAACAAAAAACCCTACCAAGAATCAATGCACCAAATTACCCATTCAAAAGGCTAGATACATGAACAGAGAGTTCTGAAAAAGAAAAGAAAAGAAAAATAATAGCTAAAAAGTATTTATTATCAATAGCCATTAGAGACATACAAATCAAAACAGCTTTGAGATTGGTTTTACCTGAGTCTGAAAAGCAACAATTAAAAATACAAAAACAAAAAACCAACTACAAATGCTGGAGGGTGTGTGAGGAAAAAGAAACCTGCATTCACTTTTGGTATGTGTATTAGTCAGGGTTTTCTAGAATCATAGAACTTATGGAATGAATCTCTTTCTCTCTCTGTCTCTCTCTCTCTCTGTCTCTCTCTGTCTCTCTCTCTCTCTCTCCCTCTCTCTCCCTCTCTCTCATAGACACACACACAGACACACAGACACAGACACACAGACACACAGACACACACACACACAGACACACACACACACACACACACACACACACACACACACACAAAGAGAATTTAATTTATTGGAGTGACGTATAGGCTGTAGCAATGACTAGCTGTGAAGGAAAGTTCAAGAATCCAGTAGCTGCTCAGTCCCAAGGGACTGGGTGTCTCAGCTGGTCTTCTGCATATGCTGGAATCCTGAAGAAGTAGGTTCCAATGCCAGTGAAGGAATGAATGTGCTGGCAAGGTGAGGGCAAGCAGGCAAAGAAGAGGGAAACCTAACTTCTTCCACCGTGTTTATATAGGCTTCCAGAAGAATGTGGTAGCTCTGACTGATGGTGTCTCCTTGCCTCAGAATCTAGATTAAAGGCATGTGTCATTCCACCTGAACATCCTGATCTAAAGCCTATGTCTTCCAGTCTCAAGATTTGGATCAAAGGCGTGTTGTCTTCTTGCCTCAAGATCTGGATCACAGGTTTGCCTTTTATTTCTGGATTGTAGTTCATTCCAGATATATAGTCAAGTTGACAACCAAGAATAGCCAAAACAATGGGAATGCAAATTGGTACAGCCATTCTGGAAATCAGTGTTAAAGAATTTTGAAAATGCTATAAATAAACTATTATATGACTCAGCTATACCACTCTTTGGCATATGTCCCAATGACTCAACATCCTGCTCCATAGTTACTTGCTCATTGATATTCATTGCTACTCTATTCATAATAGCTAAGAAATGGAAAGAACCTAAATGTCCTACAGCTGACAAATAGATAATGAAAATGTAGTATGTATACCCTATGGCATACTATTCAGCTATAAAGAAAAAGTAATCATGAACTTTGAATGTAGAAGGAATGAGAAGTTATTACATTGAGTGAGGTAACCCATACCCAGAAAGACAAAAGTTTCGTGCTCTTTCTTGCTGTGGATATCGCTCTATATAAATAAAACACTGATGGCCAGTGACCAGACAGGAAGTATAGGTGGGGCAAGGAGAGAGGAGAATTGGGGAAACAGGAAGAAGGGGAGAGAGACACTGTAGCCACCGCCAGGACAAGCAACATGTAAAGTACCGGTAAGCCACAAGCGACGTGACAAGGTATATATTTATAGAAATGTGTTAATTTAAGATATAAGAACAGTTAGCAACACTTTCTCTCATCAGAGGCTACCAATTCCAAATCATCAGATGTGAATACATATCCTTGAGTGACTATAGAAACTGGGAAAGTAAAAAGGGACCATTTCTGAGATAGGGCAGTGTGAGAGCAATAGAGAAGGGAACAGAGGGGTACAAGTGATCTGATCAGGAAAATTGGGTAATCTAAGTAGGGAGGGGAACAGAGATAAATATAGAAGGAGGGAAGACAGTAAAATAACAGTAAGGATGTCAGAAAAAGTCATAACTACCTCTCTTGAAAAGCTAACATGTATGTGTATAAATGTATATACACAATTTAAAGAAAATTTTCTCATCTGGATGACAATGCTCCCTCCAAGAGCCAAAGACCATCTAACAAAAACCCCAACACCAGGCATGAGAAGCCCTCTTTTGATTAGTTGGTCAGGATTGCTCAAGAGACTCCCCCAAATTATAGACTATTGATATTGCCCTTCATTTCTCTTCAGAGATGGAAGTAAGTCCCTACTGTTAAAGACACTATGCAGTACAAACTCAGGACCCAGAGGCCCCTGAGCTGTAATTGACCAGAATGCCTCCTCCCTGAGAGCTAGCTTTCATAGTATGAAAAGGCACCATGCTAGATTCCAAATGAGAGAAGCAACCAACAGTCCTAGCCAACTATGATGCCTATGAACCACAACAATGACCAGCACGGCACAATAACCCTCAGGGTGAATGTGGTGGTTTGAATGAGAAAGAACCCCATGGCTCATATCCTCTGAATTTTTGGTCCCAGGTTAGTGAAGCAGTTGAAGAAGAATAGAAAGGCCTTTTGGGAGTAGGTATGGCCTTGTTGGAGGATGTGTTTCACTGACGGTGAGCTTTGAGGTTTCAAAGGCCTATGCCATACCCAGAGTCTTTGTCTCTGCCTGCTGCCTGAGATCAGGATGTAAAGCTCTAAACTACTGCTCCAGTGCCATGCCTGTTTGCTTCATACCATGATGATCATGGACTAATCCTCTAAACTTAAATCTTTAAGAATTGTTGGTGATAGTGTGTGGTAATATTTTATTTGTGCTTTAATAAGTAAAGCTTGCCTGGAGATCAGAGGAAATAGCAAGCCATTTTAAGTAAACAAAGAAGTCAGGCAGTGGTAGCACATGCCGTTAATCCTATCACTTAGCAGGCAGGATCTCTGTGAGTTCAAGGCCACACTAGGAAACAGAGTCAAGTGTGGGATATATGTCTTAATCCCAGCACCAACCATAGAGTTCTGGAGCCTGTATAGACAGGAAGTGACAGAGCTGGCCAGGAAAAGGAAGTGATGTAGCTAGACAAAGAGTAAATCAGATGCAGAGCAGCAAGGCATATAAGCCTGGGTAGATAGGCAGTCATTCTCTTTGGAAGCTGTTGAGTTGGTGAGGTGAGGTTAGCTCATGGTGTGTCCTATTCCTCCGATCTTTCTCTAAGGCTTTCACCCCTATATTTGGCTCTGTGTTTTTTATTTATTAAGACCATTTAGAAATTCGTCTACAATAGTGTCTCTTCATAGCAATAAAACAGTAACTAAGACAGAGACTGGGGATTGCCATGACAGGTAGGACCATGTTGTTGTGTGGAGGACTAGGAAAAACTTGGGGATTTTTAACTAGAAGAGTAGTTGAACACTTTAAGTGAGGCTTTAATGGGTCATCCTAGTAGGAGCATGGAAGACAGTAGTGCTGAGAGATATATGAACAATGGTGGCCCAGCTCAGGAGATTTCACAGAGGAATAATATTGGAGGATATTCTTGTGATATTGTGGGGAAAAAATGTGGCTGCTTTTTAACCTTGTCCAAAAAATCTTCCCGAGGCTAATATGAAGAATTTTGGATTAATGCTATTGGCAGAAGAGATTTCAAGAGACATGGTTACATGGTTAGTAACGATCCCTCCCATATTGCAATGTAAAGGAGCAAGTGTGGCAAAGAGAAATACAAAATGTACAGTTTGAGTAGAATGGAGCATCAGGAATGTAATGTAGGAGACAAGTCTTGTGCTTTAAGAAGTTTGAAGTTTAAAGAAAGGCCTGATTCAAAATGGAATAAAGGGCATGGTGCCCTCAGGGCAAGATGACATTCAGCTAAACTTTCAACTAAAAAAAAAAGTGTTGTTTTGGTCATGATATCTCTTCACAGCAATAAGACAACAACTATAGAAGTGCAGTAGTGGCAAACATATCTTTGAAGTAACCAAGAGCTATGGTTGAACTTAAGACCCAATCAAAAAGAGGAAAACCATTCCTGGTACTGGAAACCTAGCCAAATACCCAGGGATAGTGAAGTCATGAATCTTGGCAAAGAACCTATGACCATCACTTACTAAGTCAGCATAATCCCTAGCCACATTATAAATACTTGTTCTTATACCCACAGATAAATGTAGTTCTATTCCTTCATCAGGGAAACTATTCTTTGGAAAAAGCACAACTAATCAAAATGAAGAATTGTGGATCCCAGTCCAGGAAGATACACCTATAAAACTTCTCCTGCACGTATGACTCAGGGATCATTGCCGAGGAGGGGTTGTAAGATCCAGAGAATCAGAGAGTTTGGTGTGAGATGTTTCCTAGTTATATGAGAAACCACACTCACAAGGTCTCACCACATGACCACCCAAACATGAACTGAACAAGGATGACAGCAATAGACATATCAAAGCGAATAGTGGAAAGCCCAGGATACTGCAACCCCATATAAAGAACTTATAGGCAACTAAGAAATTCCGAAAAGCAGGAGAAACAGTTGAACCCAGGAAACAGAATACCAATTGGTTATCCAATACCAAATTGTCAGCCCTGTACACATACATACAGGTAGCACCCAGAGTGAGCAGGTTGTTTTTATGAATATATATGTATAGACATACTTGTATGTATATAAAAAGAATTAAGAAAAAGAAAGGCTCTGAATTTGAAAGAGAAAAAGGAGGGTTATGGTAGAGTTTGGAGGGAGGAAAGGCAAGGGGGAAATGATGTAATTATATGATAATATAATTATATGATAATATCAAAAATAAAATATCTAAATAGCAATACCAAATACTTATTTGAAAAATTTGCCCATTTCCTCTATAAAAATAGCACTAATTAAAATTCAACTTCTTATCTTAGGCTTCCCACCTCAAAAGATATATATGATAGATAGAATTAATGGCTGCTCTGTTTGGGAGGCATCTAGGCAGTGGTACCAGGTCCTGGGCTCGTTGCATGAGTTAGCTGTTTGAAACCTGGGACTTATGCAGGGATGCTTGGCTCAATCTGGGAGGAGGGGACTGGACCTGCCTGGACTGAGTCTATCAGGTCGATTCCAGTCCTCGGGGGAGACCTTGATCTGGGGAAGGTGGGAATGGGGGGTGGGCTGTTGGGAAGGGGAGGGGGCAGGAAGGGAGAGAACAGGGAATTTGTGGCTATTATGTAGAACTGAATAGTATTGTAAAATAAAAAAAAAAAGAAAGAAAAAAATTAATGGCTGCTATTCCTTTTCAGTAGAGACATTACTTTCCAAATTCTAGAGTCTCAAAAAAATTATGACTCTATGTTCTCATAAAGTTGTATTGTTTATGAAGATCACAAACAATGAGCCAAGGAAAAAGTAAAGATACAACAATGTAATGTAAAGACTTATTGAAATATATTACCAATGAATTGACGTTGAAGATACATTGAGACTTTAAATTTTTTTTATTTTATAATTTAATTTAATTTTACATATCAGCCACGGATTCCCCTGTCCTCCCCCTATCCACCGCCACCCCCCCCACCTTCTCCCCAGCCCACCCCCCATTTCCATCTCCTCCAGGGCAAAGACTCCCCTGGGGATTCAGCTCAACTTGGTAGATTCAGTTCAGGCAGGTCCAGTCCCCTCCTCCCAGGCTGAGCGAAGTGTCCCTGCATAAACCCTAGGTTCCAAACAGCCAGCTCATGCACTAAGGACAGGACCTGGTCCCACTGCCTGGATGCCTCCCAAACAGATCAAGCTAATCAACTGTCTCACTTATCTAGAGGGCTTAGTCCAGTTGGGGACTCCTCAGCTATTGGTTCATAGTTCATGTGTTTCCATTAGTTTGGCTATTTGTTCCTGTGCTTTTTCCAATTTTTGTCCCAACAATTCTCGCTCATACAATCCCTCCTCTTTCTTGCCAATTGGACTCCTGGAGCTCCACCTGGGCCTGGCCATGGATCTCTGCATCTGCTTTCATCAGTCATTGGATGAGATTTCTAGCATGACAGTTAGGGTGTTTGGCCATCCTATCACCAGAGTAGGTCAGTTCGGGCTTTCTCTTGACCATTGCCAGTAGTCTATTGTGGAGGTATTTTTGTGGATTTCTGTGGACCTGTCTAGCACTTTGCTTCTTCCTATTCCCATGTGTTCTTCATTTATCATGGTCTCTTGTTCCTTGTTCTCCCTCTCTGTTCTTGATCCAGCTGGGATCTCCCACTCCCCTAAAATCTCTTTCCCTCAACCTTTGCCCTTTATTACCCCTGCCCCCTCACGTCCAGTTTGCTCATGTAGATCTCATCCATTTCTCTGTCATTGGGCGATCCCTGTGTCTCTCTTAGAGTCCTGTTTTAGCAGTCTAGTCATCTTTGTTTTACATCTAGTATCCTCCTATGAGTGAGTACATACCATGTTTGTCTTTCTGAGTCTGGGTTACCTCACTCAGGATGATTTTTTCTAGATCCATCCATTTGCCTGCAAACCTCATGATGTCATTGTTTTTCTCTGCTGAGTAGTACTCCATTGTGTATATGTACCACATTTTATTTATCCATTCTTCAGTTGAAGGGCATCTAGGTTGTTTCCAGGTTCTGGCTATTACAAACAATGCTGATATGAACATAGCTGAGCAAGTGCCCTGGTGGTATGATTGAGCATTCCTTCGGTAAATGCCCAAGAGTGGTATAGCTGGGTCTTTGATTCCCAATTTTCTAAGAAAGCGCCATATTGATTTCCAAAGTGGCTATACAAGCTTGCATTCCCACCAGCAGTGGAAGAGAGTACCCCATGCTCCACATCTTCTCCAACATAAGCTGTCTTCAATGTTTTTGATCTTAGCCATTCTGACAGGTGTAAGATGGTATCTCAGAGTTGTTTTGACTGGCATTTCCCTGATGATTAGGGATGTTGAGCAATTCTTTAAATGTCTTTCAGCCATTTGAGCTTCTTCTGTTGAGAATTCTCTGTTTAGTTCTATAGCCCATTTCTCAATTGGATTGTTGGGCATTTTGATGTCTAATTTCTTGAGTTCTTTATATATTCTGGATATCAGCCCTCTATCAGATGTGGGGTTGGTGAAGACCTTTTCCTATTCTGTAGGCTGTTGCTTTGCCTTGTTTACAAAAGTTTCTCAGTTTCAAGAGGTCTCATTGATTGATTGTTTCTCTCGGTGTCTGTGCTACTGGTGTTATATTTAGGAAGTGATCTCCTATGCCAATGCATTCAAGACTACTTCCTACTTTCTCTTCTAGCAGGTTCAGAGTAACTGGACTTATGTTGAGGTCTTTGATCCACATGGACTTAAGTTTTGTACACAGTGACAGATATGGATCTATTTGCAGCCTTCTATGACATCCAGTTATGCCAGCACCATTTGTTGAAGATGCTTTCTTTTTTCCACTGTACAGTTTTGGCTTCTTTGTAAAAAATTATATGTTCATAGGTGTGCAGATTAATGTCAGGGTCTTCAATTCGATTCCATTGGTCCACATGTCAGTTTTTCTGCCAGTACCAAGCTATTTTTATTACTGTAGCTCTATAGTAGAGCTTGAGGTCAGGGATCATGATGCCTCCAGAGGTTGTTTTATTGTACAGGATTCTTTTGGCTGTCCTGGGTTTTTTGTTTTTCCATATGAAGTTAAGTATTATTCTTTCCAGGTCTGTGAAGAATTGTGTTGGTGTTTTGATGGGGATTGCATTGAATCTGCAGATTGCTTTTGGTAAGATTGCCATTTTTACTATGTTAATCCTATCCATGAGCATGGGAGATCTTTTCATTTTCTGACATCTTCTTCAATTTTTTTTTCAAGGACATAAAGTTCTTGTCATATAGGTCCTTCACTTGCTTAGTTAGAATTACCCCAAAGTATTTTATATCATTTGTGGCTATTGTAAAGGGTGATGTGTCTCTGATTTCCTTCTCAGCCTGTTTGTCAATTGTATAAAGGAGGGCTACTGATTTTTTTCAGTTGATCTTGTATCCTGTTATGTTGCTGAAGGTGTTTATAAGCTGTATGAGTTCCTTGGTTGAATATTTGGGGTCACTCATGTATACTATCATGTCATCTGCAAATACGGAAAGCTTGACTTCTTCCTTTCCAATTTGTATCCCCTTAATCTCCTTATGTTGTCTTATTGCTCTGGCTAGAACTTCAAGTACTATATTGAATAAGTATGGGGAGAGTTGACAGCCTTGCCTTGTTCCTGATTTTAGTGGAATTGCTTTGAGTTCTCTCCATTTAATTTGATGTTGGCTGTTGGCTTGCTGCAAATTGCCTTTATTATGTTTAGGTATGTTTCCTTTATTCTTAATCTCTCCAAGACCTTTATCATGAAGTGGTGTTGGATTTTGTTGAAGGCCTTTTCAGCATCTAATGAAATGATCATGTGGTTTTTTCTTTCAGTTTGTTTATATGGTGTATTATGTTGACAGACTTTTGTATGTTGAACCACCCTGGCATCCCTGGGATGAAGCCTACTTGATCATGGTGGATAATTGTTTTGATGTGTTCTTGGAGTCTGTTTGCCAGTATTTTATTGAGTATTTTTGCATCAATGTTCATGAAGGAGATCGTTCTGTAGTTCTCTTTCTTTCTTGCATCTTTGTTTGGTTTAGGAATCAGGGTAATTGTAGCCTCATAGAAGGAGTTTGGTAATGTTCCTTCTCTTTCTATTGTGTGGAACAATTTAAAGAGTCTTGGTATTAACTCTTCTTTGAAGATCTGGTAGAATTCTGCACTGAAACCATCTGGTCGGGGCTTTTTTTGGTTGGGAGACTTTTAATGACTGTTTCTATTTCCTTAGGGGTTATTGGACTATTTAAATAGTTTATCTAGTCTTGATTTAACTTAGGTATGTGGTACTTATCCAGAAAATTATCCATTTCTTTTAGATTTTCCAGTTTTGTGGAGTAGAGGTTTTTGAAGACTTTTTTTTTAAACTATCTAATAGTATTAAAAGTTATACAGGGTTAGGAAGATGGTCAATTGTGGTGATATATTGTGCACTCTAATAAACTTGCATGAGGATCAGAGGACAGAGCCAGCCACTAGATTAGATATACAGCCCAGAGCCCAGGCAATGGTGGCACACATTCTTAATCCTATCACTTGGGAGGCTGAGATCTGTTTGGATCTCTGTGAGTTTAAGGCCACACTGGAAACAGAGCCAGACAGTAGTGGCACACACCTTTAATCCCAGTACTGGGAAGCACATACACCTTTAGTTCCAAGAAGTGAGATCTGGGCAGAGAAAGGTATGTAAGGCATGAGGAAATAGGAACTCACACTCTTGAGGTTGAGGATTTCGTAGAGGTAAGAATGTCGCTGACTTGTTCTATTTCTGTGATCTTTTCACCCCAGTATCTGGCTCTGGGTTTTCTATTAATAAGACTATTTAGCAATTTGTGTTACAGTCAGTGTATAAAGTATTTGCTACATGAGTATGACAACCCAAATTTAGATTCCTGGAACTCATATTAACAGCTGGGTATGGATAGTGGTATTGGTAAATCAAGTATAGTAGGGTGAATACAGGACTATCCTTGAAATTCAACTGGCTAGTGAGTCAAACCAAACTGGCAAGCTCTAGTTTCAGTGAAGGTGTCTCATGTCAAAAAATAAGATAAAAATATTCCTTTCAGATACGAGCACCCAGTATTTTCTCAGCACTTTGACTAATTATGTGTCTTTGCACTGACTGTTGTCCATTTCAATAGGAAGCTAGACCAAAGTTTAGAGAACCCAGATCTGTGGATATAAACATAGATATTTAGAGTCAATTTGACAACATGACAATTTAGGAAAATAATAATAGCCGGTCCTATCGTAGGGCCAATGACCTCTCCAACCATGGTATTGATCAGGGTTACAGTACCAGATATGAAACTCCCGCCTGTGGAGCAAGAAAACATAACCTGTCAGAGAGTACTTAGTTATCCTGTAGCAGTCACGACACTATTCCACTAGGGGGCACATCTTGTCTGGCAAGTTTATATTATGACATGTAGGATCCAGTGCTGGTGAGATCACTGATATATATATTTTTTCTCTCTCTAAGCAGTCTACCTAACAGCTTCTGGAATTGTTTCCTCCACATACCAAGGCTCAGGAAATGTTATGGAAGATGAGGCATAAAGAATGTAAAAGCTGGAAGATGAGGATAAAAAGTGAAATTTTGTGTTCTGTGCAGAATCTGGCTATCCCATACATGAACTCATAGCATCTGTGTTGCCTGCACAAGACCTTCACAAAATCAAGTCAGCTAAAATTCTTGTAGAAGGCTGTTCTTCAGGTTCTATGCCTGACTGGAGAGCTATACTGTCAGTTGCTAGCTGCTAGAGGAGGAAGACAAATTCTTTTTTGAGTGTGTTCCCTCTAGTAGGTTTCCTGTGTTCCAGTGGATGGCACCACACTCATGTACGTATGGGAGGCAGTAACCTGACTTAGTGAGTTATGAAAAAAAAAAAAGACATGAAATAAAGAAGCGACATGTTGAAGGTGTGTCTGAAAGGATTTAGAAGAGGTAAATGAGGATGGGTATAATCATATTTTATTGCATAATTGTCTGAAATTCTCAACAATAAAATATCTTAAAATATAGAGAGTGATTGAAGTACATGTCCCAGTGTTGACTTCTGATCCCTATAGGTGCACACATGAGCACATACCCCACTACACATACATTTATATAGCATACAGCACACACACACACACACACACACACACACACACACACACACACACACACACACATACAGAGGATATAAAATAAAATAGTCTTACTTTCCTCTCATAGTTCATTTTAGCACTCTCATGTGCTCAGACTGTTTAAGTAAGCATAAAAAAGTAGGTATTTATTTTATCCTAGCTCCTAAGCTACTCTTCAAAAATGTAGCACCTATCTTTTTTCAATTTACAATGTGTATTGGGGACTTTCTACATCAGATTCAAACACTGCATTCCAGTACATGGATGTAATTGTTAAATTTAAAATCCATTGAAGGTGGTTTTTGGTTACAAATTTTATGCTGTTATAAACAGTACTATAAAAGACAATTTTGAATAGTCACTATGTTTCTTTGGTGTAAATTTATCTGTAGAATAAATTCAATGTAACTGTAGCTAGATACTTTACAATTTCAAAGGCTAATTCTACCTTGTTGGGATTTTAATAGATTCAGTAGTTTGGGTTTTATGGATAAAGTCATCATGCTACTGTAGTTCTACTCTGAATTTATGTTTTGATAAAATTAAACTTCTCTTCAGATGCTTAGGAATCATTGTATTTTCTTATTTTTTTTCCCCTGTGACATCTGTTCACACATTGTGCTTAGTATTTCTACTGGGTTTTGATTTTTCTTACTGAGCTGTTTTTCTTAAAAACTGTCTTAGGAACTCTTTATTTGGGAGATTAGCATTTCATTTCTGGAACACAAATTCATCATCTGTCTTTTAATTTCACTTACGATGTTTTTGTTCCATGCAAGTTTTGCTTTTAATTATAGTTCATATTTCTCTGTGTGATTATGTGCAACGTGTGCATGTGCGTGGTGTGCGTGCGTGCGTGCGTGTGTGTGTGTGTGTGTGTGTGTGTGTGTGTGTTTGTTGTGTGGAGGCCCAAGGTCAATATGCTGAGTTGCTTTCTGAATCTAAAGCACATTCATTTTTGTAGGCCGACTGCCTTGAAGTGCCTTGGAGTCCTCTGTCTCTATTGCAGCTTCCCAAGGTTAGGCTTGGAGACATGCTCCACCATGTCTGCTTTCTTACCGGGATTCTGGGGAACCAGACTCAGGTCCTAGTACTTCTGTGCCTGGAGTTTAGACTGAGCCTGACTCTAGCTTTTTATGTGGGTTCTGGGAATTGAACTCAGTTCCTTATATAGTAAGCACTTTACCGAGCTATCCTGCCAGCCAAATTATAATTTTCTTTTGTAACTTAACACCTTTTGGCGCGTTAGAAAGGGTTTGCCTATTTTAGTATAGTGGGAAAAATATATCAAAAATTATCCAAATAGTTTGCTATATTTGTATATGTTTATTATAATCATTAATAAATGTAAATTAATAAAAAATTATCAACATGCAATTAAGGAAATGGATTTGTAGCTGAATTTTTCTCTGGTCTTGCCCAGTCCCATGGACCCCACAGCTGCTTACAAAATAACCACTCAGAGGCTTATATTAAATAATATTAATTAATATTAATTAAAACTACTTGGCTATTAGCTCAGGCCTACCACTGAGGATTCATTCTAAATAATAAACATTATATATTTATGCCTTTGCCACAGGATTTTCTTGAGAGTTTTTAAATCTCATGTGAAAAGTATCTTTTTATTTTCTTACTTCTAGTGATTTTTCTATTTTTCTCATTTTTTTTCAGAGACTAATACTCTGTTAGTTTCACCTTTAAATATTCATTGTGTGGTATTTTTCACTTCTGCAGTACAATGTCTTAAAACTAACATGTTTTCAGTTTTTTTTCTGTCTCCTGAGTTATTTTGTGCCTTAAAAATGTTGTAATATCACAAGATGTGTTGGTGTCAATGACTTTGTATGTGCATTAGGGTTTAGAATTGTATATATTGAGAAGTATAGAGGCTGTCCTTTGAATTTTGATTTTTTGGGACTGAATTATGCCATCTCATTTGATTCACAGGATTATATTACACAATCTCTATCTTTCTGGCATGTATTTAGGTATGTCAGTTATTTTCTAACTTTTTGAGTCATATTTACTAACTCCAGTTGTATCTCCAGTAAAGGCTTATATTTTATAGTTCAATATGAAATTGATTTTTTAACTCATTAGATGAGTTAAAGTTTTATGTACACTAAAGCCAAAGCCAAATTGAGCCTCATTCTTTTGATTTAACAATAATTTCTTTAAAAAAAATAGCCAGTGTCTGGTTTTGAGGTAGGCTAGTGTGTTATTGACTTCTATAGCTGTGGATAAAAATATAATGAATTATGAACTGATCTTTAAGCCATCCTACCTGGAACAAACAGGCATTATTTTCACTCATGTTTTATTGTCATAAATTAATAACATGTGACTTGAAAGCAGGAGGAAGAAAGAATATAGTCTTATCTTTGATCTGGAAGCATGAGGTGAGGTACACTATGTGTAGCTTAGTGAAGTTATTTGAAACCTTGATTTATGATATTCAAACTCACCACCTATGGGATTAGGATTTCTTGGTTTTCAGATTAGATTATCCTGCAGAAGTAAGGTCCAAATCCTTTTTGACATTTCATTCAGTCATAAATTATTTGGATTATATTTATGCAACTCTAAATAAATGAATTTTGGGTAGTGTACTGCTTAGTTTTTTGTCACCTTGATGCGAGGTTAGGTCACCTGGGAAGAAGGAACCACAGCTGAGAAAATGCTTTTATCAGACTGGCCATAGGCAAAACTATGGGACATTTTATTTACCAGTGATGAATTTGGGAGGACTCAAAGCACTGTGGGAGGCACCACCCCTGGCAGGTGATTCTATAAGAAAGCAGGATGAGCAAGCCATGAGAAGCAAGGCAGTAAGCAGTATTACTTCATGGCCTCTGCTTCTGTTTCTACTTCCAGTTTCTACTTCCTGCCTTGAGTTCCTGCCTTGGGTTTCCTTGGTGATGGACTGTAAGTTGAAATAAACCATTTCCCTCTCTAAGCTGCTTTTAGTCATGGTGTTTATCGCAGCAACAGAAAGAAAACAAGGGCAGACATGGAGAAATAATTAAGATTTATAATACTTGGTTAATGGAGAAAAAGATAATTGTAGCTATGTTAATGATGATAAGAAGATGAGTGATGATGGTAGAAAAGGGGATTGCTGGAGAAGTGCAGTTGTATAACAGCAAAGGGGTGGACATTCATTCAAAGAACAGCACAGTTGCTTTAATGGTAACAGGAAACTCCTTTTTGGTGTGATAGCTTGGAACATCAGTGACCAGAGTATTTCACTTTTGGTTTACAGAACAATTTATTTCTTCATGCTCACATTTTTTCCCCAATATGTAATTTCTCTTCACATTTTCTGTCTGCTTGCTATTGTTAAGTCATTTGGTGGAGATTATTTGTTAACACTATTTAAATGAAAGAGTCACAAAATTTGCAGACTTTAGGTAGTGCTTAGCATAATACCTATGTTAGTTTATTTTCTCTTGCTGTGATAAAATACAAAGAAAAAGACAATGTATAAAGAAGACAGTTGAATTAAACTAACAATTTTAGAGGGGTAGAGTCCAAGATGGCAGTGCCAAGGCATGATGGTAGGAAAAACTAAGAGCTCATATCTTGATCTGTAAGTAGGTGGCCTGCAGAGCTAACTCAAAACAGCAGAAATCATTTTGAAATCTCAATGTTCACCCTTAATGACAGTGACATACTTCCTCCAGAGAATGGCATACCTCCTAATCCTTCCTAAACAGTTTCACCAACTGGAGACCAAGTATTTAAACATATGAGTCTATGGAAGAAGCCATTCATATTTAAACCACCACAATATTATGCCATAGTTCATATTCAAATTATATTTGTTAGACGAATTAAATTTTTTTTGCTACATTTATTTGTTACTTTGTGTGTGTGTGTGTGTGTGTGTGTGTGTGTGTGTGTGTGTGTGTATGTTGGAGGAGCACATGCTGCAGGATATATGTAGAAGTAAGAAGATAACTTGAAGGAGATGACCTAAATTTGCCATGTGAGCTCTAGGGATCAAATTTAGGTCATTAGACTTATTGGCAAGCAAACACCTTTACCTACTGAACCATCTCTTGGCTCTTAATGACTCTAATAAAGATTATTTACTCAAGGTTTTCTGTCACCTTAAGCATAATAGACAAGTTACAAAAATAATGAAATTTCAGAGAGAAAAGAGCTTGATTCATTATTTTCATTAATTGAAATTAGTTATAATAAAATGATATTGTAATTCTAATTAACATAAAGATATGGGTAATTATTTTCAATGGTTAAGTTGACATAAATAAGCAAAATCACCCACTATTATTTATTGAGCATTTAATGTCAGCCATATCAATAAGATAATTGAGCAGGGATTATCATGTTCATACCCAAATCTGATGAGAACACAGCTAGACTATTGTGTTAGCACAATAATGGAAGTGAGATTTACACATTGAAGGCCATTATCCTAGAGCTGACCTTGCTAACACACTTGAAAACACTTCTATTATTATATACAAACAGCCTTTTATTTCAAAATGAAGATGTAAAGACAAAAAGAAGACATCATATTGGATAATGAGCTTAGCTTTTACTTTGTAGAATTATATTTATAAAGTTTTCTTCATTTTTTATGTATGACACTTCAGTTTGTCATTAATAATCATCAAATCATAACTCCTGATAACTAAGTACTTGAAATATTTAAAAATACCATTCTTTCCCACTTGAGACTCTAAATAAGAAACTACAGTAGAGTCAATGAATGTTTTTATTGTTTCAATATTAAATTTGAAAAGATCACACCTATATTTAATTGCAAATGTAAGCATGTGGGGTCCACATTCAACTATAGTCAGTTGCTGTCAATCTCAAGTAAACTTATCTCCTTATTTTCACGTAAGAAAAGAAGAACTTGCATATGTGGCATGCAATATGGCTCTGACCTCACTTCTTGACTGGTGGCTATTTGCTCCAACAGAGTTTTTTGAAAGGCTGTTCTCTTCACAGCATGGGACTTGAGTACATTTGTAGAACATTACATTGGATTAATTTCTGTCAAGTTTAATTTATATAGTTGAACCTATATTAGTGCCCTGTGATGTGATTATTGTGTTCTTTTAATTATCAAGATTGGTATATTCGTTACCTTCCTCATTGCTGGGACAGAATACATCATGTCTGGAAAGCCATGGAGACTAGAGCATGCTGTGGCTATAGCAGTATGAATACATGATTACATCTTATTAGCAACCAAAAAGCAGAGATTGTTGGGGCTGGAGAGGCGGGTCAGTGGTTAAAAGCACTTGCTAGTCTTGTAGGGGATCATGTTTTAACTCCCACCAGTCACATGGAGTTTCACAATCATCTGTAACTCCACTTCCAGGGGATCAACTGCCCTCTTCTGGGCTCTACTAGGTATGTAGGTGGTACACATAAATACAAGTAAACACACGTATACATAAAATAAACTGGTTCCTAATTACTTATTGTTATACCCATAGACTAATGCAGCTTTCAATCCTTACCAGAGAAGATTTTATTTGCAGTAGTTGGTGATTTATACAGAGAACTACAACTAGCTATGGTGTAGAGAATAGGAGACTTCAGAATGCTCATTTGTAAATATAACTGCACCCTCTCTTCTCAAAGTTCACAGATAATTTTGGAAGAAGGAGTGGAAAGAATATAAAAGCCAGAAGTAAATTAATTCAAGGAAATTGTGCTCTCTAGGCAAACAGGGCAGCTGTATATAGGAATTTTCAGAAGTTGTGACAGCATACAGAAACCTGTGTAAGCTTATGCTAGAACTAATATCACATAGAGAGGGGAGGTGGACTATCTCTAGCTGAGCAGCAATTGACATTGATAGCTGCAGAGAGAAGGAGAGAGAGAGAGAGAGAGAGAGAGAGACAGAGAGAGACAGAGAGAGACAGAGAGAGACAGAGACAGAGAGAGAGTCAGAGTCAGAGCCAGAGCCAGAATCAGTCAGTTTTTAAGTGTTGATGTTACAGGAATTTTGTCTATGCTGAGGTCCAATGTCTAATGGAATAGAGTGTTTGGTTCGAGAGACAGGGTTCACATTCAGCTGGCCAAAATGGATCATGGAGTTCCCTGGAGGACTCTGGTCAAGAGAAAGGCCCACAGGAGACAATGAGGCAGGGCCAAGGGGTTGTGTGGCCCTTCTGAGCTGGGAAGTGGACAGTGATGGTGACACACTGTCGCTTGTGATTATGTCAGGTTTTTATCTTTAATATTTATCCCCAAGTTTTATTTTATAATAAATGGTAAAGAAGTTGCTATATGTTGACCCTGTAAATTTATAAGTGCTCCAGTAGAAGGCCACAAATCCATGAATATATGGCAACACATTTGAACTTGGTATGTAAAAAAAGACACAAAATTGAGTGGGAAGGGAGGTCAGGGGTGGATCTGAAAGGAGTTGGAGGGAGGGGGTGACTAGTCAAAATTCATTTTATGAAATTCACAAAGAACTAATTAAAAAATGAAAGGAAAATGAAAAGCGATGAAAAAACTTATTTAAAAAAAGTTTTTAAAAATGCAGAGGTGGGTTTCAAGAGGTAGGCCTGTCTGTGATCTATAAGATCTTTACACCAATGGCCCCAGCTGACCGGCATGGCCCCAATATCCTACAGATCTACAGCCTCAAAACAGTACCACTCACCTGCTACTCACAAGTATTCAAGAACATGACTCTGTGAGTGACCTTCCATGTTTAGACCATAATACCTGGTGAGTATGAATGGTGTGTGTGTGTGTGTGTGTGTTATTGTAAAGCCTTAAAATTATTGTCTATTAACAGTCTACAAAATATTTGTATTTATGTTAAAGCCCTATAACTGTTTCCCATTAACATTCTGCAGAAGTAAGGCTTCTAATTAACAGGCCTGAATATTTTAAGAAGCTAGAACAAACAGAACAGAAAACACAGAATGGATTCCAGCAGTCGACGTTGCTGAGCAGCAATTGACATTGATAGCGGCTGGTATTCTTGACCTAAGAACCCTTCTTTACCTCTTAGTTGCTTAAAATTGTCCAGCAGTGCTTGCTGTCATTAAACTGTTACCTTTTCAACATCTGTCTCTTAACTCTCCCACTGTGGGATCAAATAAGATCAACCAGGATCAAGCTTATCCCAGTAGTAGGGGACAAGAGAGAACAAATGATTGCTCAGAGACATTACAGATGGCAGGGTGAGGCAGGATGGGGATTGTCAGAATCTAAATTAAGCTATGCAGTGCTTGATACCATTTGCCTATAATCCTAGTGTTGTCGAAAGTTTCTCCAGTCCCACCTGGCCCCATGGATCCTCAGCCTCTTATAAAATAATCATTCAGAGGCTTAATATTAATTACCAATTGCATGTCCTATGGCAGGCTTCTCGCTAGCTAGCTCTTATAACTTAACCCATTTCTATTAATCTATAAGTTGCCATGTGGCCATGGCTTACCAGTCTGCTGGCATGTTGTTCCTTGGGCAGCAGGCTGGCATCTCTCCCCAGACTCCACCTTTCTCTTTTCTGTCTCTCTTCTTGGAATTTCTGCCTGCCTCTAAGTTGCCTTGCCATTGGCCAAATCAGCTTGTTTATTAACCAATGGCAACAGCATATATTCACAGCATACAGAGAGACTTCCCCCAGCATCTCAGTGTTGTTGTTTTTTCACTCTTAACTCCTTTGGGGGCCTGCCACCCAGCTCCCAAATAATCACAAGGAGACTTAGTCTTAGTTATAAATGCCTGGACTTAGCCTGGCTTATTTCTAGCCGGCTTTTCTTAAATTAAATTATCCCATTTACCTTTTGCCTCTGGGCTTTTACCTTTCTCTATTTCTGTGTATCTTTTCTTTACTTCTTATCCTGTGGCTTGCTATGTGGTTGGGTGGCTGGCCCCTGGTGTCCTCTCTCTTTCTTTTCTCAGTCTCTCATGTTCTTCTATTTATCCTCTGTGCCTGGCAGCCCCACCTATTTCTCTCTCCTGCCTAACTACTGGCCATTCAGCTCTTTATGAGAACAATCAGGTGTTTTAGGCAGACAAATTAACACAGCTTCACAGAGTTAAGCAAATGCAACATAAAAGAATGCAACACATCTTTAATTAATATTCTACAACATCCCAGCATTTGGAAAGCTGAAGCAAGAGGATTATAAACTTTGAACCAACTAGGGTTTTATAGTGAGACTTTTTCCAAATTAGCAAGATAGAGTTGTCTTTCCTACCTTCCCTAAAATGACTAAAGCTTGGGAAAATGGTTTCTAGGCACAGTTACCTGACACTAACAGAATAATATCCTAACATTGACTCCTACTTGTCTTCTGCTTCTGCTTTTCTTCTCAGATAGAGCCATTTCAGCTCAGGATTAAGGTGTAAAGACATAAAATGGGAAAATGTGTCTGGCAAGCATGGAAGAAATGAGGATATTCTAAAGGGAACACTTGTTCCTCCCACTCTGGTGTTCTGGACTGTTGAAACAAGGCACACCAGGGAAATAGAGTTCCCTCTCTCCAAGAGTCTCATGGTGGGAGAAATAAGAGGCTGAAGCTTTGACTCTCAGTCAAAGAAGAAATTTATCTTTCAGAAAGGAAGTCATCACAGGAAAAACAAGCCTAGGCCATGATGGTCAGTGAGGGGTAGAACACCCCTTAATCAGTCTGCTCAATTATATGTATCTCTTACTTCCTAATTAAGCTGTACCCTCAAGTTAGGACCCTAAAGATGGTGTGTGTGTGTGTGTGTGTGTGTGTGTGTGTGTGTGTGTGTGTGTGTTGTATGTGGTTTTTTGTTTGTGTGTCTATGTATATGGTATGTACATGTATGTGTTTGTTGTGTGTATGTTGTGTTTGAGTATGGTGTGTGCATGTGTGTGTGTGTGGTGTGTGTATGTACATGTATATTTGTGTGTGTGTGTGTGTGTGTGTGTGTATGTGTGTGTGTGTGTGTGTATGTGTGTGTGTGTGTGTGTATGTGTGTGTGTGTACTTGCATGTATGTGTATTTTTATGTGTGTGTACTTCTATGGATCTCTCTGCCCCTCATCCCAATATGGTTATACTTAATAAATCTCCATTTTATCTGCTTTTCACTATTTTAAACTAAGAGAAAAATATTGGACTATATATAGTTCCTGTGATGCATTTTTTTCTAATATTTTATCAAGATAGTCCCTTAAAAGCAAGTTGTGAAATGTTTCCTCTTCTACTTCCAGGGAGAGTTGATGAAGAGCAGGCCTTAATCAGTCGTTAAATGTTTGTTGGAACACATCAGTAAAGGCATATTGACATAAACTTTGTGGTAAGTTTTTAAAACTTATATGTTCAATATTTTCATTTTTATGGTTCTAGTTTTTTTTTTTTTCAAAACAGTTTTCCCTTGTGTATCCCTGGCAGTCCTGGAACTAGCTCTGTAGACCAGACTGGCCTTGAACTCACAGAGATCCACTTGCCTCTGCCTCCCCAGTACTGGGATTAAAGGCAGGTGCCACCACTATTTAGACTATAAGTCTAATCTTATGATGCAATTTTCCTGTCGTTTTTAGTGACTTTTATCTTTCTAAAAATTTGTTCATTCTTAAAAATCATTTAATTTTCGCTGTATAATTTTTATAGTGTTTCTTTATATTTCTCTTATCTATGTAGGTTTAGCAGCAATATAGCAATGTTTTCTTTTTCTGATTTTAGTGATTTGAATATTCTCCCTCTTTTCTCTCAATTAAGATTAAAATAACATACCACATTTGTTGATCTTTTTAGGTAATTCAGTTTTCTAGTCTTAATTACTTCAGTGTCTACTTTAATCTTTATCTCTTTTCATCTTCTATTAGGCTTATTTTCCTCTTCTTTTTCAGTGTCATGAGGTAGAAGTTTACTTTGTTGGCTTGATCTATTTCTTCTGTTTGAATGCAGGCATTTAGAGTTAAAAATTTCCTATGAGCCACTCTAGAGGTCTACCATCATGTTTCATATTGCATTAACATATCATCTCATTCATTATTATTCTGTTGTGCTTTTGCTCTTGCTATTTTGTTGTTATTGACAAATACATGACTCATGTTATATTTCCACATAAGTCCAATCATATATTCTATAACATTATTTTATAGAATTTATTTTTAAAGCCACTAATAAAAGGAGAAAATAGGCAATTATAATGTCTTGTATCTATATATATATATATGTATAATGTCTTGCTGCATCTACCAAGAGTCTGTTTGTATGTTGTTAAATTGTTATGTGAAGTCACTTGCTCTTCACTTGAGAATCCCCTTTAGTATTAATTGTAATGTTGTTCTGTTAGTAACAAATTTTCTGGCTTCTGTTCTTATTGTTATTATGGAAAGTTTAATTTTCTCTTCATTTGGGAACAATAGTTATGTTAGTTAGAGGAGATTTTGGTTGACTGTTCTTTGAATAATTCAGTCTGGTACCCATTGATTCTTCTGACCTCCATTGCTTCTGCTGAGACTTCAGAAGATAACCTTATTGAGATTCTATTGTAATGCCCGCATATCCTCCAGGCTGGTTCTGTTTATAGGCCTCAGTATTTTTTCTACTTGGAGTGTGTGATTTTTCTGGATATATAGGCTATAGTTTTCAGTAATTGTAGGAAGTTTTCAGCTGTTATTTGCTCGAATGCCTTTTCTTTCTTCTTCCTTTCTTCTCCTTCTGGGACGCCCATTGTATCCATTCTCATGTTCATGCTCTACAGCTGCATCTCACTGTCCCATCTATGTTAGCTTATATAACTTCTAGGAATCTCTCTTGCAGTTTGCTAATTATTGTTTTCTTCAAGTCTGTCATATAGTCACAGTGAATTTTTAAACAAAAAATAGTCACTATCCTTTTGTGACTGCAGGTCTTCCATTTGGTACTTTTCATGGCATCTCTTTGTTGATGTAACATTCAGCATAGTGTTCTCATCATATTTTCTTATGCTGTCTTTTAGTTTGGTTAACACATTTATAAAACCCACTTTATTTTTTTTATTAAATCTGACATCTGGTTACATTCATAGCTTCTTTTGCCTGCTTCTACATCACTCCCCAGGGTATGACTCATATTTTCCTTTTTCACAGAACTTTTGGGAACTGGACATTTTAGATCATATGTTACGGTAATTCTTAGAACTCTTGGTCTCCTTCTGGGGCTTGTTATTATTTGCTTAGTAGGTTCCTAGACATTTGTAGTGAGATCTATTCTTCCTGTTTCCTAGTATTATACATCTGATGTTTAGAGAAACATAGGCACCTTTAATGAAAAGGACACCGGTACAGTTTTCTTCCACTTCTGACCAGAGCTTGTTAACCATTCCATTAATTTTCAACTACTGTTTTCTTGTTTGTTTGTTTTTTTGTGACACTTTGGGCCCTATATTTCTTTACAGATGAATTGGTCAGGTTGTGGCATCTTCAGTGTCTGCAACAGTTTCTGGGATTAGTATTCTTACTTTGGAATACTCCTAGTTTTCTACTACCATGACAGTTGGTGTACAGTCTGGGCCATGTTTCATTTGATCTAGGACCCTCCTTTGTCCATGCCCTTCACTGTTGTTGAGGGTGTCTTTGGGTTTGCACTTCCACTTATTCTATGACAGATGAAGCCAATGCCCTTTAGGGAAAATGTTAGGGGTTATCTGTTCCCCATGCTTCTGGAAAAATCTGAGTCTGAATATGTCTGAATACAGAAAGGGCATAGCAGCAAATATTTCTCCAAGTGACACTCCTGACTCAGGTGGTAGAGGGGATATAGACAGCAAAGAATTGAAAATAGAAATTGTGAGAAATTAATAAGGAACCATGAGGTACTGGATTAGAAGTTCAAAGATCAGAACAAATATTACACACACTTCTCTTGTATATGCACACAGTCCTATGTACAATAGTTCATTTGTTGAGTTTCTCTTCTGCTTTAGGAATTAGGGATTTAAAATATTGTTTATATATATATATAGTGAATTATTCAAAGCAATATATATGCATGTATGTATTTTACACTAAATCAGAGCCAGAGGCTCACTCTCTCCACAAGCAAGTTGACTTTCCCATCCTATATGAGTATATGAGCATGGATTCTTTATGTACAAAGAAGACGAAATAAGTTTGCCTAGACTGAGCTCTAAGAGGACACAGGCCATATATTTTCAAAAACTTTTAAGAGATCAGCTTACTATAGTTTCAAAGTTAAATATAGACTTAATTTTTGTGAAGTTGCAAAGTCTCCATGTATCTGAAATTTGGTTTTTGTGTAGGATGATTTGTCTGATTCTTAATCTGACATATGTTTTCACTACATTAATGAACCATTCACACTGTATGTGACAGGAAGCAGTGAAAAATAGAACGTGAATGATTTTGAAATGTTACTTTAAAGCATCTCCTATGGGTGTAGATTTTCATTATTGTCCTTGCGTGAAAAATGAAGGTTACTACTTCTTTTCCTCCCCCCTCCTCTCACCCTTCTTCTCTGTCTCTGCCCAGTGTCATGTAGCCCAGGCTGGCCTTGAACTCAGTATGTAGACAAGGATGACCTCCAATCTCTGATCTTCCTATTACCACTAAAGTGTATTGGAGTGTGTCCCCACTCTGTACTGGAGAGTGATTCTAAAGCATAGGACTTGTGCACGTTAAAGTAAGGACCATACTAATGGAGTCATCCTCCAAATAAGAAAATGATCACTATACTAACCAAGCCAGGCTCCAGCCCTCCTACCTCTTAATTTTCAGTAAATTTGAGATATTTAACAGGAAGGAAGGCAGAGGGGATGGAGGTGAGAAGGAGAGAAAATGGGAGGAGGTGGAGAGAATCAGTTTCCTGCTTAACATTGTTGAAGATAGAACATTTAAAAAGATCTAGTAGGTAGTGTGACTTTTTCTGTGACTTATATCCTGAAAAATCAGGTCCTTCAGAATGATACAGGCTTATACTGTTCCTCACTTTTAAATAAAAATAATCCACAAAATATGATAATCAAGTAGACAACGTAAACATTTCAAATTTGTTGTTCAGAAATTTATTGGTGCTCAGTTCTTTCTGTGTGTCCAGAAGAATCATGAACAATAATTTTGTTTTAATACTGATACATTGCCGGGATGAATTAACGTATTCCTTTATCATTCTCCAGAACTGTTCGAGAGCTAGACCAGCAAATTATTTCCAAAGGAAGTCTATGAATTAAGAGAGAATAAAAACAAGATTGCTCAACAGAAGCATTTCCACCATTAAAACTGGAAGTGTTGGTGAGAATCCAGTTCTGGTGTCTGAGCTGGAGGAACACTTTGAGACGAGTGAGTTCCCCAGTGGTACACGTGCATTCTGTACCTCCCACTCCAGGTGGGACTGCAGGAGTTCTCACACTTAGTGCTTGGCTTCCTTTCTCTTCTGACTTTATTCCCTTTTATTTCTATTGCTAGCTCGTACATAGACTGATTTTCATTGCTTTGAATAATTCACCATCTAAATAAAAGTAACAACATCAAAGCATCCCAGACTTAATACACTCTTTTCCAGCGTGGGCTCCCACGGGCTGATCTGAAGGAGACTGAAGGATTAATCACCCAGGATAAGAGCCCCCAGTTTTTCATGTGTTTAACGCTCAAGTCGCTTTCACAAAAACACTCTCCTTCCCTTTTGTTTTTGTGTTTAGTTTTCTAAACACTGTCATTCTGTTTCCGCTTCAGCTCCAGATCCCGGGGATGTCTTGGCACCAAACACATGTAAAACAAATAAACACCTTCTTGCACACTCTAACAAGTGCAGCAATTAGTCTCTGAGCACAGCTTGCTCTCCACTGCGGCAACTCATTTGGTGCGGGTTGTTATCGTAGGAGAACAACTTTGAATCAGCAGCATTTGTTTGATTCCCCAGTTTTCACCCCTGTCAGCATGGCGGCTTCTGTGCATCCTTTTCATGTCTCCAGTTCTGCGCCTCTAGGAAATGAGCTGCTACTCTGCATACAGCACTTGACTCCTGTTTGTCACTTTGTCACACTCATGGAACATTTGGCTGTGGATGATCTTCACTCCATATGGGCTGTAATAACTACTCGCTGTGAATTAGAGATGACTTCAGGCTGGACATTTCCCGCCTTCCTTTTCTTATACAATAGCATTAACAAGCATTGGTATGTTGTTATAAACAGCCTACACTACAAGATGCAAAATATTATTTGTTGAAGACCCCCCAAGACAGTGTATTAGGAAAGGGAGAAAACATTGACTTCTGTTATATTGTTGCAATAGTGAGGCTGAATTCATGACGTTGAAAGTAGGAAATAAATCCTTATGTGTAGCGGTATTGTATCTGGAATGTTACCTTTCCAAATGCTTTTCTCTCTGCAGTGCTACAGCATGGAGGAACAGAGTAACTAAAATATGCTACAATTTTCCCTCTGTCCTGAAACAAGGGTTAGCAAGCCCTGAAGTGCAATACCTGTTTTCAGCAGTGATGCCCAATGAGTCATATTTTCTTGTGTAAGTTCATGTTGTTTGGAAGCCAAATCAAGTATTTATACTACAAGAAAACTTCCTATTGAACTTGGTTTCAGGGTACTAACATCTGCCTTTTCTTAACATGATTAGTCAGTTTCTCTGGCTCCTTTATTCAGCAAGGCTGGACACAAATATAAAAGAAAATTAAATTTTCACTGTAGCCTAATCTCAAACCTATGGCTAAATGTGTGACTTGTATTAGCAGAGTGACTCCTCTGGGGTTCAGATCCACACTGTTTATACAAGAGGGTTAATTTAAATGCTTTTCTAAATCCCTTTATAGTTCTAAAACTCCACATCTTTTAATTCTGTTGAATATACTTGTATATGAAGATGTGATTCTAATATAACTTGATTCAATTCTTCCATGCAAATTATAAGGGAAACGAAGTGTCTATTGCACTTCTACTATGTGTTAGACATTGTGCTAAAAGCTACGTAAGGGGACTGTAACAAGATAAATAAGATATGTATGATTCTGCCACTAGAGAGATTATGTTTTTGTGTAAAAGAGAGCTGCCCAAGAAGTATAGAGAACAGTTATACACTCCACCAAGTAGAAAGAAGCAAAGGGAGGGCCAAGATAAAGAAGAGTAGGGTTGGGAAGGAGGCATCTATGATCAGGCAATAGACATTGTCTTCGTTAGGGATTCTATTATTTTGAAGCGACACCATGACCATGGCAACCCTTATAAAGGAAAACATTTGATTGTGGTGGCTTGCTTACAGTTAAGAGGTTTAGTTCATTATCATCATGGCAGGAAGTAAGGCAGTGTGCAGGCAGACATGATGCTAGAGCAGGAGCTGAGAGTTCTTACATCTTGACTCACAGGTAACAGGAAGTGGTCTGAGACACTGGGAGTGGCTTGAGTATATATAAGACCGCAAAACCTGCCTCTGAAGTGACACACTTTCTTCAACAAGACCACACCTACTCCAATAAGGCCACATCTCTTAATAGTGCCACTCCCTTTAGGGGGCATTTTATTTCAAATCACTATATTTTACTCCCTAGCCCCCAAAAGCTTATAACAATATCATAGTGTAAAATACATTAGTCCAATTTCAAAAGTCTCCATAGTCTATTATAGTCTCGACAATGTTTAAAAGTCCAAAGTTCAAAATCTCTCTTCGGAGAGTCATGAAATTTCTTAACTGGAATTCCCTATAAAATCAAAATAATAATAAAAAAACCCGGATCACATACTTCCAAAATATAATGGCATAGGATATACATTACCATTCTAAAATGTAGAGAAGGAGCATAGTGAGGCAATATTGGACCAAAGCAAGGCAGAAAACCAGCTGGACAAACTCCAAACTCTGCATCTCTATGTCTGATGTCAAAATACTCTTTAGATCTCCAACTCCTTTCAGATTTGTTGACTGCAACACACTTCTTTCTCTTGAGCTGGTTCTACTCCCTGTTAGCAGCTTTACTCAGCAGGTATCCCGCAATTATGGCATTTCCAACATCTTAGGATCTCCAAAACAATCCAGGCTTCACCTTACAGCTTCTGTGGACCTCCTTTCAGGGACACCCTGATACATACCTGGCCTCAGTGACGTTCCTTATTTGTAGAGGCAAATTCCATAATATCCTTCTTCTATCTTTGGAGCCAGAACCACATGGCTGAAGCTGCCAAGTTCTACTGCTTACAGGGGCTGGAACATGGCCTCCTGTTCAATTATATCTTTACCAGCTTTCTGTTTTTGATAGTTTACTTCACTGCCTAAACTTGGCTGTCCTGAAATTTGCTCTGTAGACCAGGCTGGCCTCAAACTCAAAGATCAAAGTCAAACAGACTCTTCAGAGAAGGCCAAAAGTCAGCCACTTTCTTTATCAAAATATGGCAAGAACAATTCTAGGCAACATATCAATACTCTTCTCCTCTGAAACTTCTTGTGTCAGGTCTGTAGCCAGATGTTTCTTCAGTCTTGCCCAGCCCCGAGGTCCAGATGAATCTCTCCTAACCATGGTCCCGCAGCTGCTTATAAAATAATTATTCAGAAGCTTATATTAATTACAAATTATATGGCCTGTGGTTTCAGCTTCTGGCTAGCTAACTCTTTCATCTTAAATTAACCCATTCCTATCAATCTATATGTTGCCACATGGCCATGGCATTACTGGCCTGCTGGCATCTTGTTGCTCCTTCGGCAGTGGGCTGATGTCTCTTCTGACTCTGCCCTTCTTCTCTCTGTATCTCTGCTTGGATTTCCCACTTGGCTGTAAGCTTTCTTGCCTTAGGCCAAACAGCATTATTTATTATCCAATGGGAGCCACACATATTCACAGCATACAGAGAGACATCCCACAGCACAGGTCCCCACAGTTCAAATAACTCTTAGCACCACTGTCTTCCATGCTCCTACTAGTATGGACCATTAAGCAGTGCTTAAAGCTTTCCACTGCTTTCCTAACTCAAACTCCCAAAGTACATATTATTCCAAATAAAAACATGGTCCAACCTATCACATCAATACCCCTGGCACCAACTTCTCTCCTAGTTGGGAATTCTATTGCTGTGAAGAGACACCATGACCATGGCAACTCTTACAAAGAAAAACATTTGATTGTGGTGGCTCACTTACAGTTCAGAGGTTCAGTCCATTACCATCATGGCAGGAAACAAGGGAGCATGCAGGCAGACATTGTGCTAGAGCAGGAGCTGAGAGTCCTTACATCTTGTCTCTCAAGGAACAGGAAATTGTCTGAGACACTGGGTGTGGCTTGAGCAAATATGAGAACTCAAAGCCTGCTTCTGCAGAGACATACTTCCTCCAATAAGGCCACACCTACTCCAACAAGGCCACACCTCTTAATAGTGCCACTTCCTTTAGGGGCCATTTTCTTTCAAACCACCACAGGTGTCATTTTGTAGAAGACCTTTACAATTCTTGGTCACTAGAAAAGCTATATTGAATATCCTGCTTAGGCAGTAATATTTCTCTGAGAGGAGAGTGACTCTGTGGGAGGAATATCAGACCTTGCTTTTTCTTTGTTACTGTTGGGATGTTACCAATAGCTGTCCAAAGGACATTAAGGCCTGCTCAGTTGGAGGGACTTCATGCCTGATATTGGAACCTAGCCAGCCACCCATAATTGGAGAGGTCATAGACCTAGGAGAAGAACCTACTACTGCTGTTTCCTTAAACCAATATAATTTCTAACTGTATCCAAAAACATTATTATACTCATAGGTAAGTATAGGGCTCACCCTCATAAAGAAGCTTCTCTTTGGAACAGATGGTGACTATTCCAGACACCCAAAACTGGTCAAAATCCAGAGAATAACTGCTCATGAGATGCTTAGTCCCAGTTGATACATCTACAACACAACCCTTATGCCTAAGCCTCAGGGAACATTATAGAAGAGAAGGTGGAATACTGTTAGATATTGTTGTCTGTATATGACAGGGAAGGTACATCCATGAAATATAAACAGTATGGCTGTTTAAACAAGACCTGCATAATGACACTATCAATCAATATACCAAGGTGAATGGGGGGAATTTTGAGAGGTTCCCATCTCTAGACAAAGAGCTACAGAAAATCATTGTCTACAAAGAGAGAGAATATCAGTGTTCTCCAGGAACAATCCCCATTTTAGATCATGCAATCCATTTTTCATAGCTAAAAACATATACATATAAGCAACACTAAATGGAAATTATATATAGATATATATCTTAGAAGTCATATATCTATATATTTGTTTATATATGTACATACATATAAACACATATAACAAAATAAATGAGAGGGAGTCATTAATTTGAGAGGAATGGGGTCATAAGAGAAGCTGGAGGGGTAGAAATGATGTAAATACAGTACTCATGTCTGAAATTCTCAAAAGATGTTTTAAACAAACAAATAAAAAAAGAGGTGGGGTCTAGTTGAAGAAAGTTAGGTTATTGGAACAAGACCTTGAAGGGACTTTTAGAACCTTGGCTTCTTCCTCTTTGATTTCCTTCCTGGCTGCCACAAGGGCAACAGACCTCTCTCCATACAGACATGCTACAATGTATGAGCCACATCACTAGTCAGCTGCCTGGGGGTTCTTTTGCTTTATACTCCAGTGAAAGTCTTGAGTGAGGAAGGAAAAGTTCTTCAAACACTGGTCTCAGGGAACTTTTGTTTCCTTGGTTCTTGGTAGCAGTAGGCTGTAGCAGTAGGCAGATGGGAGCTGATGGAAGCAGGTGGAAGCAACAGCAAGTGGCACCCTATAGTGTTAGTCTTCAGGTGGGCCTTGAATATCAGACCCTTAACCCTTCAGGCATTAAAGCTTTCTTGTGGATCTAGGAAGCTGGCCTTCCACACCCCTTGGTAGAGGCAAGTATTTAAGTTTTCAGTCTGGTAACTGATGTCTTTTGCCTCTAAGACCTATCATCTCTCTGAAACTTTTCTGGTTATCAGGCTTCCATAGTCTCTTCTCTAGATTGTTACTTCTGGTTGGTCTTCTTCAGTCTTGAGTTTTCTTGTCTTTCCTTTATATTTACCTTGATGCTCTTCTTCCTGAGCTGGGTACCCTTGACCTGTCTGACAACAAATACCTGCCTTTCTGATTGTCCCAGTCTACAATTTGGTACCACTCCAACTATTTGGCTTCTCTGCCTCCACCAGGAGACTTTGGCCTGGGATGCCCATCAGGATGATTGGACATGGAACACCTTCCAGCACTGGGGCTGTATTAGGCACCTACAAACAAGGAGGTCACTCTGTTACTATCACTCTAGTATCTTTGGTCCTTCCTTGTCTGTGCTGCCAGCTTGGCCCCCAATAGTAAACAAAGCAACCAAACAAAACAGAAAACAAAAGAACTTTTAATTGAGCAAAATGGTATTGACCAAGAGAGTCTGCACATTAGTGTGTGACTCTGACTCAGAGTAAGACTAAGGAGTCTGCTTGTACAATAGAGCTTGAACCAATTATAGCCATTTGTTTGGACCAATCACAGCCTTGATTTTTTTTCACCAATCACAGTAGTCTCTCTGCTAGGCCACCAGGTGAAATGTTCTCCTGTGGCCATGGTGAAAATGGTTTCAGAGTTCCCCTGGAATTCGTTGTGGCTTGTGATTGTGTCCAGTAAAAATTCTTTCAAACATCACTGGCTAAAGTTGTGCCTTTAGGAGCACAGAGAATCACCTGTGATCATCTGGTCTTCTAGATAGCTGGTCCTTACATAAGGATAATCTAACAGGGTATTTGACTGACAGACCCTTTGTTCAAGGCAGCCAAAGAAGCAAAGGAGAGTCTACACCTGCTGTCTTTGTCACTATTCTATTGCTGTGAAGAGACACCATGATCACAGCAAGTTTTATGAAAGAAAGCATTTAATTGGGCTTTTCCTACAGTTTCAGAGGCTTAGTTCATTATCATAATGGTGGAGAACATGATGGCATGCAGGCAGACATGGTACTAGAGAAGTAGCTAGATCTACATCTGGATCCACAGATAGCAGGAAGAATGATCTACTGGGCCTGGCTTGGGCTTTTGAAACCTCAAAGTCCATCCTCAGTGACACACTTTTTTGTAATCAGGCCACAGCTACTCCAATAAAGCCACTTCCTAGTCCCTGTCAAGTAGAGCCATTCCCTAATGACCAAGCATTCAAATCTATGAGCCTATGGGGGCCACTCTTATTTGAACCACCACACCTACTAGGTAGGGAGTTAAGATGCCCTATTTCTGGAATCTTTGCTTTATATATATATATATATATATAATATATATATATATGTATATATTATATTATATATATATATATATAGTAATAAACACAAGAGAAAGGGTGCTCACAAGATAAAGGAACTTGTCAGCAATATTCATAATGATTTCTAAGAAATTTTAAGTGTTTTCACACTGCTTAACACTTGCCAGGTGCCTCAGGGAGAGGTGTGTCACCCTTTGGTCTGTCTCACTAACACTTACCCACAGCAACAGAATGGAAGAATGGAAACCCCTGTAACCATGAGTTAAAATAAATTTCTCCTTATTTTATATAGATAATTTCAAGTATTTTATCACAGTAATGGAAAGTTGACTAAGTTTACCATGTTCCTTGGACCAGTCTTAGCTGCTCTGTTTCATTGCTCGTTTCTTCTGTATGATGCTTATAGCAATATCTACTCATCACACTGCTGAGAAGTACAGTGGTTGCCACAGTAGAAGAGCTCCTGCTTGCAATTCTCAAATGAGTGTTTAATTTTTCTTTATATGTATATTTTCAGTGAGAGAATGATTTAAAAATCAGCATACATCAAGTTTTTCCTCTTTCCATAATTTTAGCAATAGGCAAGAAAAACCATGACTCAGAAAGGCGCATTAAAGGACCAGGCAGAAAGCAGACAAACAGGCTGCTGAATGGAGATAAGTTTGCTGTGGTCAAAAGATAGTCGATGATGTCTTCAATCTTTAATCCAGTTTCTACCAGTACATCTGCAAGCTGCTCCATGTTGAATGTTGAGCATTTTAGCTATTTTATTCCTCAAGTGTTGGGTAAGGCTTTCCTTCAGTTTACTTGTTGGAATAAACTAGAGTTTAGGTAGTATGTAATGCTGGGTAGTCTTTCTGCATTATTGTTGTGAGGTTTGTAAATTACTTATGTGAAATAGTCTTACGTATGAACAACTCTGCAACCAAAATTATAGCACAGTTTCAGACCCAACTATGTGTTCATTTCCCAAGAAGCAAATTTATCATGGGTGCCATCTCCTATGACTTTTAGGTTACAAACTCCATCTACTTTCTTTAGTTGCTGAACCAGTAAGGCAGCTTTTTATTTATTATCCATTTAACATATAAAAGAGAATCTCCTCTCATCTACTTCCTAGAAAATGTTATTATCAAAATGCCAAGTGTTTTGTGCTGATAGGACTGAACTTGATAACAGCATTAGGAGGTTCTTATTGGTTCTGCATACAGCAAAAGCTAAGGTCCCTTGATAAGACTCATTCAGTTCAGCCAATAGTATTGCTAGGATGTCTATATCTATAAATATATAAGCCAGGCTTAGATTTTAAAAGATGCTGATGAAAGGCTGCTTCTATATCTGCTTCAGGGAAAACAGTTAGTGTTGCCATGTGATGTAAAATCAAATCTATACACTTGTAGGAATGTTTCACAGAATAAGTTGAATTTTATCCTGGAAGCTTCAACATACTCTAAATACTTAGCAGTGTTTCAGTATGCTGTATTGTGAGGTGACGTGATTTGGTTAAGGGTGTTATATGAATACCTATCACATGGCAGATACCTTTATTAGGCAGAATTCTCTAGAGAAACAACCAAAATAATATGTACATGAAATTCAGAAAAGAGAATTTACATGATAGAGCCCAGATAGTCCAGTAATGACTGGACAGACAGAGCATCAGATAGCTAACCAGTCTAGGAAATGGGATGCCTTAGCATATCAATTCTTCAAAATACTGGAAGTCTGGGAGTGAAGATGCTGGAGTCTGACATCAGTAGGTTATAGCTGCACTGATAGATTGCTCACTGAGGAAGAAAACGGGTGCTCACACCCTGCCTTCCTCAGCCTTCCTTGTATTCAGGCTGCTGGCCTATTGGAAGTGCCATCCACATTCATGGATGGTCCTTTCCCCTGTCACTTTCTCACATGGCAATCTTCTCTGAAATCATGCCACAACATACAAATATGTTTCACTAGTCCTAGGCAAAATCAACCATCACAATGTATGATCTGAAAGATAGTAGAGAATGTGAAAGACTCTGTCCACAGTTATAAACAGATGAGCACATTTTACAGATGGCAGATGATACCCAGTTGGTTTCTTAGACTTCTGTCTATTTTGGCAACCAGTGTCTATACATTTTTACTCATTTATTCCCATTTTTTATTTGTCCTCTTTATTTCCAGAATATGATTATATAATAATTCTGTTCTTGATGTTAAGAGATTAGATGAGATATTGTAGAATCTGAAATGTATGAAAGTGTGGTTAATGATATCTCAAGCATCCTTGGGATGTTTCAACATGTAGTGATTTTTTTTTGAAAGGTGTCTGTGCTGCACAGGCATCACATAGAGCGCCAGACATTGCTGTTGAGTCTAAATGAGAATAGAGTCTGAAGATTGAGTGACAAATTGTGTGGATACTTTCATGTCAACTTGACACAAGCTAAAGTCATCTGAGAGAAGAGAACCTCAATTAGGAAAATGTCTCCATAAGACTGGGTTATAGGAAAACCTGTAAGGCCTTTATTTTCTTAATAAGTGATTGATAGGGCAGAGTCCAGCCTGTTATGGGTGGTGCCATCCCTGGGCTGGTAGTTCTGGGTTCTATAAGAAAGCAGGCTGAGCAGGAGGAAGCCAGTAAACGCCACCTTTATAGCCTCTGAATTAGCTCCTGTATCCAGGTTCTTCCTATTCTGGATTCCTTCAATGATATACTACACTGTGGAAGAGTAAGCCAAATAAGTCCTCTCCTCCCCAATTGGTTTTTGGACATGATGTTTCATTGCAGCAATAGAAAGTCTAAGTCAATTTCTACCAGGAGTAGGGTATTGCTGTGACAGACCTGACTGCGTTGTTTTTGGGGAGGTCTGTGAAAGGACTTGGAAACTTTGTACAAGAAAGCCATTGAGTTTTCATTGCTTAGTGAATAGTTCTGTAGGAACTTGAAAGATAAGAAGTTGAGGATCAATGCAGAAGATAGAGGCCTCATTTGTGAAGTTTTAGAGGGAAGTTCAAAAACGCTATAGGGCCATTTGTTTTGAATTGAGACTCTGTGGTTCTCGTTAACTGGGGTGAAAAATCAGCTGTGATTAACAAGGTACCAGAGTTATTAAAGTGAATCCTTTGCTTTGCTGGGATACTCCATGCTGGTTGACGGGGACTGAGAAATTGGCAGTGTTTAAGAAGAGGTCAGCATCATTGAGGTGAAATCTTCTGGAAAGTCTTTCATGAGAGCACACAGAAGCTGTTTCCAGAGGCAGTTAAGGTGGTACCTTGTGCTAGCAGCTAAACTTGGTAGTGTAAGAGTCACCTAGGTGGTACTGGTTTTGATGGCATGAAGGGGTCATAGAAAGCAGCTGAGGCTTGGCACCAGGAGAGGTCATTGGTGAAGGTGCAGCCTCAGTGACAATTGAAGACCTATGGTTGAAGGGGTCATGCAGAGAAGCTGAAGCTTGGCACCATGAAGAGAGCCTATGAGAGACTTTTGGTAAAAGCACAGCCCAGTTGCAGCAGAAGACCCCAGCATTTTGGAGATGTCAGTATGATGGGATGACCACCAAGAAGAGCAGCAGCAGAGTGGAGCCAACTGGAGCCTAGAAGACAAGCTGTGTGCTTCAGAGGGCAGTGCTGGAGAAGTGACTCAAGGCCCTTGGGACAGCACAAAAGTGTGTTAGTGAAACCTAAACAGTGGGCATTGGGTTATTTACACTTTTGGAGTTTTGCTTTATTTTGATTTGATTGTGACTGTGCCCTGGTTCTTCTCTCTTGAAGTAGGAAACTATTTTTTTTTTTTTTATTTTACAGGAGCCCACAGTTGAGAGACTTTGAACTTTAAAATTCTTAAAGGTCTTAAAGGAGATTGGCTATTTCAAAGAGACTTAATTTGTCATATGTTTGAATTTATAAGGACTGTGGGGTTTTAAAAGTTGTTTATATTTTTAATGTGAGATTCTGGGGATGAATGAGAAAAGAAAGATTGTAGGTTATTGATGATATATTTGTATGTCAAGTAGACAAGGGGTCAGTTGTGCTGGGTAGTTTTATGCCAACTTGACACAAGCTAAGTTATCTGATAGGGAGAAACCTTTAACTAAGAAAATGCCTCTGTAAGATTGGGTTGTAGGCAGGCCTATAGGGCATTTTCTTAATTAGTGATTGATGTGGGAGGGCCAAGTCCATTGTGGATGATTGTAGCACTAATCTTAAAAGGTCTTATTAATAAAAACAAACCCAGGGCTAGGTACTTGGGTGAATGCTGGAAGATCAGAGAAACAGAACAAGCCACATCTGACCTCATCTCACCAACTTCTCAGCCGACCCTGTTTCCTCAAACTGGAAGCCTCTGTGTCCTCATCTGAATTGATCTTAGCTGAACTGCTGCTAAAAAGCTAAAAGCTTAACAGCCTAAAGTTCCTGGTCCTCATGCCTTATATACCTTTCTGCTTCCTGCCATCACTTCCTGGGATTAAAGGTGTGTGTCACCATGCCTGGCTCAGTTTCCAGTATGTCCTTGAACTCTGGAATGCTAGGATTAAAGGCATGTGCTACCACTGCCCAACCTCTATGTTTAATATAGTGGCTGTTCTGTTCTTTGACCCCCAAATAAGTTTATTAGGGTGCACAATATATTGGGGGGCACAATATCACCACATTTCTGCTTTTTTTGTCTAAAATAAAAAGTTACAACTAAGAAAAGTATATATAAGTATATACAATATATACAGTCAAGAATTATATTAACAATGTCTAGTCCATTAACAGTTGACAGATTTAGACAAAAAATTTCATTATTTATCCTATTTTGGTGAGTCCAATACAAAATTTGTGTATAATATACAAACATCCAATCCAATGTAAAATATTTAAAACAAGTAGCTCATTTTTAAAAGTAGATTCAATAATCCACCATTTTATCTTATCATATCCACAGATGATGGCATTCCTAGGATGGTGGTCTTTGGTTCTATAAGAAAGCAGGCTGAGCAAGTCATGGAGAGCAAGCCAGTAAGCTGCACCCCTCTATAGCCTCTGCATCAGCTCCTGTTTCCAGGTTTCTGCTCTGTTAAGAGTTCCTGTCCTGACTTCCTTCAATAATGGACTATAATACAGAATTGTAAGCCAAAAAAATCCTCTCCTCCCAAATTTGCTTTTGGCTATGGTGTTTCCTTAAAGCAAAAGAAACCCTAATAGAGTCACCAATGATAAGGGCAGTATGCTAATTAGTTATATTGCTTCTTAATTTTAAACACTTTGTTATAACTAAGAATCATGATTACAAGCAAAATGAAACTGAAAGCCCACAGAAATGTCATTGACTTTGTTTTGTGTTAGCCGACTATTCCTAGGCATGGGGACTAACTACTTTGAAGTGTGGTTAATATATCCAGAGAAACACCATTGGAGAGAACTGATTTTTCCCCTTGCCAGTGAATATCAACTGCAGATAGCTACAAGGTTATAGATGGGGGCTTTTGTACATTTCCTCTTTTCAGCACTGAGACCCTGTGATGGTTATTCTTGGTTGTCACTTGTTTGTTTTGGTTTTTACTTTTGTGGGTGGCTTTTATTTTCTTTTTGGTTTTGCTTCTTGGGTTTTTTTTTTTTTTTTTTTGAAAGAGAGGGAGAGGGAGAGAGGACACAAAACTGTAAAGTTGGGTGGGTAGTGTGGATATCTGGGAGGAGTTTGAGGAGGGGAACATAATCAAAACATATTGTACGAAAACAATTTTAATAAGAAAAAATTTAAAAATTAAAAGGAAAAATCATGATTACATTTTCTTCTCCTAAAGGAAGCTAAAATTCTATGATTTGTTGCAGAAGTGATGGACAAGGAATATATTAAAGAGACTCTTGAAATAAAACAAAAGCATACTTTTATAAATTTGTTTTCTAATCATGGTTAAGAACTTGTAGTTTACTGAGATTTTGGTGCCTACAATTAGCCCTTTCTAGAACTTCAGATTTATACTTGAACTTACCTCTTCAGTGGTAAGAACAGCTTCATCTGCAGACTATTATGTAGCTGTAATGCGGTGATATTTTATTAGAAATTCAGCTACACTGTAACTTTAGTAACTTTAACCACTTTATACAACTCTCTCTCTCTCTCTCTCTCTCTCTCTCTCTCTCTCTGTGTGTGTGTGTGTGTGTGTGTGTGTTAATGTGCATGAGTGTGTAGTTGTGTGAACCTGTGTGTGCTTGTATGGAGGGGTGAAAGTTGATGTTGAATAACCTTGTCTGCCGCTCTTCACTTCACTCTCTTGCAAAAGTGTCATTCACTTTAGTAAGGCTGGCTGGCCAGTTAGCTCTTGGGATCCACCTATATCTGCCTCCTAATGCTTGGTTACAGGCACAGGCAGCCATGCTTGGATTTTTCTTCTTCTTTGTTTTCTTTATATATGGACCCATTTTATTTTGATCAAATCTACCCTTCACTGTCCGCAAATCCTCCCAGGTCCTTCCCCCACCCCCTCCTATAATCATGTCTTTCTATCTCTGTCTCTTGATCATATATATATATACATATATATATATACATATTTATTAAATATATATCTCAAGGCTATCCAACATCTGCTTTGGCCTCTCCATACAAGCATACAGATACAGAGTCACACAACTATATTCTCATATACATGTATCCTACTCCATATATATAATCTACTGAGTATAATTAGTGTTGCCCACATGCATACAACCATAGGGCTCTCCACTGTAGTATGAGAAACTGACCATTGACCTCACCTCAGAAGAAAACTACCTTTCTTTTTCTTGGGAACCATTGATTGCCTGTATTTTCTTAAGTAAGAGTAGGCCTTATGAATCAATTTCCTCCTATGCAGGGATATTTTCAAGACTGACTTTATACAGGTCTTGTGTAAGCTGTTGGAATTCCAATCACTCCTCCAGTTATGTGACTGCTCATGTGCAGTTCAGTAGCCAAGTAAGGGGCCTTATGTCCTACATAATCCGTGAGCTGTGAGATTGCACAATGCGCACAGCGTGGTTACACAGTCTGCACATGTGAGTCATAGCTCTGCAAGCCCACATGCGCATGTGCAGCGGAATCCATAAGAAGTGGATCACAGACCCCCCTCCCCTCTCTTCTCCTCCTCCTTACTCTCTCTCTCTCTCTCTCTCTCTCTCTCTCTCTCTCTCTCTCTCTGCACGTGTCTCTTCCACAGGCCTGGTCACGCTATCTCCCCCCCCCAATAAAACTCTGCTCTGATAATGGGTTTTGTTGTGCCTCGGTGACCTTTCTCGCACAGTAACAGTGCCGCTTATTAAAACCAACATAAGCAACCACAATTACTGAGAGTTCATGAATGCAACTTCCTGTCATGTTTAGAAGACATTTCAAAAGCCTTCCTCCCTACCTCATCATTTCTGCCTCCTCTTACACAATGTTCCCTGAGCATTGAGTTTGTATATATGATACAGATCTCATTTGGAGATGAGCACCCCATAGTTATTCTTTTCTCTGCAATTTGATCATTTCTGTTTCTCTATTTTAACCTTTGTCTACTGTCAAAAGAAGTTTCTCTGATAAGCAGCATGAGATAGACTGATCTATGCATGCAAAGATAAACAGTTAGAAGGCTCCTAGATATACTTTGCAAAACAATAACAATAAGTTCTCTTCTGTGGCCTATTACCTCTTTATTCATAGATTCTTGTCCAAGTTTACAATACCAGGAATGTGTTACCTTCTGTTGAGCAGTCCTTAAATCCATTAGAGAACCTTTGGTTGCCTGGAAACACATTCACTTTTGCAAAAATAAACATATCCTTTCAAGTAAGTCACTAATGTAGTTCAAAGGTCTATAGCTGGGTAAGACTGATCATACCTTTTTTCTCGCAGCAGCATGCCTAGCACCTTATGGTACTATAAAGGCTGGCCATCAAGGAGGATGCTTCCATTTCAACTTCAGCTTGATTTCTGCAAGCCTTCTGACAAATATTTGATGTGTCTTCAGCAATAGGATCTGATTTTAGTTTTGGTGGGGAGCAAGTGCAATAGTTATAGCCTATATTATTTTGGGGGTTCTCTTAGACTTTTCTTCCCAATATCTCTAAAGAAGACGTCTCACACCTGGGACTAGAATTTTTGTTTGAGTATCTGTTTTCTAGAAGGAGCGTATCTCCCACCCCACATGAGATAATTTCAATTAATGTATTTTTTAAATGTATATTTTTTCAGTTTTTCATTTTATTGAAAATAGATATTTTTCTTCATAGAATATAATCTGATTATGGTTTTCCCTCCCCCAACCTCTCCACCTCCCCTCCTATCCAATTCTACACCCTTCTGTCTCTCCTTAAAAAACAGACATCTAAATATTAATAATAAAATAATATAATAAAAACAAATTGGAAAAAGACAAAAACAGAACAAAAAATAACAACAACAAAAACAGAAGACCGAAAGAAAAAGCACAAAGAAGCACATAGAGGCAGAGATACATACATTCACATGAACAGGAATACCATAAAAACAACAACAACAACAACAAACCCTGAAGTCCATAATATACACACAAGAACCTGTAAGGAAGAAAAAAAATGAATAGAAATAAAGAACAAAGACAAAAAGAAAAAAGAAATCTATTGTATGGAAATCTGTGGTTCTCAACCTTCCTAATGCTGTGACCCTTTAATATAATTCTTCATGTTGTGGTGACCCCCAATCATACAATTATTTTTGTTGCTACTTTGTAACTGTGATTTAGCTACTGTTAGGAATTGTAATGTAAATTATTGTGTTTCCAATGGTCTTAGATGTCCCCTTTTTTTGGGAGACAGAGTCCCAACTGGACACTCTCCTCATCAAATGAAGCTTCTCGTACTGGAAATGAGCTTCATCTAATTGAATTGTTGGCCAAGGGGACCCCATGGGAATCTCGAAATGGCCCAGTCTATTGCCAAGGCAGTTGGCTGCCCTCCACAAACTGACCTTAAGACCCTATTGTTGAAGATAGCACCTACACAACTCATTGAACATGGAGAATTGAGCTAGTACCTACCTAGAGCTTTCACCCTTACAGACTAGTGTTCATAGTATTGGAAGGTACCCTGCACATTACCAGAGGAGAAAGGTAAACAGCCACCCAACTACAAATCCTTTTATCCACAGTGATGACCAGCCTGCAAAATGCATTAGTGCAACAGTAGCGTAAAGCTTTTTGGAGCAACCAACCAATATTTGATTAGATTTAAGGCCCACCCCATGATATGGATCCCATCCCCCAAAGCGCTCCAGTGGCCAAGAACCTGAGACCAGATAGGGCAGGGACTTATGTGAAAACCAAAAACTACTGTTCTGCTAAAGGAAATTAGCTGTAAAATGACTTCTAATGACATTTTCTATACTCATAGATCAGTATCTTGTTTAGCCATCACCAGAGAAGCTTCCTCCTGCAGTAGATGGCAGCAGATACAGAGAAAACTGTTCCAACTGGAAAATAGGCAGAGAGTGAGAGACTTCTGACCACTCAGTCCTAACTGGGATGTATCCACTATTTCCCTTCTTTTAGGGCTCAGGGAATCCCGTGGAAGAGGATGTGGAAAGATTCTAAGAGCCAAAGAGGATGGAGGACTCCAAGAAAACAGGACTTCTAAACACATCAGAACTGACACACATAAAAATTTACAGACTATGGCAGCATGCACAGGGCCTGCAGAGGTCTGTACCAGATGGGGTCCCACAGTGAAAGAAGCGGACACATGCGCCATTTCTAACCCAGAAGCTATTTCCAGCTGACAACTACTCATAAATGAAATATTTGTTCTCCCCAGTGGAGTCTTACCAGGGATACAAACTACTTTTAAGGTAAGGTCCCATGCCTAGCCATAGATGACCACCACAAAATAAACTTACTGGTATATTTGGAAGTTCTTTGTCTCTTAATATTTAGTCAGAGCATTTATTGACTTAAAAATGTATATTTTTTTTAGAAAGCTTATAAAATACAAGGTTTTAACATGGCTTTTTCAAATCTTTTCAATGCTATTTTTCCCCTTGTTTCACATTTCTCTGTATCTCCCCCATTTTATCCTCCATTCCCCTATTTTTCCCCTTTCCCACCTCATACCACCATTGCTGTACTATGTCCTTTACTTACATTCTTCCTCTCCTCTTCCCTACGGCCTCTTCCTACATTCTCAGGATACTTCCATCATTCTACTCTAAAGCATCTTTACTTGAAGGTGAGATGTGTTTCTGTAGACAGCAGAGATAGTTCCCCCTCCCTCCCTCCCTCCCTCCCTCCCTCCCTCCCTCCCTCCCTCCTTCCCTCCCTCCCTCCTTCCTCCTTCCCTCCCTGTTTTTCTCTCTCTCTTTCCCTCCTTCCCTTCCTTCCTCCCTCCCTTCCTTGTTTCTTTTTTGGTTTCTCAAGACAGGGTATCTTTGTTTCTCTGTGTAGCCTTGGCTGTCCTAGAGCTAGCTCTGTAGACCAGCCTGACCTTGAACTCACAGAAATCTGTCTGCCTTTGCCTCCTGAGGGCTGGGATTAAAGGTGTGCACCATCACTGCCTGACAGGTCCTGTTTCTTGATCCCTTCAGCTGGCCTATGTATTTTGATTGGGGTTGAAGCCATCAATATGTAAAGTTATGATTGAGAGGTATGCTTATTGCTGTCATTGTGCTGTGAATGGTCTTTTTTAAATATAATTTCTTTATTGATTCTTCAGGAATTTCACATCATGCATCCTAATTCTCCTCACCTCCCAATCCTCTCATATCCCCCCACCTCTGCAGTGACCCCCAAAGAGAATTAAAAAAACAACAACACACAAATCAAAACAAAGCAAGCAAGCAAACAAAAAACGAGGACAAAACAAAACAAACAAAAACTCAAAAACAAAATCCTCTTTGCTTCTCCATCTTCCCTTTTGACACCCCTCCATTCCTCTTGGTGGCATTGGGAGTGATGTGTCACATAGTATACCTTTTTGTCCAATTAGCTTTACTAGCAAATGTTCATTGTAATGAGTCATTGTCCTTGTTCAAGGTCTTTGGTTTCTGGCACACCACCACCATTGGATCCTCATTGAAACCCCTCTGGGATATCCTGCAGCCACCCCAAGTCATAGAGATCCTGTGGTGGGACCAGTCACTTCACGAGCTTCTGTAGGTCCTAGATGGAGTAGATATTAGTATGGGGCGACCCAAGGCCTGGCTGTAGGTCTAGATGGTAGCTGAGCTGGTCAGTCCAGGCCATTGGGGCCACCTGCCTCAGGTGAGGGGGCAGAGCTAGTTCCCCTAGGCCCAAGTCTTCCAAGCCAGTTCTTTACCTGTGGTGAGGGGTGGGGCCATCTCTGCAGTGCAGGGTTTGGCTCTCCTGTGAGGGTCCAGCTCTCTTGCTACAACACCTATCGAGAGACAGAGCCAGCTTTCTCAGGGCTAGTGAAGGACAGTGCCAGCTCAGCATGGCCTCTGATTTCATCACACATGGTCCCTATGGCCCCCTGAGGTGACACAGGCCACAGACATCAACACAGACCCCAGCTGTCCTCAGCAGCAGCCTGGGCCTAGGCAATGCCAGGGCTCCAGGTGGCATCATAGGCCAACCAGACTGTCTTGGCTCCAGGGACTAGATGGCCCTTGGACAAAGCTGTTAGTGTTAGTGTTCTACTTTTTATTGTTATTGTATTGCGATTTTTTTTCTTCCTGTAGCCCCTTGGTTGTGTGTATTTTTTCTTTTCAAATATTCTGGTATGATGGACAGGAAATCTTTTAGCCTATTTATGTCATAGAATATTTCTTTTTCTTTTAGCTATGGAAGAGGGTTTTTGATGAATAATAATAATAATAATACTCTGGAACCAGGATCTCTTCTAATTTGATTTCTATTGCTGTGATAAAAAACCATGACCAAAAGTAAACTTGGAAGTAAAGGTTTTATTACTTTCTGTAGGTTTCAGTTAATTGTGAAGAGAAACTAAGGCAGGAATCCAAGCAAGGCAGGAATCTGGAGGCAGGAACCAAAACAGAGGCCTTGGAAGATCACTGCTTACTGAATTACTTTCCACGACTCTCTCAATATGCTTTCTTGTATGACTCAGGACACCCTCCTTCCTTAGTTTTGGGAAAATTCCTTCTATGACTCTATTGAAGGACTGTTCTGAATTTTGATTTGGAATTTTTCTCCTTCTATGCTCATGATTCACAGATCTGGTCTTTTCATGATTTCTCAGATTTCTGTATGTTATATTTGGGAGTTGGTTTTAACTTACTTCCTTTGACTGTGTGTACAATGACTCTATGTTGTCTTCAAGTCCTGATTTTGTCTTCCATGTGATTCATTTTGCTGGTAAGGCTTTCTTGAGTGTTTTGATTGGGTTGTTGAATTTTTCATTACCACCTTTGTTTCAGCTTGGGTTTTTGTCAGTATTTCAGTCTCTTCGTTGAATTTAATTTTCACATGATGAATTGTCTTAATTATTTCATTAAGACTTTTGTGTTTTTTGGAGGTTACTCGAGAGTTTATTCTTATTGTGTTTAAGTTTTTTCAGGTGTTTATTCATTTCATCTTTAAACTCCTTAAACTCTTTGAACACATTTCATTTATATTATTCTTTAAATGCTGTGTATTGAGAGCCATCTGGGTTACTCTCCTAGGGGAACATTGCCATAGAATATATGATACTTTAGAGTGTCATGTTGTATTAGTTTTTGATATTGCTTGTGTTTTTGCATTGTGACCTGGGCATCTCAAATTAAGTTGTTGATTCTGGGTTTTGATGAATTTCTAGTCCATCTGTGTTGAGAGGGAATTTGGTTCTGTTTTATCTGTTATCCTATTTTGGCTGGTTATAGATCAGATAGGAAGTACTTGAAGCTCAGTCTTTCAGATGTTCAGTGTTGAGGTGTGAATGGAGAGATACTAACATTTTATGAAGAAATACAAATCAAAAAATTAAATCAATTTTCCAAAGTATTAATATCTAAAGTTGTTTGTTGTACAACACATCAGTCTATGTATTAAAAGCAAATACTTTATCTTCTTTCCTCAGTGTTTCTGAGGACCTAGTATATATAGGGATTATGTCAGAAATGTCTATAATGTATGTTCAGATGTTTATGCTTCTACTTGGTTTTTACTGGCTTCAGATCTTGATAGCTTATATTCAAGAGCACATAGGCAAATTTTTGGAGTTTATTTTTAGAGGAAAAAAACAAAACAACAACAACAACATCAAGCCCCCCAAGTCCCCAAACATGAAGCAGTTGAAAACTAATTTATATAAAGTTTATTGGCATTGATGCTAAATTGTCTTATGAAAGCTTGTTATTGTGATTGGTCGTTATGAGGCTAATGGCTAATTAACATACAGCTGTGGGCAAAAGAATTTTTGTTTTCATAATTGAAACTGATCAGACTATCTTTGGCTCAAAGAATAATACAGCTTTAGAATTCAGTGCACACTGTAAGGTGAAAAGCTTCAGAATCTGACTTAATCAGTATCAGGTTCATTGCACAGGCAACAGAAACACTTAGAGGAGAATAGTTCTGTCATATTCTGTGCTGTTTAGAAGGTTGAATGATTGCCTTGCACTCCTCAAAGATCACTTGCATTATCGAAGCAAGTATATGAAGACAGGTCTGTCTTTGATGGAAGACATCAATTTTGCCCATCATTTTATATTCAAGACCTATGCAAAGAAAATTGATTTGCATGTATTTTGCAATAGATTTCACTTAAGTAGTAAATTTTCTGTATATTAAAAATGTGAGGAAGGCTAAAGACTAGTCTTTATACATGTACTTCAATGGAGAAGACCAAGGCTACTACTAAGATTAATTGAATGGGTATCATGGGAAAAATATATTGCTTTTCTACCTGAGCTAGGAATACCCAAAACAGCCTACATTTCATCTGGAAGAATCAAGAAGATATCTAAAAACACAAGAAAATACATTACAACTGATTTTATTTGTAGATAATATGGGTTAAATATGAGGCCTAGCTACCATACTGCCCATATAAAATGATAAATATCTCTTAAAGTTGTGATAGAAATCATTTTTGGTAGCTAAAAATATATCTGCTAAGAGTCCATCATCTGCAATTCAGACAAAAAAAATGACTTGTATATGTAATCTGTAGCTGTTTATAGGATAACTCTGTTTTCTTTTTTATTCATAGACAAGTATAATGGTAACTGCTAGTACGATCCACTGTTCAAGTGTTTCTGGTATTACAACTGCCTTCTGTGCGACTTTTTCAAAGATTCATTCTTTTTTTCTGTTTAAAATTTATTGATTTAGAGTTTTCACATGTGTATAATGTGTTTTGATCAAGTTCATCTCTCCATTTCCTTACTTCCAGTCCCTTTTATTCTCCATGTAAGGTGTATAATTTAGCTTATTCACACAAAGAAAAAAATGTGTCCACAATAATTAAGAAGAAGATTACATAAAGTTGGGAGGGATCATGGTGGGAAGGTTTATGAAGAGGTGGGTGGGGGAGAGTGGGAACATGGATTTAAAGGAATCTATTTGTTACATGCATGTGTTTGTGTGTGTGAGTACATGAATGTCATTCCACTGACTAGTGCATTCTTTGTGTTTATAAGCATTTAACAGAATATCTGCTTTGTATTCTATATGTGCTACACAACCAGTTTTTTCTTATTAATATTTGGGAACATACTCATACATGGATGCTTTCCAGTGTGTTTTCTATTATTTTCACAAACATTAATTATGCTCTGTGTTATAATTTTTCATGCTGGTATATCCCTTTGTAAATGAAACAATTAGGGCATTCCTTATTCTCTATTTTGTGAGCAAAGAATAAATCAAACATACCCTTCTCTAACAACTATACACAGTAAGAACACATATTCTAATTCATCTTGGTTCCTCAAAGCAGAAACACTTAAACTATGTCTTATAAATATTATGTGCAGAATTCATTAGCAAATTGGGATACTTTTGAGAATTTTATCATGTGTTATTTTTCTGTTCTCGAAGGGGGAGTGTTGGGTTATTGTTTTACCATTTCTTATGCCTTCTGAAGGCTTTAATATTAAGCATAAATAAAAAATAAGAACTCTAGGAAAATCTAGGTAAACATATGCACTGTAATTTTGAAAAAAGAAAAGAACCTCCATGCGAACATTTGTTTATCTTTCAAGGAATTAAAAATTATGGTTCTCTTTTCTCTGTCTTTATCAACATTGCATTTCTTTATTATTTTAACTGAGATCTTTTCTTCCAAAACTGTCCTGTGAGTATGTCAGAGTATGCTTGTACTTGGAATAGTGATTTTTAGTCCTCACTCTGACTGTCTTTCTTCATGAGTAAATGGAAGGGCAGTTTGAGTGTTGGTCTGGGTTTCTGTGTTCATACTTGCTATTTTCAATGTAGTTATCCTATCTGTTTCAATAAGAAAATTATCAATAATTCATTAGAACCAATCTCTTCATGAGTAATTAGTTAAGCAGCAATGAAAGAATGTTTTAGGGGGAAAATGTTTATAGACCATGAAGTCAAGGTTTTAAATTATGATTATGATTATTTTATCTTGGGAAGCTACAGTTTGTGCTCTTTCCACCACTCAGAGGCCATCAGTGTTGGCACTGATGATTTATCTGGGCTGTGCTCATCTGTTTATTCTTTTGCATTCAATAAAACTGTGCAGTTACTATGGCAACAGGAAGTCTATAGGGTCTATTTGAAAAAAGTAGTTGGCAGTTTGTGTGCATAAATCTTCACCACAAATGATATGTGGCTCTTGTCCTGTGTTTTATTAATTTGTATTTTCTTTGTATCTCAGACACTGTTTTATTTTATAAACTATGAAGTCAAGAAGAAATTGGCTGAAAAAACAATTTCTCTTGAGAGTCTCACCTTGCAGTCAGGCTTACTAATGGGAAAGTGAAGCACAAATCTTGGCATTCCAGAAATATTACATAAGTATCAGCAATACTTTCTTCTACAAACCAGAGTGAGGTATCTGCTAGTTTAAAATTCAGATTATTAAGTAGTTTAATAACTATTCTTTTCATATTGAAAGACAAAAACTCCTAGTTGTCAGAGGAGAATGAGTAGCACTCAGATTTGCTTTCCATCTTAACTGATATATAAAAATCTTCCCCTCCTTGATCTATCACATGATAACCACCCGTGCTAGTGTACAATTACCACCCCAGAAGAAGAAAATCCATTAGAATGGACTTCAGTAATATGATTCTCATAGCATTAATAAATTAAACATTCTCTGAAGAGGCCTGTATATTTCACCATCTCTCATAATAATCTTGAATACTTTCTCCAGTTAATAGTTGAAGCATGCTGAGTAATTGTGGTCAGTGTGCTCTAGTTGTGCATGTGAGTCTTCAGTGTGAGCTTGAATAGACCAGAGCTTCAGACCTGTTTTTGCTACTTCTTCATATATATATCAACTTCATCCTTCTGGGCCTGTTATCTCACATGGAAAACAGTAATATAATTATATTTGTGGTAGTTTGTTAAATATTCTTTAAAAATCATGGTAATACACAATGTATAAAATTTACCATTTTTTCACAGTTGTAAATGTATAGTTCAGGCGTTAAATTCGTTCACATTGTTGAGTAACCATCTCCAGAACTGTTTTTATTGATATATGTGCATTGTATATTGTGTTGGGTTTCATACAGACAATTTCTGTCTAGTGTATCATGTATTATGCCCATGCCAACCTCAACTTCCTTTCTCCCCTTTATTACTCTCCATTCTTCCCTAGTTCACTTCATAGAGAACTTACCTTGAAAATGAAAACTGCACCTGTTAAGCACAGCTGTTCCCCATCTCCTCACCTTCCCTAGCCCCTGACAACTATCATTCTATGCTTTAATTCTTCTGTAGATTGGCAGCTCAGAAAAGTAATATGATAGCATATTTTAATTATATAATCAGTTTATTTCAATGGGCATTATGTTTTCATCCAGATGATCATTTGTATAAGGCTGGTGGTTTTGATTTACACTTTATAATGATTTTTTTCTGTTGAATATCTTTTTCATGTTATATTGCCATTTATATAATTTATTTGGGGAAGTATTTAGTCAAGTCTATTATAAGTTAAGCTGTTCCCCTCCCAGTTCATAGTTCATAGTGGAAGTACTAATCCCTAGTACTTCAGGTGGTAATTGTATTTGGAGATAGGATATTTAGATATGCAAATCAGTTAAAAGGTTTTGGGAGTGGGCCTCACTGCAATATAGTGGATGGTCTAATAAGAAGTAGAAATTTGAACTCATATGTGCACATATAGTAATATCACATCAGCAGAGGAAAAATAAAGTTCTCTATAAGCCAACACATTGACTTTACATGTCTAGACTCCCAAACCAGGAAAAAAATATATTTGTGTTGTTTAAACCCTCCAGTCTTAGATACTTTGTTATAGTAAATTCCATCAATTAAAAGTATTTTTTCCCATCTCAAAATAAAGGTTTTTTTTGTTCACTGCTAGTATTGATAATAGTAAGATGTTGTTATGTATTTTTCATATTAACCACTTACTGAGATGGGAATGTATCTTAGTTGTACAATACTTACCTAGCATGTAAGATCCTGGATTCAACATACATCACTGAAAAGAAAATTAGCCATATAACCAATATGATTCAAAATACTTTGTCATTCAATTTATATAAATAAAAATATTAAAAATATGCAAATTGTCTAACACATAGATTGATGAGAAAATTATGTTATCAAAAACTGCACATTTATTACAACTTGTACAGTCTTTGTTTTAAAAATAAGGCAGCAAATGAAAGAAGTACAGTTTAACACAATAATCTCTATGGATATCAACAGAAAGCATATGATTTCTTTTTCTAATGATTTAGTACCAAAACAAGTTAGTTAATTAAGCTCCATACCTACTAAGGATTAACATCAAAGCTCCCCCAAACTGAAACGAAGAACCTTTCAAGATATATATTCCATATATATGAGTTTAATATATTATGCAAATAACTCTAATATGGTCTCTAGAATTATTAAAATGTGAGCAGTTTGGTAGATAAAATGTGAGGTAGGTGGCATTAATAGATTGACAGGAAGGGAAAAGTGCCAAACTTTATAGCTTTGCAAATCACACTATTTTTTGTACTTTACAAAGAATTACACATGTAAAAGCCAGGAAATGAAACTGACATTTATTAACTTCTTATTTGGGGGAATGACAGATATTACTAAAGATATACTTTATTATTATATTACAACTTACGAAAGTGATAAAATTTAGTTTTGTCATTTGAAATAAAAAATAGAACAAGGAAACATTAGAGAAAGGCTATAATGAAGAGCTGATAAAAGAATAAAATGTAAAACAGAATTTTCATTTTAACAATAATTTACCTATGATGTATTGAAAATTTGTATCAGTAATCAATCATTTTGAAGATCTCAAAACCAGTGACACCAGATAAGACCAGTTCTGTGTTTTCCTACAAATCTACAGTTTGCACAGCTTTTGTGAAAAGGTGTCTTGTGCTGTGTGAAGCATGCATTTAAGTGGCTTGAACAGGAGTTATAGGATTCTCTTTGAAAGTCTCACTTGCTTGGATTTTAAGAGGGTATAGACTACTTCTGTGGAGACTCAAGTGAAGGTCAGGGACTGAGAAAGTTATGTATTTTGCATGTGTAACTCTATCTGGACTTCACAAGATTCTTCAAACAATACTGTCTGAATTTTAAGAGAGCACTACAAGAGAAAAACATGGAAAAAATGGCATCTGAAAAATTTTCAGTTAACAGTCATGTAGCAATTTGTATGCAGTATATTATTTAGCCTGCCTGGAATGAGTGAGGGAATTCACAGACTAATCCTTTGATGAAGATTAGTAAGTTGCAGGAGGATCAGAAAGGATGATAGATATTATACCCACATTTGCAAAAACACATTTTGTCATGCTCTACACTGCAGTTTAGTAAGACTCCTCACTGGCCACATGCATTCACTATTCCATGAAAACCACAGAGGATCATACTTTTTGTGGGATGGGCTTTAGTCTCCAAGTTTAGGTTCTCATGACTTAAATGAGAAGATGAAGAGAATAAAGATTTCAGATGTACTTCCTTGAGAACTTTTTTTTTCTTGATCTTCATATCTTTTTGCTAAAGATTTAAGTATATCCTCATAAAACTCAAAAGCTTCTGCACAGCTGAGGAAATGACGAATTGAAAAACAGGGGGAAGCCTGGGGTGTAGGAGAGAATCTGTGCTAGCTTTATATCTGAGACAGGATCAATAACCAGACTGTATAAAGGACTCATAAAGCCAGATCTCTCATGCTCATGTTCTTGGAGCTGGCTCACCTGCACCCCCCCCCCATTGACAGGGTCAACTTTACTGTGCTGCCCAGGTGAGGTGCAGGGCCTGCTCTCCCCAGTTGTTGCAGCTAGTAAGCAGCATTTGTTTTCTGCATTTTGATTGGTTGTGGTTTTCTGTAATGGTCTCTAGCTGTTGCAAACAGACGTCTCTTTGTTGAGGGTGAGCATTTGCTGTTGGCTGTCCTGTTGATCCATTCTGTCTGGGGTAAGATGAAATCTAAAATTGTTTGGTTTCATTTCCCTAATTTCTAGGAAGCATGAATACTTTGGGGTATACTTTTTTAGGCATTTTTATTTCTTCTTTTGATAATTCTCTTTTCAGTCAAAAGCTTTTTGTTTTAATAAGTCAGAGGATTTTTTGACTTTGTGTTTTATGAGATTTTTTTAAAAAACTTTTTATTGATTCTTTGTGGATTTCACATCACACATCTCAATCCCACTCATCTTCCCAATCCGCTCTCACCTGCCACAGGTGGCTATAAGTGAGAAGGCATCTTTCCCTTGCCCTCAACACCACATGGCAGATGAGGGGTGCGGGGCCAGCTCTTCTATTCTCACAACCTCAGGGCAGGCTCACCTGTGCCCTTGTCAGCAGATTCAGAACTACTGTGCTTCCCAGGTGAGGTGCAGGGCCTGATTTCCTGAGTGCTGCAGCTGGTGAAGGGCAGGGCCAGTTCTTCCACTCTCATGTTCCAGGGTCCTACTCTCCTCCCTGCCTAGAGCCCCTCATCTGCTTGCCTGCCTATACTTCCTACCTGGCTGCTGGCCAATCAGCATTTTATTTATCAACTAATCAGAGCAACACATACTCACTGCATACAGAAAGACATCCCACAGCACAGTCCCAGTGAGGGCACGGTGTCAATAGTGTAGCAGAGAACAGAGGCCTGAAGCCAGACCAACGACTCATTGCAACAAATACTTAGAAGCAAAGATGTACGGACTGAAGAGTGTATTGTGTCATACTACAGCTTCCATAATGAGATTTTTCTTTTGTTTTATTTTGTTTTATCTTGGGTTAGGGGGTGCAAGGGCAGAGGGCAGATGCAAAGGGATGGGAAGATGAGTGGGATTGAGATGTATGATGTGAAATCCACAAAGAATCAATAAAAAGTTTTAAAAACAAATCTCATAAAACACAAAGTCAAAAAATCCTCTGACTTATTAAAACAAAAAGCTATTGACTGAAAAGAGAATTATCAAAAGAAGAAATAAAAATGCCTAAAAAGTATCCCCCAAAGTATTCATGCTTCCTAGAAATTAGGGAAATGAAACCAAACAATTTTAGATTTCATCTTACCCCAGACAGAATGGATCAACGGGACAGCCAACAGCAAATGCTCACCCTCAACAAAGAGACGTCTGTTTGCAACAGCTAGAGACTATTACAGAAAACCACAACCAATCAAAATGCAGAAAACAAATGAACATGTGGTACCTAGCCCCAGCTGACACATCTACAACCTAGCTCCTGCACCTCAGGGAACATTGTGGGAGAAGGAACAGGAAGATTGTAAGAAGAACATTGTGTCTGCTGTGAGGATGTGTCTCGTAGAAATGTCAGGGAAGTCACACCCATAAAATCTCAACAATATGGCTGCCTAAACAAGACTGAACAAGGGCAATCTCAATAGACATGTTAACATTAGTGAAGGAAATCTACGAGCATAGAGACATTTTCCTGATAAGGGCATATAAGGGCAGGTAGAGAGCAGGAAGTCTCTGGGGGTGGGAGGAGTTCCTCATGTTACCAAGGTTGGAGAGAGATGCCAGGCCATGATAGACTCTGACCAGCAAGGCTTCCTAAAAAGGGAGCAGCACAAATCTGGGTAGCACTTTCAGTATTCTGTGTGAAAAGCTCTAAGCCGTATTGCTCAGTTTAGAAGATAGCTATCTTTGAAATTTCTACCCAATAACAAGATTTGAAAACTGTCTGTTAAGGCTCCCTTCCTTTTGCTTCCCTTAATATTCATTTCTGCTTCTCTTTAAGTCCCCAGGAACAGCATCCACACAGCTGAAGCCTATAAGCTTTTGCATGGCCCATTCTACTTCTTTTAATGGAGTTCCAAAAGTAATGACACTTAGTTTAGGTTTGATTGTGCCATCATCTCATATCTGGTTTCCAATTTTCAAGGTTATCTTTTGTTAAATAACAGGCTGTTACAAAGCTTATTATCTTAAAACTCTGTAGCAGTTTATTTTGCTCAGTAATTTAAAATTTGTGTATGTCTGTGTAGACAAAGCTGTTCTCGCCCATACAGGAGCAGGTGTGGCCACCTGGAGTTAGAGAATTGGAGGTGTTTCATAATAACACATCAGTTAGTGCTATTTTAACTCAACAGTTACCATCATTATATTCTATTTCCTTTTCATATGCATGAGTTGCAATGCTGATAATAATAGATAATAGTTATTGAAAGCTAACTTTATGATAGATGCATCCTGAAAATTCCTTCCTTGACTTTTAAGATCTGAAAGGTAGGGCATGCTGTCTTCATTTTCCATATATGATTATTGCAGGTTAGTAAGGTAAATCATTTTTCTCCAGTCATGTGACTTCTTAGTGTAGACTTGGGATTTGAAAGCAAATAGTTTGAGGATAGAAAATGTTAACTACTGTGTTAAACTTCTTTCTGTTTGTATGTGTAAAATTCTTGAACCAAAGTCAAATACAAATTAGACTACTACTTGTTTTATTACAATTTCATTTCTTGCCAAAGAAACATAATTTATTTGTTTCATTTCTTTGGCATAAAATAGGCTTGGCTGATAGTGTATTTATCTGTACTTCAAGATAAAATAAAAAAGAATGGTGTGAATGAGAGAAATTGAACTGCTAAGAGGCTTGCAGTTGAAGTAACCAGAAGGAAGGTTGAATTAAAGAGTAGAGAAGAAATGATTATTGTCTTTTCCTTTATCTAGATTGATTACAATCCAAGATGCTCTTACTATACACTATACATTGATATCAGCCAGATGAAGTAAGAAGTGAGAGACCTGAGTTTATATTTAAGCAGAGATGATAGTAACTCATTAAAGAACTGGTTTTCATTTTAAAATAATGTGAATTGACTTATACAGGATTAGAACTGTCTTTGCCATTCACTTTTTATTTGATTCTATACTTATTTCTTAGTTATTCTAAGTTTTAGTTTCTTCTCTTGGACATATAAAGATATTAGTAATATCTAGCTTGTGTGACTGAGATAATAAAAAATAAAATCATGCACATTGTTTAATTGGAGGTTTGGTAAATGAAAAGCATAAAAATTTCATGGTTATTTGTTTTAATATATGCAAATAATTCAAGATTTGCTTTCAGAGAAGTCAAATAGGAAGCAATCAATACTGTCTTGTTTATGACTGAGATATAAAAGATGGAGTCTTTGAAAGACAGAGACTGTACCATCAGAAATAGATTCAGGATGAGAGAAATAAGGTGTGGAAAATACAAAATAAGCTGTTAGAATGATGTGGTTTGGCAGTATTGGAATTTTGGCAAGGCAATCTGAATGGTTCTTCTAGGTTCTCCTCCTCCTCCTTCTTTAATAGAAGAAATAGTTTTTTTTTTCGGGGCTTACAGTTTCAGAGGGTGAGTTGAAGACCATCTTGGAGAGTGGCAGCAGACAGTCAAGGATGGAGCTGGGGCAGTATCTGAGAGCTTGTTCCACAAGCATAAGAGAGAGAGAGAGAGAGAGAGAGAGAGAGAGAGAGAGAGAGAGAGAGAGAGAGAGAGAGAGAGAGAGAGGAGAGAGAACGAGAACTAACTGGGAAAGATGTGGCCTTTTGAAACCTCAAAGACCTCTCCAGTGACACACACCTCTGCCAACAAGGCCACACCTCCTAACCCTTTGCAAATAGTTCCACCAACTGGAAACTAATTATTCAAATATGTGAGGCTATGTGGGGATATTTTCATTCAAACTATCACATTCCACTCCTTGATATTGATAGGCTCTCAGAAATATCACAATGCAAAATTAACTCTAACTTCAACAGTTCCCATAATCTTTTACAGTCTCAACAGTTTAAAAGTAGAAGTCTCTTATGAGATTCAAGGCAAACTTTTAATTGTAACTCTCCTTAATACCAAAAGCAAATTACATAATTCCAACATACCATATAATGATATAGAATATACACTGCCTTTCGAAAAGGGAGGAAACATGAATTAGGAAATACTAGATCAAAGCATGACCTAAATCCAGTAGGTAACTCCCAAATTATGTAACTCCATATCTGATGTTAAAGGACTTTGATGGATCTGCCCTTCCAGCTTTTGGGACTATAACACATTTCTCTCTCTTGGATTGGTCCTCCTTCCTGTGTTCAGCTCTTCTCAGGAGACATCCCATGGCTTGGCATCTCTAACATCTTATGGTCTCCAACACAATCCAGGCTTCATTTTCAGAGCTTTATGAAATGACCTCTCAAGGCCTCCATGCAGGGACTGCCTTGCCACATGCCTGGCCTCAGTGGCTTTCATTAACAGTTTCAGAGAGTGAGTCTGTGACCATCATGGTTGGGTGTATGGCAGCAGGGAGGCAGACATGGTGCTAGAGCATTAGTGGAGAGCTTATTTTTTGATTCACAAGCACAAGACAAGAGAGTCATTCTTATCTTTGTAGTAAAAAGTGTCTTAGTGAACATATACTTTGGTTATTAATGTTCTATTTTTATTTACACAAGGGATGAATTCATACAATGTCTAGAACAACTTTATTACGTTGTTTATTGTCTCCAATTATTGTAGGTCACAATTTAATGAATATGTCTTATTGTATACTGTAAATATTACTTCTAGGCTATTTGCATACTTGTTCAGAAATTATTTATTTACATATGTAATTCCAAGTAAAAATTGGATAATTGATCATAGATGACAAAGAATTTCATTAAGATATTTTAACATGCGATAAATCAGTTATATGAGGAATATGATTTATTTTCTTTCCATGTGAGACATAGTTCATGCTAATTGGCATTGAAATTGTTGCTGATGCTAGTTAACTGGTTTTGCTTTTTCTTGTCTGTGTGCATAGTAAAGTGGTATATTCAATGAGAAAAGTTAATTGTTCACCTAGTGTGTCTACCATATTATGCATACATATATGTAATTTGCATTATATTGATAATCACTATGTGCTGTTTGAGAAGACAGCTGTGGATGTGAGGTTGCTTGCCCCCACCTGTCATTTCAGATCCAAACATGCTTATCTCAAAGTGTCCTCCAAGATACCTTGTACTAGGATGGCCCTGATATCTCTCCTACTTGGGAGGGAAGAGAACAATAAAACAAACTCAAAGTAAAAGCATTGCGTCCTTGAGAACAGCTAGCTAGTAAACCATTTCCTACAGATCCTACTCTTGTTTATCTATCCTGTGGTATAAAAATCCTTGTAGTGACAGATGGGAACTCACAATTCAGCCACAGAAAGCTCATACATGGTGGAGCTGCTCTCACCTGAAACTCAACCATGGAGAGAAAAGCTCCGTGGGAACTTCACCTGTATCTGAACTTTCCCAGTCACTTTCTACCCTGGAAGCTCCAGTTCGATGATGTTACCTTTGTTCTCTTAAACAGGATACTCCAGTGACCTCTGCTGCCTGTTTTAAGCTGATTTGATAATGTTTTGCTATCACTTGCGACTTTGTTATTTATTCTTTCACTGTTGCTGAATACATACTTAATAAACTCACTTATTTAAAACCCCAAATACAGCTGCCATAGCTCATTCTCAACAGCCCACTATCTAGACCATACATAATTTGTTGAATTATCTAGAGAGACTACTATTTTGTTCACTACAAAGATTAGGGATCTAGAAAAGATAATTTAAAAAAAATGATATAATTTTGTATAGATTTGACAAAGAAATAATTATAATATATACTGATTATTTAGAAAAAGTGCACTTATCATTAAGCTTTTGGTTTGAATCATGTAGATTTGTTTGGATATTTCTTAGAAATTAAAGACAAAAGTATGAGAAAATTTGTTTCACTTTTTCATGAGGCATGTCAATGACCTCTGAATTCATAGCTTTATCACAATACAGTCCCATAACACATTCATTTTAAATATTTCTTTCAATTCAAGTTATAATAGTAAAAGTTAATATTAGTGTTATATCATAGTTGCAGTTGTGAAGTAATAAAAAAAGCTTATTCTATTATACTGATGGAGTCCTGCCATGACCTTAAAGTTAAATCATGATTGGCTATTTATACAATAGATGAATATAAAAAATATAACTTTAAAATTCTGTGAGTCTATCCCTGATGGATATTTATGATATTATTTAGAGTGTAAAGTAAAAATTTATTCATCAAATATTGGGTAAGTTCTGAGCAAAATGATCTCTCAAATTCAAAGGCTATCAATCTAACACTCATGTTAAACTGATTATTTTATTCTAGCAGATTTTGCTGTATGATTGTCTTTACTCCTCTTGTATTTGAAGGCACAGAATGATTATTTTGAAAACCATTTATTTTGATTACTGTATGCTGAGTTCCCTAAGGGAAAGAAGCATTTAATTAGTTTGATTAAAATTAAACAGTAGTTTTCATCCTATCATCGATACCTTTTGAAATTTCTCTGGTCATGAACTTATTTTCTGAATGCAGAGAGAAGGCAGTAGAACATTAGTCATATAATTATGGACTTTATATCTGAAAATATATAGAATGCACCTTAATGCCAAAACTGGTCCTGAAGGAAGGCACCCAACTCTATTTCATCTTTGTTGTGCTTGCTCCTAATGGGTAGAAAAGAATCATGGTCTTAGTCCTAATCCACTTTTGACTGTAAAATATTAAAATAAAACCTCAGCCTCATCGTATATTAAAGAAAAAGGTGACTCAATAGTCAGTAGCGCTAAAGATATCTGTCCCCAAATCAAATAGACTGGAGCTATATGAAGAAGTCAACTCCATCTGGAGTTCAATCACACTTTCCCATATGGTTAATCACCAGCTGCTTATGAAAGGCAGCGTTGTCAAGGCTGGTGGGCCTGAAATTAGCTGTGCAGCTGCGTTTTGCCTTGCATGCAAACCCTGTAACAAGACGAGCAAGTCTGAAATCAAAGATAACTATGACTCTTGTACTCCTTTTTCCTTCCAAGGCTAGAAGTCTTATATTAATTTTAAACAAGTATCTAAGCTTCCAAGGATCAGTCTCTATCACTTTCTAAACTCCAGATTAAAGTTGGATGTATGCACCTGGATATGAGTAATAACCACATAAGTCTGAAGTCAGTAACTGGTATATCTACACCTCTGAATTTTATGAAGGGGACTCATTTTACTCTACTGCATTCCTTGACCAAGTTATTAGGCACAGAATTTTAAAGTTTGTTTACAATTCATTGGTATGCTTCATATATTTTGGAAGATGAAGGGTTGGGCAGACTGGTTGCATCAGATTACTGTGGGATGCTTCTGAATAAATGCCTGCAATTCAAAAGTTAGTATTAGTGATGCTTATTTGTCCATTAATGCCAGGATACTTGAATGTATTTAGAATTTACAGATTTCTTAAATGATCATTTCTGAATGTATCAAAAGTATTCCGATCTTGCAGTTTTAACATTTCATTTTCAGTGTCATCAGCAATTTTAGCCATAAATAGGAATAGGAGGTGAACTATTATTCCATTTTATCCAAGCAGAAAATTGAATTTAGTATCTGGTGTATGTTACACAGTGACTATTTGGTTAGGGATATTGGACCTTGTTTCCTGTTCATTGAAGCATTATGAGAATTAATGCCTTCAGACATTTCGTTCTATATTTCTGATATTGAAATACAATTCCTTATTTTGTGGAGGAATCATTCTTATATTTAAACACTGGCCTGGGTCTTTTAGGAGGAATCTTTATGTACATTGAGTATGGCAGTATAGCCCATTCATCTATATTGTGAGCAATAATCAATGTTGATGTTTGTTGATTATATTTGAGAGCACTTTCCTCTTAACAGCAAGCAATTACCTATAAGGGAATTGAGCTGAAATTGGTAGGCATTCTGAAATAAGATTTTTTTCCTACAGAAAGGTAATTTAATGTGAAAAATTCACAAATCTTTCAGCCTACAACTGGATAATTTAAATGCCAATATTTTTGATGGAATATCTTTTATTTATTCTTTTTTTTTTTTTTTTGGTTTTTCAAGACAGGGTTTCTCTGTGTAGTTTTGCGCCTTTCCTGGAGCTCACTTGGTAGCCCAGACTGGCCTCGAACTCACAGAGATCCGCCTGGCTCTGCCTCCCGAGTGCTGGGATTAAAGGCGTGTGCCACCAACGCCTGGCCCTTTTATTTATTCTTTCACCATTTCTGACATGTGAACAATATATCTTGATTTTATGCACTCCCAACTCTCTCCTTTCCCTCCTACCAGGGATGCCTAACTCTTTCATGCCGTCCTCAAGGCATACCCTTCATGAATTTTCTTTTCTTTTTCTTTTTTTTTTTTTGTAATAATCCACTTTGTCAAATTGGTGGTGTCTATTGGAATGCTGACTGATCTCCTTGATCTGCTCTTGTGTAGGTAACCAGAGCTTCAGTGAGCTCATGGGTATAACAGCCCTTATATTCTTTGTGCCCCTCTTCCATGATGTTCATTAACTTTGGTATGAGTGATAGAAGTCCCATTTAGGGCTAATCAGTCAACAGACATATATTCTCAACACTGTGACCCCTTATGAATCTTTGCATTAACTGCTGACCATAGCAGAGAGAAACTTCTTTGATTGTTGAGGGCAGCACTAATCTATGGGTATAAGTATAAATATTTGGAAGGCAATTTGACAACATTCTGCTTAGTAAATCAACAGTGGTAGAATTCTACCTAGAGTCCATGACCTCCTGAACCATAGGACATTTGCCCAAGTTTATAGTAATAGTCACAAATTCCCTCTTGTGGAGCAGTCCTCACATCCAATCCAAAATCTTTACCCTCATACCCTCCACACCACCGTTGTACCTGAGGACACCTGTTTCCTGGTAGGTCAGTATCATAGCATTCAGAGCTAGTTGTAGAAATACTGTTGATGCCTTTTCTCTCACAATGCCTTACATACCACCATCTGGTACTATGAAAGGTAGTCAGCAGACAGGAAATTTCCAGGTCAGCTCCAACTTAATTTCTCTATTTTTCTGCAACTAAAGCAAACAGTGATATTTTAAGTGGTCATGGCCTCCTACTAACTGATTTATGAAATGTATACAGAGTATTAGAGAAGAAAACTTTAAGAAAATTTCCATAATGGAGTAACACATTTTTTAAATGAGAATAATTTGCAGACATGTTTTTAACACAGTTTAGGTAAATATACACATTATAAATATATCATATGCTTGTGACTTAACACATATGCTTGTTGCTATATGAGTAAGGCATTTGACCAGAGGGTTGCTGTCTTCTAGTTGTGAATTTTCAATTGTATTTTATACAGCTTGCTCTTATGAAGCAGTAGAAATGTTTAAGAGAGCCAGTTATAATATTTCTATGTAATCCCCTGGCCCCAAATTGAATCCAATATGCTTTAAATAACATTTGATACACCAATTGTATTTTGGTGTAGTTGCCTTTACTTCTTTGATGGAATTGTTTTAAAGCGGTGTTTGAAAATGTATTTCTCTAAAAGTTTTTCCTTTATTTTTATTTTGAATTTGGTTGTTTCGCCTATGTGGATGTTGTGCAGCAAGTGTGCCTTCCTGGTGCCTTCTAAGGCCAAAGAGGCCATTGGATCTCCTGAAACTGAAGACACAGAAGATTGTGAGCCACCACAGCGCATGGGTGCTGGAAAGAGAACTGGTGTTTTCTGTAAGAGCAACACATGTTCTAAATCATAAAGGCATCTCTCCAACCCTGGAAAATGGATTTCTAAATAACATGTTAAAAGTAACTGTGATAAGAACTCCCCTGAGAGTGGAGATCTATCCATGCTCTTGCAGTAGTACATCCCACTCATAGGAACTGATTCTGAACCCTGATTCATCCAAGTCCCAAGACTTTATGAATGACATTCTAAGTTTCTGAATTTTACTGTGATTTATTTTACTACAAACTTATTCAATGCCAGAAAGACTGACACATTATAAAATGATTAGATCACAGGAAGCTGGACACTTTAGGAGGCCTTTGAACTGCCATAACTGAGTTTTAAGTTCAGTGTATAATATTAGGCAGAGACAGGGTAAAAGCAGGATAAAGGTAGGATAAATTGAGAAACACACCGGGGCGGTGGTGGCGCACGCCTTTAATCCCAGCACTTGGGAGGCAGAGGCAGGCGGATCTCTGTGAGTTCGAGGCCAGCCTGGGCTACTAAGTAAGTCCCAGGAATGGCGCAAAGCTACACAGAGAAACCCTGTCTCGAGAAAAAAAAAAAAAAAAAAAGTTGAGAAACACATCTGCTACATGTAGAAAATATTAACATTTTATGTACATTATAAACAGAAAGAATCTCAACATATGTTTCGTATGGGTTATAATTAGAGAATACAAAGTGACCCCAGAATGTCAGATAACAAACTTCTAGTAACAGTTGGACAAGGTGGGATGCAGGTTCTAAGTTATCAGGAAAATGAGTTTGGAGAAAATTTTCAAAAAAAATTCTGGTTTTGCTTGCAGTATTTTCTACCTTCTAGGAATGAAATAATGAGTGAAAACCAATAGAATCCTGAACAGTTCATTCTAGATGGTATAAATATGATGTTTATCATGTATTATTGTTTAAACTTACCTAAAACATGTGAAGACAGTAGAAAGATGTCGTTTTCTTTTGAGAAGAATTTATAACCTATAAAGTAACAAGTGTATGAGGAGCAGATAGGAAGGGAATAAAGGGCAGCAATAATCTGTACTGGCATCATGTCTTTTCCTTGTGTCTTCAGCATGCTAAGCAGCAGTAGAAGCTCAGCTGCCTGCGTTACAGTTAGTAGAATGTATGAGTGACAACATGCAGAGGAAGCTTGATAGTATGTTTCAGTCTGATTTGATATCAGAGATCAAAGAGAAATACAAGCTAAAACAAGTAGCATGCAGCTTTCCAGTTGCTGCTATGAGCACATAATCTGATATTATAAGATTTATGAGTCACATAGTGGACTGTGCATCCAGACCAAAGAAACCAAGGAAGAAGAAAAGAATATTTAAATAAGCATAAATAAATAAGAGTTATAAAGTATCATTGACTCATCTGAAATCACTGTATTTGTTCTTCCCACAATAACTGAATATTATTCTTTAGTAACTCAACCTAGAGCAAGTATGCCCTGTTAAAAAGTGTTCTTTGAATATCACTTTCTGGATATATGGAGAGTAACAAAAAGGAACCAAAAATTTCAATGACATTCTGAACTCACCAAATCAGACTCAGGGGTTCACTCTGGAAAATTTATTTGAGTAAATTTCTAGGGTAGTCTTGGATGATGATGATGATGATGATGATGATGATGATGATGATGATTGTTGTTGTTGTTATTGTTACTTAGATAGAGTCTCACTTGGTGTCTCAGGCTGGCCTATGATGTAAACTCTACCTCAGACTGGTCTTGAACTTGAGGCAATACTTCTGCTTCAGACTTCTTGGTTGCTTATTAAGAAACATTGATTTATGAAATTGTGAATTCTGCACATCATTTATATGAATGAAACTGTAAAATAATGTAACCTCAAAGTCCTTAATTATAAATTCATTTCAGAAAAACAAAAGTCCTCTGAAATAAAATATTTTTCAAAAAAGACAAACCATGCTAGAATCAAATTTGTAAGACACATCTGATGAAGCACTTTTATAAGAAGTGTAGAGAAGAATCTTAAAATTCAATACTACTACTGCTAAAAATGTTAACAATAATGAGGAAAGGAGGAGGAGGAAGAGAAAAGGAGATAAATATTTGCAAATATATCACCAAAGGAGATTAGAAGATGAAAAATTAGCATAAGAAGAGATTCCTTAAAACATCCATCATAAAAATATATGAATTAAAACAGCAGTGAAGTACTACTACATCCATATCAGAGTGGCCCAAATTTATAACCCTGACAACACTAAATGTTGGCCAGAATTTGGAGCATCAGGAATACTTATTCATTGCTGGCAAGAATGAAAAATGACAAGCTACTTGAAAGACAGATTGGGTGTTTCTTACAAATCTATACATATTTTTATCATAGGATCCTGTAAACACACTCCAAAGGATTTTTAAGACTTCTGTCCAAATAAAACCCTGCACATGGATGTTTACAGCAGTCCTATTCATAATTGCCAAACTTGGAAGCAATCAAGATGTCCTTCAGTAGATAAATGGATAAATAAGTGGTAGTATAGCTGGAGAAGAAATTATTTAATGCTGAAAAGAAATGAGCTATCAAACTATCAAGAACCTTAAATATATATTACTAAGTTAAAAACCAATCTATAAAAGGCTCATAGTCCATGAATCCATGGCATTGTGGAACATAAAGCTATGAAGCACTGGAAATGTCAGTGGTTTCCAGGGATAAGAAAAAAAAAAAAAGACAAAGAAACAGAGCATATCAGCTAGCCAGGGTAAAGAAGCTACTGTGTATGACAGTATAATGCTAATACATAACATTATACTTCATCTACAATCATAGAATACTCTACATTTAACTAACCCTGTTGAAAACCTTGTGGTTTGAATAACGTGTTACAGAAATATATGCATCCATATATTACATACATACACACATTTGACATAGCTATGGGAGTGAATTTTGCTAATGGGGGAGATTTAATGTGTGTGAAGGCAAGAGGTATGTGGGAACTCTGAGTTATCTGGTCAAGTTTGCTTTGAGCCTGAAACAACTCTAAAAGTTCCCAATAAATATTGATTTATTCAAAATATTAACCGCATCCTTACTGTAAGTTTCACATTCTGTCATTGCTGGGCAAACAAACTGGTGAGTAAACCAGTTTTATTGAGTTATCAACAGTGTTTCATACAATGTGATAATCATTGTAACCTAATGGAAGAAAAACCACTTTATGGTCAATGAAACAGTAACTGTTAACTAAGTTTTAATATTCAAATTTCAGGGAGTCAAAGCTTATATTGAAGTATGAGAGCTTTATAGTTGAAATGGTGCCAGTAAACTCAATGGATCCATTAAAAAGTGAAGAACTAGTGCTGTAATGAAGTAGGAGTGGTCAACTTTTTGAATTTCATCCACTGGACTGCTACCATCAGTTTAATGATGTCATTAAAAGGCAATGGATACATTTTAAATTAAATTTTCTCTTTGACATTTTCATTTATATCCACAATGCACTCAGATTACTCCTTATCTTACCTCCTTACTATCCCTATCAATCTACTCTAAGTTCCTTTTCCATATTTATGCTTTTGTTTTGTTTTGAGACCCAGTGAATTTAGTCTGGTAGACTCAACAAGGACTTACTCAACTGATGGCCATAGGTGGAGTTTTCCTGTCCTGTAGCTGCTCTCAAATAGTCACGTAATTAATATTAATTACAAATACTCAGCCAATAGTTCAGGTTTATTATTAACTAGATCTTACGACTTAAATTTACCCATTTCTATTAATCTATGTATTGCCACATGGCTTTACCTGTCCTTCACCATGTCTTGCTCCCTCTGCCTTTCCTGGTGACTCCACTGATTCCAACCTTCTTCCAACCAGAATTCTCAGTTTGGCTGTCCTGACTATACTTCCTGCCTAGCTACTGGCCTATCAGCTCTTTATTAACCAATGAGAGTAGGGCATAGTTACAGTGTACAGAAGGATTATTCCACAGCAGACAGCAGTGACTCTCCATTTCCAGTGTCTATCATTGATTGGCCCCTAGGTCATTGGTGGAGGATGGCCTCTGGAGCCCATCCCTCATCCATGGTAGACAGGCCCATTCTTGGGCAGGCTCAGTATGGGCAAGTATAATTTCATTGAGTTCATGATTGAAATGGTGATGACAGTCCATAGACATTCTTCTAGTTTCTGCAGTCTTTTAGGCACCTCTTCTGTACTTAGAGTCTTATAGGGAGTGGTATAAATGTTTTGTTTATGTCTGGGCACTCAGCCATCACTTATTCTCACTGTCTTGAGTCTTGTGTCCCTGAATTCACTGCTTTTCACTGCAAAGCTGTTGTTTCATCGACCATGAAGTGTTTTTGTTTCTCTTCAATTGCACTGCTTATCACATTATGCTGAACGCTGTTTATTGCTTAATTAAACTTGTTTACCTTCCTGGTTAAAGTTGAGAGTAGCATTTGTCTATGAGTATAAATATAAATAATTAGAAGGTAATTGATACTATGTCAATTTTAGCTAAACAGCATTAATGGGTCCCCCTCTTCCTTAGGGCCTATTACTTCCCCAATTACGAGCTTTTAAAACCAGAATTTACAGTATCAGAAATGTATTTCCTCTTTTAGAGCAGGCCTCAAGTCCAATCAGAGAGAGGTTAGTTGTAGATGTGACAGTCTTTATTAAGTAAGAAACACAGAGCAAAATGCAGAGTTAAAAGCCCAAGAGGTCAGAGCAATAGCTGAGAGCTGATACTAAAAACCCTTTCTTACCCTTTGCTACCGCCGTTGTCCTTCCCCTCAGAAAGAGACCTATTTCCTGTGTATCTGTCTTTTTATTGACTTTCTGTTCTGCCTTCTCATTGGTTGTAAACCCAACCACATGACCTCATCACTGCCTGTCTGTACAGACCTCCAGATCTTCTATGGTTAGTATTAAGATTAAAGGTGTGTGTCTCCATGCTGGTTGTATCCTTGAACACACAGAAATCTGTTTGTCATGTGATTGAGATTAAAAGTGTGCGCTTCTGCTATGGCTTGCTTTTAGCTCTGACTAAATTTTAGGCAATTTTATTTATTAACATACAAATAAAATCACATTTCAGTACAAATGAAATATCACCATAGTTAGTTACCCCATCACACTCTTCCCACTTCTGCACAATTGGGCACGTATTGTCTGGCAAGTTGGTATTTTTGTTCATCGACTTTACAGCTGTGTAAGTTCATTAATGTCTTTTTATCCTTCTTCAGCTGCTTTGGTACTGTGAAGGCTAACAGATAGGGAGGAAGGTTACATCTCACTTCCTCTTTGACCCTCTGCATAATCAGTGCTTGCAGTACCTTAAGGTGTAGAGTCATATTATTTAGTTTTGGTGTGATCAACAAAGAAGAAAGGCAATGACTTATATTTTCTGATGGGTAGGTTCTCCAGGACCTTCTTGGCTAATAACTTGAAAGAAGGGATCTCATACCTGGCACTGGGATTTTTGTTTGATATCCTATGACTTCTAGAAATAACCTTGTCTATCTTTGCAAGGTATTGCTCTTTAAACTATGTATATTTTGAAATTATATTTTTTAAATTGAGTTACAAGATAATAATAGGTTTCTATGCTTTTTATTTTCATTGAAGTTTTCTTTTCTGACAGTTTATTTACAACAGTCCATGTAGTGGCAATTCCCTTATGTACCATTAAACATCAACCTGCAGACCCAGAAAGATCAACACTACATGTTTTCTCTTCCATATGGAAATTAGCTTTAGAGCTTTAGATATGTTACATTCTGAATATCTAGAGAGGTTAGATAGCTTGTTAGGAAACAGAGAAAAGGAGAGGATCTTCCAAGGAAAGGAACATAAAATATCATGTTATAAAGGAGTAAAGGGACAATTCTGATTCCTATTTATGACTTTATACAGCATATTTCCAGAAACCCCATCACTCTCAAAATTAGTATCTTTTACTTCATTCTAGTCCCTTTGTATCATTTTCCTGTTCCCATTCCCATTGAGGAAGTCTCTAAAACAATGGGTCCTGTCTTCCCTTTATGTCACACCTTTATCCCAGCATTCATTTACAAATGCCCAGAACAAAACAGTATTACATTTAACTGTCATTTTGACTTGCTTTCATGCTGTAATTTGCCATGTTGTCATAATAAAGGTGGGAGTAATTGAAAAACAACCCCTTTGTGGCCTTAAGTCTCATGATATTTTAGCACAAAGCTGGGAAAATCTCTAACTGTGGAGAACACTCTGGGTGTCATCAATCTCTAGAGGAGCAGGATAATGTTTGAGGCATACATTATTCAGCCTGGTATTGTGGTCTAGCAGATTTTCTGAAAGAGCCATAGAAATGAGGTGTTCAGGAAGCAAGAGGCCCTAACCTTGAACTTTGCAAGAGGCAAAATCCTTGAAGTTCGCAAGAGACAAAATGTTACTGCTGTGGAACCATAGAGTAACCACCAAGGACAATAGGTATGGAAAGGAGACGACCTGAGCCTACCAGGCAACCTGTGTCCTGAGGAAGGCAAAGCTGGACAGCTAGGGCTATTTGAGTCTTTTAGAGGCAAGAAGATAATGAATGATTTCTAAGGGCCAGAAATTGAGATTTGAGCACTACTGGGTTTTGCCTTTGCTTTATTTTGATTTTAACTGGTCCCTGGTTCTTCACTCTTGGTATAAATAAGGACTTAACTTGTTTTTAATTTTATAGGAGCTCACAGTATAGAGTTTTTGTATTTTTAAAGAGATCTTGAACTTTTAAAATGTTGACATTTTTAAAGACTGTGAGACTTTAAAAATTATATTGTGTTTTATATTATAATATTAACCTGAGGTCTTGGGAGTCAACAGGAAAGGAAAGGCTATGGCTTAAATGAGGTGTTTGTGTTAAAGTTGACAAGTGACAGAGTATAATAGTTAGCTTCAGTTGTCAACGTCATACATTTGCTAAGGGAAAACATCAGGTGAGGAACCATTAGATTGGTCTGCGGGAAGTACAATTCCTAAGCTGGTGAGCATGGATGGTATAAGAAAAGTAGCTGAAAGTGAGTGAATCATGAACCTAATCAGTCTTATCAATAAAAATCAGGAGTCAAATATTGAGTCAAATTTGAAAGATCAGAAAAGCAAAGGAGCAGTCACTAGTGACTTCTTACCTCTCTGGATCCTCTTTGGAAAGAGGGCAGGATCCTGTTTCCACCCCCCTTATATTCTTGTCTCCACCTCCTGATTGTGCTGGGATTGAAGGCTTGAGCCTCTCAAGTGCTGGAATCAAAAGCATGAGCCTCCCAAGTACTGGGATTAAAGGATTAAAGGTATGAGCCACTACTGCCTGGCCTCTATGGTAAACTAGTGGCTACATCCACCTTCTGATCTCTAGGCAAGCTTTATTCGTCAAAACACAAACAAAATATCACAAAACAAGTGAGCCTAGAAGTAAGGTAACAAACAGCATGGTTTCTGCTTCAGTTCCTGCCTCCAGGTTCCCATCTTGAGTTCCTGCCTTGATTTGCTTTGACTGTAGACTGTAACCTGTAAGATGAAATGGACTCTTTTTTATACAAGTTGTTCCTGTCAGTGTTTTCTTAGAGTAAATGACAGCAAATTAGAATTGCCACAAGGCAAAAAAGACTAATTATTAGATAATAGCTTATTGATTTATTTAGTGATCTTCTTTTTCTTCTTCTCCTCTTCCTCCCTGTTCTTCTTCCTCTATTTGTTTAACACCTGACTGAAGTTTCCCCTCCCTCCTCTCCTCCAGTCCCTCCCCCCACTTTCCACTCCTCCCAGTTTCTATTTGGAAAAGAGCAAGCCTCCTAGGTATATTAACAAAGCAACCAAACATGGCATTTCAAGTTGTAGTATGACTAAGTACCTTGCTTTGTATTGAGGCTGGGCAAGGCAACCCATTATGAGGAACAGTGTCCTAAAAGACAGCAAAAGAGTTGGAGACAGCCCCCGCTCCCACAGTTAGGAGCCCTACAAGAAGACCAAGCTACACAACTGTCAATATATATGCAGAAGGCCTAGGTCAGTCCCATGCACACTCCCTGGTTGTCCCTTCAGACTCTGTGAGCTCTTATGAGGCCAGGTTAGTTGATTCTGTGTGTTTTCTTGTGATATCCTTGACCTCTCTGGCTCCTACAATCCTTACTCCTTCTCTTCAGAAGGATTCCTCAAGCTGCCTAATGTTTGTGGGTCTCTGCATCTGTTACCACCAGTTTCTGGATGACACCTCTCTGATGACTATTCGGCTAGCTACCAGTCTATGAATATGAATAAAGCAGAATATTGTTAGGCAACATTAAATTGACATTTTTTTCTTCAATCATGTTTGATTCTATCCTAGGTATCTTGGCTATCCAGCCTCTGGATCCTGTCATTCTAGGCAGTGTCAGGGGTAGGTTCAGTCTGGTGACATGGGTCTCAGGGTGGGTTCACTCTGGTAACATGGGTCTCAGGTTGGACCAGTCATTGGTTGGCCACTCCCACAATCTCTGTGTCACTTTTACCCCAACACAGCCCATAGGCCAGACAGATTGAAGATTGTGTGGCTAAGTTTGTGTCCCAATCCCTACACTGGAAGTCTTGCCTGGTCACAGGACGTGGACAGTCCAGGCTATGTATCACCCTTTGCTAGGCATATTAGCTGGAGTCTTAGATTTCTGGGCATTTCCTTTGCATCAGGATTCTACTTGACACTGAAATGATCCACTTTCTAGTCGCCTCTTTCAGTATTCTACACCCACCCCACCCCCACCTGATCTCTCATGTTTCCATCCCTAGTCCACCCATGAAATCTCTTCTATTTTCTCTTCCCAGGGAGATCCAAGCTTCTCTCTTAATGATTTTCTTCAAGTGCTGCTTGCACTGTCTACTTGCCAAGCATGACTTCATTAGCTGCCTGAAACAGAATGACCCAGAGAAATAGCTGAAACAATGGGTTATTGCCCTTAACATTTTTCTGGCTGCCACATACACTTTTGTAAAATTTTGTTTGCTTGCCCAGCCCACTTTGTAGCTTTAGAGTATAAAATGAAAATATAAACTGGACCCAGGACCAAGGAACTAACTAGTTTCAATCTACCAGTGACATCTTCTCTCTTCTACTTTCATTGGTGCTGGAATGTTTATTTCCAAAAGATTCCTAGAACAAAACAATCCCTAAAGATAACAGAATTAAATCTGAAATCTGGGTAGTACCTGGCCACTTGGCTTTTACCCACATACCATAGGTCATTGCCTATTAATTCTGTAAGGGAGATAACCCTGAGGCTGTTTGTTTGTTTGTTTGTTTGACTTAGGTGAAGTCTTTTCAGGAGTTAATCCAGCTGGAACTACAATAAGAAGGGTGGGCCTGGCAGAGTGAAATTTAATGTTTCAGTGAGACTTAGTGATTGACCATGGTCCTTTTAAAGTATATAGTGTTTTCAGAAAGTGGTAAACAGTAAAGGATAGAAAAGCTTTTGTTGGGATGGAGTTTACAAATGAACTTGAATCAATACCAAGGATACAAAATTACCCATGAGAGCAGGAAGAGAGATATGGTGTTTTAGGGGCTTAGCCAACTGTATTAGGAGAGTGTAAGTCTAACAATGTAAGCTGGGAGAGAAGCTTGAGTACCACACTAATGGCCAGACCTAGAGTTAGAATTTTCTTACTTCAGAAGCCAGTGGAAGCTCTGGGCTCATGAGGATTTTTTTGGGGGGGGGAAATGAGTCAAAGACATGTATCTTGTCATCACAGAAACTGTTACTTGGAGATCATTGCCCTTAGAATCACAGAACTTCCCTTAATGGGGTAGCAATTTGCCCAGCTGTTTCCTAGGACCAGTTTGTTTTTGTTTAAGATATTTTTCTTGACCATTTTGTCTTAACCAGACTGCAAGAAAAGCATTTCTTGATATGAGGCTGTGTACATGTTTTGGGAACATGAAAACACATATGATTATAGGAATTACTATTATCTATAAAGGTTATATAGAAAAAAATCACACTGAAAATCTACTAAATAGCCAAGTTTTCTTTTAGTATATCTGAAAAAAAAATTAAAGCTATCTTAAATAGTTTACATAGCTTAGGGTTAGTCAGACCAGCAGACACTGTGCTAGGACCTGTGTGTTTGTTCAATAACCAAATGTTTTAGTCAATCGATTGTTTTCAAACAAGGTGTTCCCTCATGATGCTATTTATGTTAATGATTAATCCAATCTAATGCCTGAATTTCAAGGTCTGTTTCCTTTCCAGCTAAAGTGATAAATACCAACAGTCAAGCACTAGCACCTTAATTATATACACTGATGTCTAATATTAGACAGATTCTGTTCTGCTGACTGCTTTCAGTTTAGTGGGTTTTAGCAGTTGAAATAAGCTATCTAAAAAACGAGTAAGTGGTGCAGCCTGCAATATCCATTAACATTAGTGTCTCCATAGAATTAGACTAAGACATTTCAAAGATTCATTTAGGGTCGAAAGGCCTCTAGACTCAAGTGAACATTTGCTGCTTTGTGCTTGGCTATGTGCTCACTGGACACTTAACGATAATCTTCATTCTTTTAGTGTCCATTGTTAGCAGAAACTTGCCACTTTCACATTACACAGTCATCTTATGCTTTAGGGAGCTAAGTACAGTCATCTTCCTGTATGGAGCTAATCAGCCTCAAATATCACTCTTTCCAGGTAATAGCTAAACAATGTAATAACAGCCAGATAGTGATCAGAGGAAAGACTATTTTCTGCAATGAGGTATTTAGTCAACAGAGCACATGATTCATACTTTAAAAATAAATTATGACCTAGAAGACAAATTAAGACATAATAATTGAAATTCATGAATTTAGGGCATGGTTTTAGAGGAAAAATAATTCCTAAAGGCTGGAGAAATAGCTAGAGAGTATTATTTTTCCAGTATGGTTTTTCTGAGGTAACATTCATTTTACAAAATTGTAAAACATCTTAGAAATTTTTCCTTCTACTATCAATACAGTAGCATACTAAAGAAGCTAACAATCTTTCCTGTCAAAGAAACATAAACATTTTTGATGAATTTCATAAAACATTTGTAAAAGGACTGTTTTGATCCATCCATACACCAAAACAAACAAACAAACAAACAAACAAACAAACAAATGAAAAACCCAGAAAACAGTATAAGTATATACTTTGCATTTATCATTGGATGTGGAAGTGAATGCATCTGAGCTTCGAGAGTTCAGGAAAAAGTAAGCTGATTCTTTATTAAAATTGCATATTGAATTAACATACAAAGTAATGTGCTTCGTTATGGCATTTCACATATAATCTGCTTTTCTTCACCTCCCTCTTTCTTCTCCCCGATCATCCCCTGCTCTTTCCCTTTTTTATTCAGTAACCTCATTATGTCTTCATGTCACATTTATTAAATTAGCCTCTTTCTTTATCTTCCCATCTCTTACAGTATCTTTTTCCTTTTTCATGTCTAGTTTCATGACCTAAAATCTTTCCATATATATAGATAAATAAATACACACCTTTCTGAGACTGGTTTATTTCACTTAACACAATAATTTTTCAGTTCCATCCATTTTCCTGAAAATATGATGTTATCCTCTTTAGTGTTGAATAAAATTCCAATGTGTGTGTATATCACATTTTTCTTTTTCTTTTTCTTTCTTTCTTTCTTTTTTTTTCTGAGACAGGGTTTCTCTGTGTAGCTTTGAGCCTTTCCTGGAGCTCACTTGGTAGCCCATGCTGGCCTTGAACTCACAGAGATCCACCTGGCTCTGCCTCCCGAGTGCTGGGATTAAAGGCGTGCGCCACCACCGCCCAGCTTTATCACATTTTTCTTATACATTCATGTGTTGATATGTATCTAGATTGGTTCCATTTCTTAGTTATTGGGAATAAAACATAGCAATCAACATTGATGTGAAAGTTTACCTATAGTAGGATTTGAAATCCCTTGGGTATTCTCCAAGGAATAATATAGCTGAGTCATATGGTAATTTTAATTTCCAATCATTTTAATACTTCTAGCACAGCAGTGTTAGGGTTGAGTAAAATAAAAAAACAACTCTTGGAAAGCCTCCCCTGTTAAAGACTTGATTAGCAGCTGATAGTCTCTTGAGAGGTAATTGCATCATGACGACTCTGAGTTCATTAAGAGATTAATACCAAGAGGGGTGGTGGTGGCACAGGCCTTTAATCCCAGGACTTGGATTTTAATCCCAAAGAGGCAGGCTGATCTCTTTGAGTTCAAGGCCAGCCTGGTCTACAGAGCTGGTTCACAGAGTTCCAGGACAGCCAAGATTACACAGAGAAATTCTATCTTCAAAAAAACCATAAATAAACAAATTAAATAAATAAATAAGATTAATACCTTGGTAAGTTCTCAGATGGATGAACTCTTAGGAGCCCTGCAAGAGGAACAAGCCTTTGAAGGGTATAGATCTTCCTTGTATCACATTCTCCATCTCTCTGATTTCTGACTGCCATACAATGAGCAGCTGCTCTGTCATGCCTTTCTAACTATTATGGTCTGGCTTGCCACAGATCCAGATCAATAGAGCCAGGAAACTATGACTTCATGCCTCGGAAACCCTGAGCCCAAACAAACCTGTTTTTTTTTAAAGCTGCTTTTCTCGGTTATTGTGTTATAGTGACTGAAGTATGACAATACAGACAGCTTCATGGATGCTTTAAATTTTTCTAAACAATTTTCGAGGGTATTATTTTGGCCTTATAGTAATCCCAAACTATAGAGAGCAGTATTATTTCCATACTGTGTATAAGAAACACAGAGGTACAGAAGGGAATGGGAACATTTGCCTAAGGCCACACAACTAATATGTGTATCAGTTGAAACATGAACTAGGATCTCTTTCCTCAGAACCCATAGAGACTCAACCCTATTCCAGTATGTAGCATTGGTGGCTGTGATGATACAACTCTAAGAATAATAAGACTACTTATGAGAAAGACTCTAGACAGAAGATATAACATAGAAATATAAAACAAATAGGAACTTGAAGTGAGTTGTTAGTACTTCAATGTGACTAAAGTACAGAGATAATGGGTATTAGCAAAGTGAAAGAAGATGGGCTACATTATTATGGGAAACAGCAAAATAGAAATACAAAAGTAATATGTTTGGGTTGTATTAAAATAAAATCAGAAAGACTAGAAACAAAAGTCAAGTTGAGAGTTTTGTAGTAGTAGTACAATCCATGCAAGAACTGGGGCTAGGAATGTGAACTAGCAGAAAAGAAATCAGAAGTAGATAAAAAAAATTCCAGAGGTATTTCAATGGTAGGTTTGAAAAATCTTTGGCTGGAAGAAGGGAGAAGTGTACACTAACTCCCAGGTTTCCAGCACAGATGCTGGGAGGGGAGCAGGGATGTGATGTTCCATAATTACTGAATCTGGAAACAAAGTTAGCTTTGGTGTAGAGATCGGGAGTTGTTGACAAAAGCTGAGATTCAATAACATGAATTTGTCAACCTGTTAAGTGGATCTGGAACAAAAATCCTGGCAATGATCAGTGTGTGGGTATTGCCAGCAAGAGTTCACATAAAGTTGCCCAAGAAATTTCACAGAACAGTGAGCATGGAGACCCAAGTACAGTCTTGGTTGTCACAACACCCTAAATAATGTTAAAATTAATATGAAACAGGAAAATCAAGACTCTGAGCAGGAATAGCCTGAAATGAAGGACAAAAATAAGGAAAAGGGTAGCGAAATAGTGTCTCTTGGTTGAGCCCAATGGTGCACAGAGGAACAGCAATTCAAGAAGTGGCAATTAAAAGTAGTTACATAAACTTAATTCTGACTCTAATTTCTCTAACATTACTTGCTCAAACTTTCCTGTAGCTACTCATTAAAATACCTCTGATCTCAATTCCTCTGAGATTCCTCTCAAGTCAAACCCTGGATTCATAGGAAGATAGAATTATGCATTCATAGAAAAATACTGTAAGCTCCAAAAGGAAAATGTGTTAACACAGCATTCTCTCAGCATTTTGCATAAGATACCCAGAAGTATTCTCTTTTAATTGCCATGCAATCATCCTCTCTCATTTATAACCTCTTCTCCAGTTCATTGACATATACTACCATCATATTAAGTGCAGAGTGAGGCAAGTGAAAAGGAGAAAACAGCTCACACATCAAGAGAAAAGATACTGTGAAAGCAAAGTTGGGCATCATTTGGGGACCTGCAGCACCTGCTACGTTTCCTGAAGCCTAAAATGGCCCCAGTTGCTACAGACACTGTTTTCACCATCTGCTGAGCTGCACTGAGGTGGTCTGTAGCAGCTGAATGCCTTGGTGAATGCTTCAAGTCAGGCTCATTGGCACAGTGTGGAAGCTGGGGATGTACCAATGCCAAATGCAGGTCTGTTTTTTTCCCCTTTACTGCCATGAAAAGAATTAACCAAGGTCTGAAGAGCTGCCATTGACATAAATATGATTTAATGGCTCTTTAGCATTTTCAGAACCATAGCATTAGCAAGAGCCTTGGAGATTTTTCAGAGTAGAGTCTCAAAAATAGTTCTTTGGCAAGCCATTTCAAAAGCAGATGTCATGAGCATACTTCAGTACAGCTGCCTATTAGGTGACAGCACTTGAGATGCACACAACGTGAAGGAAATGTATTTGCTATTTGCTTTATGAAGATGTCAACTGTCACCTGCTCCTCTTAAGTGTGAGAACAGATTTTCCTGCTTTCTGCCTGTCCTCTCTCCCATTTTTCCATGTTTCTTTCAAGCATGTTGAGAAAGGGCTGGTTCAGCTAGCAGAGCTGTCAAAGTGAATCTGTGAGTGCAGTGATTAATTATTTATTTGCGTAACCATCTCTTTGATTATATAGAAAGCTTATGGAGAACTGAAAACAATATTTAGACTGAAGCACAGATTTTACTTGTTTCTAATTGGTTATATTGGGATTTTTGTTTGTTTGTTTTTTGTTTTTGTTTCTTTGTTTTTGTAAAGGAATCTGGCAACATCTGTTAGTATGAAAAATATATGTAACCTTCAATACTGCAATATCTTTGCTAGGGATCTACCTCATGGAAATAAAAATGCCAGTCTATGAAGATTTATGTTTAATGTTTAAAGATTTGTTTACAGTGGCCAAGAATCGCAAACACAGATGAATGCTTTTCAGAGTGGAAAAGGTAAATAACAGATGTTCCTTTAATGCAACCATTAAAAGGAATGGATTAGTAGTAGACAAATTTACTTAAAAAAATTACCACAGGGTATCCATGGATAAGAGAACAAAATATAGAGTTCATTAAATGTGATTTCATTTAAGACCTAATGGTGATAATGTACATTGGGTTTATATATACCTACTATTATGTTTATGTTTTTGAATTGTTGTAAGGTCATACAAATCATAGAAAGACTATATATGTACTAAGTTGTCAACATTGGTTCCTTCAAGGGGAGACTGATGGGAGTAAGGTGGGAATCCAAAGTCAAAATGAAAAGAAAACAAGCAAAATAAAATCTTCAGCTCTTATCTCAAAGATTTATATTTCTTATCTCAAAGATTTATATTTCTTATATTCTTCACAACTCTCGTGAAAAGCCAGATCTAAATAAAATCAATAGGAATTCCTGCTTTGTGTAGCTCCTACTTGTGATCATGAGGATTTGAAGGGAGAATTCATTGCTGATTCATTTTTGACTATTCTGTAGAAGTTGTTTATTAAGCAGTTTCAGTGCTGCATGGAATATTCCATTGGCTCAGACACCCAAGCTGGAGGTCATGAGGAAGACGTGATAGTGAAGGAAGAGGAACTCAAACCGTTTAAGAGAATACCCTGGACTCTTGTACCACCCCATCCCTCCATCTCAGCCTTCACATCTACAGGCATTCCCTGGGAACCAGCGGGCCATGCTGGCAGGGAAGCGGGTAGGTGATCTTCAGTCTCCCTCCTCTCCTCCAAATCCAATCCACCAGTGTGGTGATATTGTGTTCCCCAAAATATCGTGTACCTTAATAAACTTATCTGGGGTCAGAGAACAGAAAAGCCACTAGTTAGGCAGTGATAGCACACACCTTTAATCCTAGCATTCCAGAGATAGAAATCCCTCTGGATCTCTGTGAGTTCAAGGCCACATTGGAAAAAGCCAAGTATGGTGACACACGCCTTTAATCCCAGAGAGTGGTGGTAGAAAGCAGAAAGATATATAAGGCGTGAGGACCAGAAACTAGAGGCATTTGGCTGCTTAAGCATGTGGCTGGTTAAGCTTCAGGCTTTCCAGCAGCAGTTCAGCTGGGATTCATTCTGGATGAGGACTCAGAGGCTTCCAGTCTGAGGAAACAGGACCAGCTGAGGATCTGGTGAGGTGAGATAGCTGTGGCTTGTTCTGTCTCTCTGACCTTCCAGTATTCACCTCAATAACTGGCCTCAGGTTTGATTTTATTAATAAGAACTTTTAAGATTCATTCTACACACCAGTCTCATTCTCAGCTCTCCAGCAGACTACAAGCTGTGGCTCCCATTCCTAGGGAACTAAGCAGATTCTGGTGACACATCCTGATTTCCTTGTGGACTCCTCTGACCTTCTCCTTCTAGCCAATTTCCATCCCTAAGTGAGATTAGATAGGCCAGGGGCCTAGAGTAAAATCAAATACTACTGTTCTGTTAAAGGAATGTAGCAAAAAATAACTCCTAACTACATTCTGACATACCCATAGATCCGTGCCTTGCTCAGCCATCATCAGAGACGCTTCCTCCTGCAGCAGATGGAAACAAATACAGAGATCCACAGTCAGACATTATTCAGAGAGTGAGGGACCTTGAAACACTCAGTCCTAAAAGGAATATTTCTATCAAATAAATCCCTTACCTCTGGTCTCAGGGAACCTCCCCCTCCCCAGGAAGAGGAGGTAAATATGCCCTGGACCACATTCTGAACCAAGGCAAACTGGGCTTTGTGGTCTGAATTCCTGGACTGAAATATGTGTGCAATGATATAAACTGTCTTCTGAGTGAAGTTTCAAGGAGTATCTCCTACTTAGCATCTAACCTATGCATAGCTGAGCACCACGGTGATTAAAATCAGACACATCATGGGGAAAATCATGAAGTGACCTAAACTTACAAAATCCAAGAGTATTGTCTGAACTGTTTAGCAATCAAATTTCTTTTCATGAACCTTATAAAAAGAAACGCCCAAAATAATTGTAGCCCCTGAGTACTTTCTTACTCATGTAGCTCACTCACAATGTATTCCTGATATGTACTATATGGCTTTGCTTTTGAAGAAAGTTTCCTTGTTAGTTTGAAATCTGTATGGGCTTTTATTTCAATTCATTTAATAAGAAAGACACCAAGGATATGAACATACCCAATCTAGACATGATGTGGCCTACCAGTACAAACATAAGTTTCTTAAGAGAAGGAAAATAGAGACAAATTAAACATAAAATTAAACATGAATGTACTTATTATACCTTCTTAAATTTTCACACCCTCATACTCAACAATAACTTTTGGTTTAGGATTTTTTTTCCCTGAAACTTGTTGTTTGTTTGTTTATTTAATTACTTAAAAATTTTCATTTTACATACCAACCCCAGTTCCTCCTCCTTTGAACTTCTCTTGGCCCCCCAACTCCCCCATACCACACCCCTATCCACTTTTCAGAGGGAGTAAGGCCTCCCCTGGGGAGTCAACAAAGTCTGGCATATCAAGTTGAGGCAGGACCAAGCACCTCACCCCTGCATCGTTTTTAGTGCTCAAAGAAATTGAATGTTTGAGTTGGGTCAAGGCTGAGACAGGAGGAGGAGAATTCCATAGCAGCCTGAGCTGTGTTTAAGATCTTGATTTAAAGCTGACCAACAATTCGTCTACTTTCTATAGTGGCTGTTTGAGATGGATCATTCACTGCCTCAGGCAAATTCTGTGCTTCAAAAGTGGTATTTGGAGATCGTGTATGGTACCTGGAACAGTCTGAAAGGACTCCAACTTGTTCACAAGGAAGTTTTTTTTTGCAGCAAGGCTGAGGATGACTCTGGGTTTAAACTCAGACTCTTCTATTTCTTAGTTGTAAACTAATTTGTCTGGGTTTCATCACGAAGAGGTGCTCAGTTAAAATTAATAAGCATTGTTTTAAATTTTTGAGTATTTTCCTGAGCCAGTGAGATGGCATTTTCCCTGTTAGTGGATGAGTTGTAGGTTATATAGCAGTTTGTCTAAATTATCTTCGTCAATGCTTAAACAGAAATGTTTTTGCTATGAGTTTCTTTTGGGATTTTCTGAGGCATAAATTGACTTTAAAGTCTCTCTTCATACTTATACCAAAGAAGTGAAAGACTGGGACATCCAAAGCTTTATTGGATTGATACAACATTACATTTTAGAGCTGGTTATCATGATCCTAGGCAGGAAGTCCATTAGAGGAAATGCCATAGTTAGTTTGAGTTTCTTGGCAGAAACTGACAGAATTTTCTCATTTTGTGCAGGAGAAAAGGAATAAAATGGTAAAAAAAAAAAAAAATACCCATGCTCCGGTTATTTGACCAGATTTTCCAAAGTTCATGGTACACAGTGAAGGAAATCATTTTCAAGTGCTGCACTGGGGGAGGATAGCAGCAGGTGATTGTCCTGAAGTAGATGGTGTCATGTGGCACTTTTCTTGGGAAGTCTCGAACAAGTATCTATTCTCTCCAGGTGGAAACAAGACCAAAGTAATGATACCAGCAAAGTCTAACTTAGTGAAACAATGAGTTTATTGGAGTTACTCACAGAAATATGGATGAGAAATTACTTATAGGAGCATGGGTGACTCAAAGGTAGCTGAGTCATCTAAAGCCTGACCCAACACATGTGAAACCCCATGATTGGAGGCCTGGAGCTCTCTCTTCATGATTTGCAAGCTATCTGACAGCTCCAAAGGTCTCTTCTGGGCACCCTGGCAGGCCAGTGTCCCTCCCACTCATTCCTCCCACCCCAGCAGCTGTTGACTATTTCAATAACCTTGGGGAGGGGTCCTCAGAAATTTTTAATGTTTTAGACTTTTCAGACATGTGAAGTTTGTTTATGTTCCAGAGTCTCATGATTCTCCGCTCTCCTTCCGGGATTCTTCAAAGGACTGTTTCAATTTGAAGGAAATTGCTGCACAACAGATGGTCACAGAAGTTTAATGGAGACAATGAGGCTGCACAGGAAGAATGAGAAAGACTCTCTGATGGAGGGATCATCTGGGTTGGGCCTTGGTACTCTAAATTTAGGATGTTAATCACCGTCAACACTTGGGAACACTGGGAGGTGAAGAAATGTACAAAAACATTCTCTTTTTACCAGGGGGCCTATCTGAGAACTATAAGTGGTGTTCTAAGGATCCTGAATAATTATGGAGGACTCATGAAGTAAAATTTCTTTATTTTTATTAAGAAATTTTTTTCACTCATTTTACATACCAATCAAAGATCTCCCTCTTCTCTCCTCCCACCTCCCCATCCTACCCCCAACTCACCTCCCCCCCCACAACACAAGAAAGCAAGGCCTCCCATGGGGAGGCACATCCAGTAGAGGCAAGTTCAAGCCCTTCCCCCTGCCTCAAAGCTGCATGAGATGTCCCATCATAGGTAGTGGGACAATGGATTCTGATCCTACCACCAGGGGGCCTCTCAAGCAGATCAAGCTACATAATTGTCTTGCCATGCTGAGGGCCTAGTCCAACCCCATGCAGGCTCCACAGCCACTGATTCAAGTTTCATGAGTTACCACTAGTTTGGTTTGGTCATCTCTGCAGGTTTCCTCATCATGATCTTGATGCACTTGTTTATAGAATCCCTCCTTTCTCTCTCCTACTGGACTCCTGGAACTCTGCCTGGTATTTGGCTGTAGATCTCTGCATCTGCTTCCATCAGTCATTGGAGGAAAGCTCTGTGATGACAATTAGGGTATTCACCAATCTGATCACTGGGGCAAGCCAGTTCAGTTCAGACAACCTCTCCACTATTTCTAGTAGTCCAAGCTGGGGTCATTCTTGGGGATTCCTGTCAACTTTCTTAGCACTGGGTTTCTCTCTATCCACATGATATCTCCTTCCATGTGGTATCTCTCTCATTGCTTTCCCCCTCCATCCCTGTTTCAACTTGACCATCCCACTGCCTTATGTTCCCATCCCCAACCCCCTGCCCTCCATTGCCCACCCCTCATCCCCAGTTCACTCACGGAGATCTCATCTATTTCCCCTTCCCAGGGCAATCCATGAGTCCCTCTTTGGATCTTTCTTGTTAGCTAGCCTCTCTGGAGTTGTGGGTTGTTGTCTGGTTATGCGTTGCTTTACTTCTAGTATCCATTTATGAGTGAGTACATACCATGTTTGTCCTTCTGAATCTGGGTTAACTAACCCAGGATGATATTTTCTAGTTCCATCCATTTGCCTGCAAATTTCATGATGTCATTGTTTTTCTCTGCTGAGCAGTACTCCATTGTGTATATGTACCTCATTTTCTTAATCCATTCTTCAGTTGAGGGGCATCTAGGTTGTTTCCAGTGTCTGGCTATTACAAATAATGCTGCTATGAACATAGTTGAGCATGTGTCCCTGTGGTATGATTGAGCATTCCTTGGGTATATGCCCAAGAGTAGTATGGCTGGGTCTTGAGGAAGATTGATTCCCAATTTTCTGAGAAACCACCACACTGATTTCCAAAGTGACTGTACAAGTTTGTACTCCCACCAACAGTGGAGAAGTATTCTACTTTCTCCATATTCTCTCCAACATAAGCTATCTGCAGTGCTTTTGATATTAGCCATTCTGACAGATATAAGATGGTATCTCAGAGTCATTTTGATTTGTACCTCCCTGATGACTAAGGATGCTCAGCAATTCCTTAAATGCCTTTTGGCCATTTGAAATTCTTCCTTTAGAATTCTCTGTTTAGCTCTATTGTCTATTTTTAAATTGGATTGTTCATTATTTTGATGTCCAGTTTCTTGAGTTCTTTTTATATTATGGATATCAGCCCTCTGTCAAATGTGAGGTTGGTGAAGATCTTTTCCCATTCTGTAGGCTGTTGTTTTGTCATACTTACCATGTCCTTTGCCTTACAGAAGCTTCTCAGTTTTAGGAGGTCCCATTTGTTAATCGTTGCTCTCTGTGTCTGTGCTACTGGTGTTCATATTGCCCCTACCTTTACCCATGCAAGCAGGCAACCATTTCTACAAACAGCCTTTCTTGATTTGTAGAGTATTGCATTTTTATTTAAGTTATTTGAAACAAACATATCAAGATAGCAAAGATATTAATTCAGACAAATTACCAATGTCTACATACCTGAAAAATCGTTTCTCAAGCATGCTGCTAGAGGATGAAAAGTTTGAGACTTTAATTGAATCTTTAACTATGAGAAGTCATAAGATTAAAAAACATCTGACAGTGGAGTCTGGCTTAAAGCAATAAGATGTCTTAATGATTAAAAGGTCTATTTCCTTTAATTTTCTTGAGAAAGTGTCCAAACCTATTCTTAGGTTAAGGATAACCCTGAACATCTGTTTTTCTGCCTTTGCCTCCTGAGTTCTGGGATTACCATACCAGGTTTATATGGTGCTGGTGATGAAGTTCAAGGCTCCCTACAAGCTCTCCACCAACTGAGCTACCTTTTTATATCAACTGTACTTATTAAAAAAAAAATCTCTACTTAGTGTTCTTCTATAGGACTGGTACTTAGTTTCCAGCATCAATATTGTACAACTAATAACCACTGGTAACTTCAGCTCAAGGGGATATGGATGATCTTCTGTCCTCTGCAGGCATCCCCATTTATGTAGTATATGATCATGCAGAAATAAACATACAAACAAAATAAAAATAAGTATTTGAAAAAATAAAATACAATAAAATAAAAAGATACTCTCCAATCTGTCTTTTGCTTTTTTTGTTTCCCATGGAACATGAATCACAAAGGGATAATATTATTATAAAATCTCCCACTTGTTTAGTGAACAAGAGTTAGACAAGGAACGTTTTTCAATAGCCCTTTGTGGGTTAAGTCTGCATCCAAGGGAGCCTTGACATAGTAAAACCTGGTATGAGACCAGGGTTCCAAGAACACATCAATCTACAGTTGATGATTGTGCTGTACTGGCTAGTAGTGCTGCATACCTGAGATTGTCTCTGGCATCTTTTTGGCACTTTCCCAAACATCAGGCTATCTGATTCTACCCAGGTTTCTTAGGAAGCACATCATCCTATGGGTATGTCTCTTGGAGCCAGACTTGTGGAATATAAAATCTGTTTCTCTATTGTATGCCATGAAAATCTTTGACTATACGTTAGTTTTCTCATCTATTAAATGGGAGTAACATACATAATTATGTGGATACTATTATGAAAACTTTATGAAACACATCATCATTTTTAAGTATTTGGAAAAAATGCCTGGAATGTAGTCATTGCTATTATCATTTCACTGTTGGTTGAGTACAGTTTCAGCTTTAGGTTCCCACCATAAGAGGGTTTCTGAATTACCTCCTACATTTCTTCATTATAATTCAAAATATTTATGATCATTTTATTTTAAGTGTATGAGTGTTTTGCCTGAATGTATGTCTGTGTACCACATGTGTGCCTGGTGCCCATGGAATGGAGGCCAGGAGAAAGTGTATGATCACTTGTAATTTGAGTTACAGATGGTTGTGAGCCATGTAGAAGCTAGGAATTGAACTTGGGTCCTCTGTAAGAGCAGTCAGTGTTTTTAGCTGCCAAGCCATTTCCCCATCTCCCTTCTATCTCTCTGATGTGAGAGACACTGGACAGACAGCCCCACATGATAAAGATCTTCAACAAACCTTTGAAACTTTCATGAAGGAAGTAGTGCAAACTTTTCTAAATAGGTCGGCAAGAGCAAACTAAAACTAAATTCAAGGGAGACAAGCAGACGCAGGTGGGCCTGTGGCAGCGGCCCGCGGAGGTACATGGGGCCCGGCAGCAGCAGCCGACAGGACATTTAGGCCCAGCGGCAGCTGGCGGAGACATTCAGGCCCAGCGGCGGCCCACAGAGGTGGATGGGCCCAGCGGCGATGGCCGACAGAGACATTCAGGCCTGGTGGCAGTCCACAGAAGTAGACAGGCCACAAGGCAGAGACAGGCGGACTCGGGGCAGGTCGGCGACCCGCGGAGGTGGACAGGCCCGGTGGCGGCGGCCGACAGGGACATACAGGCCCAGCGGCAACCAGCAGAGACATACAGGCCCGGTGGCAGCCCGCAGAGGTGGATGGGCCCGGCAGCAGTGACAGGCAGTGGTAGGTAGGCCCATGGCGGCAGCCTGCAGAGACATACAGGCCCTTTGGCAGCCCGCAGAGGCGGACAGACCCAGCGGCAGCTGACAGGGACATACAGGCCCGGCAGCAGAGACAAGTGAACGCAGGTGGTCCTGTGGCGGCGGGCCACAGGGGGGACAGGCCCGGGGGCAGAGACGGGCAGATGCAGCTTGGAACGGGGACGCCCCTAGCCCCAACACCTGGGGAAGAGGCTATCTCTGTGGGTCAGAACCAGGGCGAGTCTGGGCACTCTGTCTGGGGACAACCCAGGGCCCAAATGCTGATCCTGTGAAACCCAACAACTTGGAGGTGTTGGTGAGACTACTCTGCTCAGCTGAAACCCATCTGGGAGAGGATTCAGATGCCTACAGTTTGAAGTCTGAAGAAACAAGATCAGCTGAGGAGTTGACAAAGGAACAAAACGTGACCTGGGAACACAGAAGAAGGCGCTACCCAGCCACTAAACCAGATCACCAGAATCATAAGTATATAATTCACCGACTGAAATCAGCTGTCCCTGAAGAAACAGCCCAATAGCACCAATTTAACCAAGAACCCCTACTAAACCAAGACTAAAAATTAGAACAAGAGAGGCACTCTCAGACACAGACACCACCTGCACCGCACAGAGGAAAAGATGAGTAGACGCCAGTGCAAAAATACAGGCAAAAACATAAAGACCTATATGGCAACATCAGAACCTAGTGATTCTACACCTGCAAGACCTAAACATACCATGACAGAAGAAAGAGAAGAAATCAACCCTAAAAATGACTTTAAGAAGATGATAGAGGCCCTTAAAGAAGAAATAAAACATTCCCTCAATGAGGAAATAAAAACTTTCCTTAAAGAGGAAATGAAAAACTACCTTAAAGAGGAAATAAAAACTTTCCTTAAAGAGGAAATGAAAGACTCTCTTAAAGAGGAAATAAAAACTTCCCTTAAAGAGGAAATGAAAAACTCCATTAAAGAGGAAATAAAAAACTCCCTTAAAGAAATGGAAGAAAAAACGAACAAAAAATGGGAAGAAATCAAAACAAGCCAAGAAAAAGCAATTAAACAGATGAAAGAAACATTCCAAGATCTGAAAAATGAATTTGAGACAATAAAGAAAACACATGCTGAGGGAATGCTGGAAATAGAAATCCTGACAAAACGAACAGGAACTACAGAAACAAGCATAACCAACCGATTGCAAGAGATGGAACAGAGAATCTCTGACACTGAAGACAGGATAGAGAAAATAGATTCGTCAGTCAAAGAAAACACTAAAGACAAAAAAGTGATAACACAAAACGTCCAGGAAATTTGGGACACCATGAAAAGACCAAACCTAAGAATAATAGGGATAGAAGAAGGAGAAGAATACCAACTCAAAGGCACAGAAAATATATTCAACAAAATCATAGAAGAAAACTTTCCTAACCTAAAGAAAGAAATACCCATGAAGATACAAGAAGCTTACAGAACACCAAATAGGCTGGATCCAAAAAAAAAAAAGTCCCCTCGCCACATAATAATCAAAACACTAAACACACAGAACAAAGAAAAAATATTAAGAGCCGAAAAGGAAAAAGGCCAAGTAACATATAAGGGTAAACCCATCAGAATAACACCAGACTACTCAATAGAGACTATGAAAGCTAGAAGATCATGGACAAATCTCATGCAGACACTAAGAGACCACGGATGCCAACCCAGACTATTATACCCAGCAAAACTCTTAATCACCATAGGCGGAGTAAACAAAATATTCCAGGATAAAACCAGATTTAATCAATACCTGTCTACAAACCCAGCCCTACAGAAAGCACTAGAAGGGAAAATTCAATCCAAAGAAGCTAAACACATCCATGAAAAATCAAGCAGTAGATAATCCCACACCAACATATGCCACAGAAGGACAACACAACACAACCACAAAAAATAACAGGAATTAACAATCACTGGTCATTAATATCCAACAATATCAATAGTCTCAACTCACCTATACCTGGCGATCTCTGAGCAGGCTTCAGATTTTGACAGTTGATGAAAGATACGACAAGCATTAATGTGTGGGTGAAAAGCTTGGTGAAATTCTGAGTGAAGTTTTGGTTAAAGTTGGTTGAACTTGGGATTGACTGGGAGGCCAAAGATTTAAAAAGCAGAAGATTCTCTCAAGACACAAGTTGTGTGATAATAGTGTGTTTTGTGTGTGTGAATGACAATTTGTAAATGTTGAATTCTAGACTTCGACAATCATTGTCAGTGCAGATCAAGCTGTAAGTATTTATGTTTTAAAACTTAGACAAAAAGACAGCCAACAGATTGGGAAAAGATCTTCACCAACCCCACATCTGACAGAGGATTGATTTCCACAATATATAAAGAACTCAAGAAACTAGACATCAAAGCACTGGACAGTCCAACTAAAAAATGGGCTAAAGAGCTAAACAGAGAATTCACAAAACAAGAACTACAAATGGCTGAAAGACATTTAAAGAAATGCTCAACATCCTTAATCATCAGAGAAATGCAAATCAAAACGACTCTGAGATACCACCTTACACCTGTTAGAATGGCTAAGATCAAAAACACCAATGACAACCAATGTTGGAGAAGATGTGGAGCAAAGGGAACACTCCTCCACTGTTGGTGGGAATGTAAACTTGTACAACCACTGTGGAAATCAGTATGGTGGTTTCTCAGAAAATTAGGAATCGAACTACCTCAAGACCCAGCCATCCCACTCTTGGGCATATACCCAAGGAATGCTGATTCATACCATAAAGATACATGCTCAGCTATGTTCATAGCAGCACTATTTGTAATAGCCAGAACCTGGAAACAACCTAGATGCCCACCAACGGAAGAATGGATGAAAAAAATGTGGTACATATACACAATGGAGTACTACTCAGCAGAGAAAAACAATGAAAGCATGAAATTTGCAGGCAAATGGATGGAACTAGAAAAAATCATCCTGAGTGAGGTAACCCAAACCCAGAAAGACAGTTATGGTATGTACTCACTCATTGGTGGATTCTAGATATAAAATAAAGAACAATCAGACCACAACCCATAGAACCATAGAGGCTATATATATAGCATGGAGGTCCCTAGGACGACTGTGGCATATAATAAATTTCAGTTTTACTCAATTATTGAAAAAAAATAGCCAAATGAATGGAAACACATGAACTATGAACCAAAGGCTGAGGGGCTCCCAGCTGGATCAGGCCCTCTGAATAGGTGAGACAGTTGATTGGCTTGATCAGTTTGGGAAGCATCTAGGCAGTGGGACCAAGTCCTGTGCTCATTGCATGAGTTGGCTGTTTGAAACCTGGAACTTATGCAGGGACACTTGGCTTAGTCTGGGAGGAAGGGACTGGACCTCCCTGGACTGAGTCTACCAAGTTGATCACAGTCCTCGGGGGAGGACTTGTCCTGGAGGAGGTGGGAATGGAGGGTGGGCTGGGGGTAAGGGGAGGGCGTGGGAGGGGGGAGAATATGGGAACCCATGGCTGATATGTAGAACTGAATGGTATTGTAAAATAAAAAATATATAACACACAAAAAAAACTAAATTCTAGATCTAAGCTTTTAGACAATGGAGTATGAAAAGGTGCAGAAGTAGATGTCTTTAATAAGCAAGGAGACTTCAATAACAATGTAATTGCTATCTTGTGTTTGTTTTCTATCATGCAGTTATTTGATAAGTATGAGCATCTCACATTTGTACCTTATTATTCTAGGAAAGGTCCACAACCCATCCAGATATTGCAAAATTTGTATTTTCTCAACAAATTATGGGAAAAGTTGAATTGACACTTGCTCTCTTAATGACAATCTGAGATGTCAGAGACTGAAAGAGCTGGATTGCTTAGTCACTTTGTTTTCCTTTTAGAATGTATCTTTTAGGACAAGGGAGGTCTGTTATAAAGAGTGCCAACATGAAAGATGTACTTGGCAGGAGTCATTAAGAAACACAACAGGTACTCACAATTATAATGGAACCCTGTGATGTGTACCCCCCAAATTATGCTTCCATAAGTTAGGGTGACTTTGTGACTAATAGCCACAAAGCAGTTATATTTATAAAATGGATAGTACTGATGAGGATGTGTATTCTAAAAACAACAACAACAACAACAACAACAACAACAACAAAAAACCAAAAATACCTTACCATCTATCAACCTTTGCAGATTTATACTTAGTAGGACATTAGCTATTATTTCCTTACAAGGATAAGTTTTCTTTAAAAAATTATTTGAGCAGCAAATTTTCCTATTTTGTAGTTTCTAATGAATAAAAGGAAAAGATAAGATTTGTTTAGCTTAAAATGCATCCTTCACATTGATGATCTATTGTTAATTATCATCACCCAATTATCCGTGACACTTCTCTGGAAAGTGCCATGCATGAAATCTTCCCTTATGTGTCACTTTTCCTGGGAGTTTTTATTGCTGCTTAGTTGCTGTGTAGCTGTAAATTATAAGCTGATTGTATTAACTATTATCAAGTAAACAAGATGCTAAATCATTTGTAGAATCATCATCTAATTTACATATTGATCTAAGTATAAAAGTCTAAATTAAAGTTATTCAAGTTGCAGGTGTGGACCCAGGCAGGTGTGTGTATACAATACCTATTCAAAAATTGTGAGTAAGTGTTGAGAATTGCTTATGGCTTTTACATTGCTGTAGCATCAGAGTACTTTTATTGTCTTTCAAAAATATATGAGTTTCCAACTGATGAGGAATATTAACATCTGGTCTTTTATTATAGAGTTGGGGTTGGAGAAGTTTCAGGGGATTGAAGGACTTGGCAGGTATCACAAGGCCTACTGCCCAATAACCAGTTAGTAGAAGAAGCCAGTCTAGCTGGGCCATGTTGGCACATGCCTTTAATCCCAGCACTTGGAAGGCAGAAGCAGGCAGATCTCCAAGTTCGAGGCCCGCTTAGTGTACAAAGAGAGTTAAAGGACATCTAGGGCTATGCAAAGAAACACTTCCTTGAAAAAAAAAAAACAGAGAGAGAGAGACAGAGAGACACACAGAGAGACAGAGAGACAGAGAGAAAGAGAGAGAGACAGAGAGACAGAGAGAGACAGAAAGACAGAGAGAGAGACAGAGAGAGAACACAGAGAGAGACACAGAGAGGGAACAAAGAGAGAGAGAGAGAGAGACACACACACACAGAGACACATACATATACACACACACAGAGGCCAGTGTAGAAGTCTAGTCTCCTTGCTGCCAACCCACTCTTCAATGAAGTCAAATCTTCACATTGATTCAGAGAGGGACCTTCTATTCTAGCATCAGCCTGGGTTGTTTAGAGATCTCCACAGGAACCCCTCAGCCAACAACTCAAAGGAATGTAACCATGTCTTTATGGCATAGAGTTTTGTGTCATATGTGATAATCTAGAAAAGTTCACAAAAGAATTACTGTTCTGGGCTGGGCCTTGAGAAAGGGAATTTTTAAGTATTTCTGTGCTTAGATTTTTTTTTAATGTGTTTAGCATCTTGATGACTATATATCCTAAATACATATTTATATGTAGATTAGACATGCCAAGTTAAAAAAATTAAGCATAATTCTTCATAATAAGAAAAAATAGAATATACATTGCTAATGTTTTTGTAAGGATTTTTCTAGTAATTGTACATGGTGGTAAGATTTTGTTATGTAACTAGAACCAAAGTTAAGAATCTGATTATTGTTTTTCTTACTTCATTGTGAAATCATTTGTTCAAATGAGAATGCAGAGAGTGTTGTTGATTTTTTTGTTATATATAATACTAACAGTGGAAAGATAGCAAAGCAATAACATTTATATATTCAACCATTACTCTAAATTTCCTATCTTTGCTTGATGTTGAATGTGATTATGTGGCTAGTGTAGCCCAAGAGATGTAAGCTACAGAATACAGGCATCGCCGGGCGGTGGTGGCGCACACCTTTAATCCCAGCACTCGGGAGGCAGAGCCAGGCGGATCTCTGTGAGTTCAAGGCCAGCCTGGGCTACCAAGTGAGTTCCAGGAAAGGCACAAAGCTACACAGAGAAACCCTGTCTCGAAAAACCAAAAAAAAAAAAAAAAAAAAAAAAAAAGAATACAGGCATCTTAGGTAAGGATGCTCATTTGGTGATGCGAACTACAGGCACTGTCTTGTAACAGTGGTGTAAATAGAGTGTTGTAAATATGTAAATAGGGTGTTGAAGATAAAGAACAACATGATAGAAAAGTCCTACATCTCATGATATCACAAAGTGATCATGCCAGCTCTGAATCTGAAAATGATCGAACCCTTCTTTCATAGCAGTGAACATGATGTCCAAGACCTTTCTACTGTGCTTTGCACTTTGCTTTTGAGTACTTAGCATTCCCAGGAGTTCTTTCTAAATCATGTAATTCTAAGGCAGCAAACGACGATCTAATGTGAAGAAGAGTGTGGGCTGATCTTTCTGGCTGGAACGTGGCAGTGCTATGTCAACATCTTCCTTTGTCTCACGATTACAGTGTTTGGTGACATGTTGCTGTTTTTGTGTCTCCATTGAGGCTTTCAAATATTTGATGCAGTATTTTTGAGAACAAATGAACACCCATAGATATGTGTTTTAATTGATACTGAGTTTATCAGAGCTGTAATATCTAAACTCAGGTTTTCTAAGCTGTTAATATCTGTTTGATTTTTTTTTTGTAAATACAGAATTTTTTTTTCTGAGAAAAATCTTTCACTAAATTTTTCATTAGTTTCTAATTTTATACTAGTCAACACCACTTATTAATTCAATGAATGATTACATTCTCCACATTTAAATATACATTTTAATATTTTACAAATTTCATTACTCTCAGGGTTTACACTATTAATTTTAAGTAGAAACGTTTTAAAAGAAAAATCTAGAAAAAAATATATATACCATGCCACTGTGATTGGCTACCAGGTGCTTATTTTAAAAGTATTTTTACTGTATGTTTCATTTATATATTCTTGAGATTGGCATCTTGGACTGATATGCCATTCTGGCACTGTGATTTGCTTGTTATCAGCCATTCATCTCTTCTGAGCTTATAAAATTCAATCAAAGCTATTCTCCTTGCTGTTACAAGATATGGGTTTGGTTAGTTTATAAAGAAAGAAGCTGAGACCTATTATCCTGCAGGATGACCTTTATTAGGAAAGAAAGCCTCATGACCATGGGGTTCTTGATTGGACCTTGAAGTGGAAGATTGATTAACAGAGAAAAGCCATCATGCCAAAGACGACATGTCAGGATTTGAAAGGAAGGAGAAGGCTTCCCATCAAGAACCTAGAGAGGAGTTTTGTTATGAAAGATATTTGGAGTAAAAGAGTAAGAGAGACATCTGCTATACACATCAGGAAGAGGGACCCTAAAGGAGAAGGATTTCCTTTGGGGAAATCCCCCAAATGAGGGAGATTTTTCTGAATTTTATAGTTTTATTTGAGGGTTGGATAGTGGGAAGTTCCATTCATTTTAGTCTGGTACAGTCTACATGCCAAGGAATTGGGTATTGCGTAGGACTATAAAATTATCTTTCAGCTTGGAGGAGGAGGTATTGAGCTCACTTTTGTTTTGGTAAAGGCCCACAGGGGTGTGTATGTGTGGGAGAGAGAGAGAGAGAGAGAGAGAGAGAGAGAGAGAGAGAGAGAGAGAGAGAGAGAGAGAGACTGATCTAGCACAAGAAACTTTTCTATCATTATCAAAGTTTTATTGTTACTATTTTTATTTCTTGAAACTTTCATATAGTATATGTATTTAATCTTGAAATTCATTCTCCATGATGACTGTCTACATTTGTTGATTCTTAAGTAACTATATTTCTTTATATGTGAGCAGACTCTCATGGGAGAGGCTTGTTTCTTGCAGAACATAGATTCTTAGCCCAGTAGGTTCACTGTAATGTGTATTCTTCAATGAACACAAATATTCATGCAATGTGGATTTTCACATGAGTTTATTAATTTTTAGAAGTATGTTGGTTATCAACAAAAAGCAGATTCTTGTACAAATGAGTTGATTTTTACCCTCATAGTTTAATTCTCTCATAGTAAGAGAGTTTTGGTTGTACTATGATGATTCTTCCAACATTCTCACATGGAGAAATTGTCTTTAGGTAAGCAATTACACAGAGTTCTTTAAACATAGAATTTTAGGTTGCGAAAAAAAAGTATTGATGACTAAGGATACCATGTTGTCACTAAGCATATTAAGCGAGTCTTCCCACTGTCACCTTTGGCAAAACTTTATATTGTAGATAAAGTATTTGACACCGAGTGTTTGCACTTGAATAAAGCATTATAATTAAGCACATATATTTCATATTTTTATGGGTAAGAAAGATAAGCATGAATTGAGTTTTCTTACAACCAAAGATCTGATTAATAGATGTTCATCCACCTGGAGAGAAATTGCTACTGATAATCTCAGGATCTGCCAGTTTTGTCATTGTTCCTTTTTTATTTTTTAGGATGCAAAGTTGAAGTTCAGCAAGAAAAACTTTTAATATGGATTTAACCATAGGAGTTGAGAGTTGGCAAGAGACATTGAGGTAGTGTACAATAGAACATGCCCTCAGGTAGACACAGACTTCTCAAGAGAGTTACCCATCTTCATTTTAGAATTAGCAACTTGGACGAAAGTGTGGAAGAGAATCTAATCAGCTTTGCAGCTGTCAAAGCTGGGAAGGATAGAGACTGTTGGATGGCAGAATTAGGATACCAACAGATCTTGACAGGGTGGAACAATCTGAGATGAAATAACATAATGTAATTTAACAGGGATAAATGTAAGGTTCTGTACTTGGGTCAAAAGACTGAAATCTGACAGTGCTTACAGCAGAAGCTAAGCTTCAAAGAAGAATGTGAGAAAATGCCTAGAGGTATTAAATGACAGTCTTATCTTTAGAAACAAATGTTGTGATGTAGATGTCCCCACAGCTAATTTAGGCTCAGGGGATATGTCAATTGAATAAATAGAATCTAGGATGATGATGGACACAGATTCGGGTTTAAAAAAATGGTATATTTAACAGTGAGAATCTGATTCATGAAAAAGGATTCAGGCCTCTTGATTGATTGTGTCTTGCTTAGAGAAGAGCAAAGAATAAATACACAAAAGTCATAATGTACATTATAAAATGTTATGTAGCATATCTGGGAAGCACAATATTAAGCCAGGTGACCCAAACTCAGAAAGAAAAAACAAATAAAAGATTAATGTTCTTGCCCATATATGGATACTAGCTTACACATAGAGATGTATACATGTCTATATGTAAATAGGTGTGTGTGTGTGTGTGTGTGTGTGTGTGTGTAACATAAAACTTAGAAAGAAGATAGAGAGGGTAATATTAGGAAATGAAGAAGGGCAGCATACAGGTAAAATGACACATAAGAAATGAAAGATGTTATAAAGGCTTTTTGTTCCTAGTTCCAATACCATCATACCTTCTTTTTCTTTTTTTCTAGTTGACAATTGAATTCATCTTCCTGGGTATTGAAGTAGCAAGAAAAATTTATAAAGTATAATTGATAGTGAAAATATAAAACCCTAAGTGAAGCTTTCTAGCTTCAGAATGAAAATTCTAACTGCATAAAAGGTCACTGAGAGATACAGTGCTTGGGACTGGGCCAGTGTTTGAGTGGCTTCTTTAAACCAACTGTGAGATGACTTTGTCTGTGAGCTAATTAGAATAAAACATTTTTATTCATAAATAAGTTGTAATGTGGAAACTTTTGAGATAATCCAAAGAGGTAAGGGAGAGGGGTCAAATGAACAGGTAGATGTTTTTCAGCATCTCAATATAAAGAAGAATGTTTTAAAAGTGAAAACTGTCCAAGACAGTGCTGTCTCCACAAAATAATTGTTCTTAATGAGGGTGCTGAGTGAGTCTGCACTACCACTGGCAGAAATAGAAATACTATACTTTAAAGGATGGCTTGGTGGGATAAGCTGTGCTATCTCTTTCAGTCTGAAGTTCTGAGACCATTTAGAAGAGAATTTACGACAGCAAATGCATGTGGGATAAAGTTGCTGGGTAGAGTATCTTTATACCTTGAAAAAAGATTCTTAATTACTCTTTTTTCATATTATATAAAACATATTTAGATTTTTAAAGTTAGAATGTTACCAAAATTATCCAAACTTTTTTTACTTTTTAAAATTTTACATTGGAACACACACACACACACACACACACACACACACACACACACACACACGTGCATACACAGGGAGGGAGAGAGAGAGGGATTGGGAGAGGGAGGAGAGAGATTAAATAAACTTATAAGCTACACAGGATGATAAGGCTACCCCCCAAGATACATAGACTATCAAAACACCAGTGCTAAGACATGGGAAACTCACTTCGAGTTATTAGTCAAGGTATCCAAGAGACTCCCCAAACAATATAGGCTATGACCATTGCCCTTGTTTTATTTTTATAACCCGAAGCCAAGATCCTGTTGCCTAAGATAACTAATACATATTAGACACAACAATTGAAGGAGTTAAGCCCGAAGAGACCTGAAAGTCTCCTCCCTGAGGACCAAGTCTTGTAATATTCAAAGGAGCTATGCAAGCTGTCAAAGGGAGGCCACCAATAATCCTATCCTGCTGTAAAGCTTGTGAGTCACAACAACCACCCGCTTGATAAGATCTCTCCAGTGGTACAGTAGTGGCATTTTTTATCTTAGGAGTAACCAACAGCTGTCTAGTTGAACTTAAGGCCCACTCACTAGGAGGGAATTCATGCTTGGTACTAGAACTAACCAATTACACACGACTGGGAAGGCCCAGATCTGAGATGAGGCTCTACTACAGCCAGTTTCCTAAACAGATTTCTAGTTGTATTCTAAATGCTTCTCACTATACTCACAGGTAAATGTAGGTCTCTCACCTCATCAAAGAAGATTCCTTTTGCAGCACACAGCAGGCATTACAGAGATCTGTAACTGGCCCAAAATACAGAGAATAAATCATCATGGAGTTCCCAGACCTAATTGTTACAGCTACACCTAACTCCATACCTAAAGCTTAGAGAAAATTACAGAACAGAGGGTGGAAAGATTCTAAAGTCAGAAGACTGGGACATCTGCTGTTATATACTGTCATCAGGACATTACAGATAACATGCACCCATGGAACCTTAGCACTGTGGCTGTTAAACAAGACCTGAGCCATGACAACACCAGTCAACATCCAATGTGGATAGGAGAAATTTCACAAACCTCTACCACTAAATGAAGAGTTCAAGAAAACCAGTGGCTGCTGAGAGAAGGGAAGTCCATTTTCTCCAGGGACAACACCCCTCCTGATAGATTATTCAATCCAAAATTGTCACTGTTAATCACATGTACATGATGAAGGTAACACCAAATGCACTCACTAGGTTGTACACACATACAGCAACACACACACACACACACACACACACACACACACACACACACACAGTAATAATAATAAAGAAAAGGATATGACTTTGAGAAGGAATGGAGGGGCATGGGGAAAAGGTGGAAACTGTAAATACAGTACTCATGAATAAAATTCTCAAAATGTTAAATTAAAAATTGAAATAATTCCTTTATTGCAAAGTAAGGGAGATTAAATGAAATAAATAAGCACAGGGGTTGAGTGGAGCTCAGAGGCAGAGCACTAGCCTAGGATGTGTCACACTCTGGGTTCAGTCTCTGTCACTGTAAAACAAACCCCCAACAAACTACAATAACATTGCCTTGCATAATATTTGAGTTTTAAACACGATTTAATGTGAAAGCTATTGAAAAGAAATGGATTTTTAGTTTCTCCTAGTCTCTAGGTAGCAGGCATTTTCATCTCACTGCTCTTTTCCCTTGAGGCTATGAAGCCATGTGAACCTCTTCATTGTACTCGCCTTTCAAAAAGAGCCCTGCAAATGGCAGTCTTCTGACAAAGTGATTAGAAGATGTCCCGTTTGACCAGGGCAATTGCAAATAGCAGAAGAGGGATGTTCATACTCGAGTACCCGTCAGAAACTCCTAGAAAGCCTTTTGAAATGTAGATGGCAGATTCAGTGGGTCTAGGGTGGGACTATAGAGTGTAATGTTAATTGCTCAAATTTCTGGGCTTCACTTTGAAGATCATATCTTTAAATTATCATAGGCATCTCAGAATTTCAATGAGTTCTGGAGAACAGACTTGAGTCCAAATTGCTACTCAACTGGGTTTGATATTGAAGCCACCTCCTGCCCTGATGACATTAAGCTGTATCCTTCACCAGATTCTTCTGTACTGCTAGTGGTAGCAGTATCTATACCAGTTCTGTACCAACCATTCAAGGTGCATTCTGTGATGCTTCTGAATTCCAGATATATCTGATGCTACCAGGATATGCTCATCTCAGAATGAAAAGTTTTACAAGGGTAGGGTAGCAGATTAGTTCATTCTCTCTAGACAGTTGAGACTAATTTGTAGAAATTTGATTATTACCAGAAGAGTATTCCACTAAATGAATCTCATCATTCCACTTTAGAATGTAGTATTGAATCAGATTCATGCTAGGTTGCAAATGAACTCAGAAAGCAAGTCTCTTCTAGAAACTTCTTTCATTGAGGCCACGAGAAGAAAGATTCAATCTGATACAATTTAAAACTGTGACTGTATTGAGCCGCCCTGGAAGCATTTTTCTTTTCTTTTCTTTCTTTTTTTATTCTTCTCTTATACAATACATCCCAATTGCAGTTTCCTCTCTTCTCACCCCATAAGGTAGCTGGAAACACTTGGCATTTCAGATTCAGTTCTAAGACAGAAGGGAAAAGGCTGAGTGCATCTTGAGATGAGGAACTTGAAAGTTAGTAAGGGAAATACAGCAAACATAATATTTCAACACAGACATTAAATTTATGCTTATTAAAGAGATCCTAAAATCAAATACGTTCACTCATCAAAATCATTTAAATACCTGCATTTACATAGGAACTATAAATATTGTTTGGGTTGAGTGTAATTCTGTTTTTCAACCTATCAAACTATAAATATAGATGTTTGTGCTTTAGAGTTTACTTTTTAGCTTGTTTTTGTTTGTTTGTCTTAGTTTGATTTAGAACCTGGAACTACTGCACTCCTTCTGGCCCAGTCTTCTAAATGCTAGGATTAGATTTATTATAAATAAGTAAATATATAGCAAAACAATGCTTCAGATACGAGGTGCACACCAGAGGCAAATACTCAGGGGTCACATCTGAAATGAGAACACATTAGCTATGACAAGGAAATGAGGGGTCAAATTGATGTTCGTTTTCTTTGTTGTGCATCTGTTTTCATGCTGTTGATTCCTAGATAATGTTTATAACATGCAGTGGATAGTGACAAGGGAAAACCAGGAACAAACAGGGAAGAGAGTGGTTGTTCTTTAGAGAGTGTGGCATGATTTCTTAGAGGCTGGGCCATGTGAGTCAGGTTTTCTGAAGAGCTATCAATCTGTCAGGAAGACAAGAGATGGGAAATGCACCCACAGAGGTTTAAAGATGTGAACTGACGTGTTTCATATCCAGGAAATATTGATATACAAGAAAACTGTGTCATGAACATTGAGAGAAGGAGAATGTGAGACTACAGAAGTGAGCAGAGGCCAGAACATAGAGGGTTTCTTTGGTCAGAATGGAGTACCACTCTGCACTAGCTTTGTGACTGTGAGTATAGCCAAAACTAATGAGTCTCCAGTGTCCAGCTTCCCTTCCAAACAGGAAGAACAGCAAAACTGCAGATGTCAGCAGAAGGAGGTGACAGACTCAGAAGATAGGGTATGTCCTCTGTGATGGTCAATCTTGGTCCAGCATCTCTTATCTTCATTCTTTTTGATAATTAAATCTCCAGAGCTTCAATTGGTTATGGGGCTGTCTGCTGAATGGCCATGTGTCCAGATCCAACTGAAATCTGAACTGCTTTCATGGTCTTGAGCAGTGAGCTGAATAACAGTAAACAGTGCCTCATGTCTTCTTTGGCAGGGGTGATTTCATAGCTGGGAATACACAGAAACAAAAGACAATAACTGAGATTTTCATTTCACTTTGCTTCTATTCCTCTTTTGATGACTCATTCCTTAATACCCTGTTTTCCTCCTTCCCTATTCTGTCCTTAAGGAATACTATTTGTAAGAAAAGATGGACATAAATAATGACCAAACCACTAGTATTTTCCCTCCTAAACAATGGGCTGTTATTATCCATATATATTCTCAAATAGAGCTGAATTTATGAGACTATACCATGGATGCTTCCAAGGGTCTATAGACTACATTGCTCTCATTGCTCTGTTTACTTATCTAGTTTCAAGGTTCTGGGGATTAAATATTAAACAAAATGAAAAATAAATACACTATCATCATATGGATCATCTTATTTATTTATTGTTTATGCTGAAGAGCATGTATTTCTGTAAAGTAATGAGAGCAATTCTTAACATTTAAAAGCAGGTGATTTAAAAATTCTGCTGTCTTTAGCATTTGTCAACTAAGTAAAAGCTTTTACAGTTAGATTTATTTATTGTTACATTCTTATTAATTTTCAGCATTGTTAGGTCTATTGCAGATTGCTTCTATTCTGGATATTTAACTTTAAAACACATACTTTATCAATGGGAAAAAAAAACAGGTGGGCTTGAGTGGGTCAGCATCCTGGCACATACAATCTGTGATGCATGTGTTTGCCACAGAGGGGCATTACTAGACTTCTCTTTCCTCTACCTTCTCTCTACAGCAAGGAAAGGAACTCCCTAGAAACTTATTTCTCATCAGCTTTAAAGGGGAAAACCATATACTAACATAAAAAAGAGCCTTTCAGAGCCAGTGGGCACTTGCAAATTGTATGTGATTTTTAAGCTAGGGAAATATTTTCCTGAGCAAATGATCTCAGGAAGGGCAATCTTTTACATCTCAAGACAGAAGCAGTTGTTTCCTTTCCAGTGATTTGAAATTTCTTTATGTAAACTACCACAGTATTTCATGAAAAGCTATGACCCTTATTTCAGTATAAGCCTGGGTCAATAGGAATTGTAGAAACAATGAATCTCATTGATTGGGTCTCCCCTTGAAAGGGAATTCAACTTTCATCACAGCACAGCCAGGGGAGTAATAGTTTGAAAATGTGGTTTCTATTTCTCTGCAGTCACTGGCTTTTCCTCACCATATCTTCCCAGCTAGCACATACCCTTGATGGTTTTGGTGCTTCCTGAACACACTTATGAAGAGGTAAAGAAATCAGACAGAAGATAAGGAATCTGCATGCAAATGAGATGCTTCTGCAGTACTTCTAGTATGTGTTGCACATTGACTCATCCCAAATAGTAGAGAATGAAAAGGATTTTCCTGCCTAAGCTGAATCTGAGTTTAAATATATTAAGATCACAAGATCTCTCACACACACACTCGCATAAAACTTTCAAGCACAACATAATTTTAAAAGCACCAAAATGACTTCTGACATTTCCCCATAGACCTGGAAACATCAGCAGAGCTATGGGGTCTTCACTGGAGTTCCCGTGAAAGGAACAGCAGAGCAGAAGTCACTATAGAGTGGGCTAAACCAAAAGTCCAATTAAAATGAGCCAGTGTCTTCTTTCCCCCCAATTTCATTCGGGTTAATCATGTCTCGATGTTTTCAGTCCCCTCTTCTAGTCCCAGAGTGAATGAGCAGTTGATTATACATTCAGGTTCAGTTTGGGGGAGCTAGTTAATTTTATTTCATGACCTCAAATTAAGTATTATGCTTCAAAGATATTGAAATATTGTCATGCCGATTGCTATTTAAAATTCATGAGGATTACAATTTCTTCTTGCCTCACTTGTTTCTTTGCCTCATTTCTGAAGCTTTCTTGCCAGTCCTTCATTTTCCAGCTGTTTTCCATCATTTTTCTTTTGAAAGTTTCTCCCTGCTTGGGTGGGTTACTATCACTACTGTGCCCACGTAGGAAAAGCTGCAAAAGTTTGCCAAGAGGTTGTGCCAGGTCTCCTTGTTTCTTTCTGTAGTGTGCCTTCACAGATGTTCATACCTCATTGTTACCTGGTACCGTTGCAAAGTAAAGCCTCAGAAAATTACAGCTATTGGTTTTTTATTTTGATACCATGATCCTGAATAATCTCACAGAGATCAGAACTCTGGTCTCCCTTGGGGACTCAGTGCTAATCAAAGACATTTTAAAGGGTAATTAACCCCAAATATTGGGTAAAAGAATTTCTCCACAGTGTGACTGCATTCCAGGCACTCTTGGACTTTTCAGCACTTGATTCTGAACATACATTTTTCAGCATGTATGCTCTATCTTCTTTTCCACATGTCCAGCTCCCTAAATCACACAATGCAACTGTATCCATCGATCACTCTGAAATGCATATTCTAATTGACTAGTTCATTCATCCATCTGGATTGAAATTTTTGTAGTTTTACCATACCTAAGCAAATTTTGACAAATTTATATATCTAAGCATAGAATCTAGGCTTCTGTGGTTATTCTTCCCATGTTTTTCACTGCTGACAAACAATGGGTTTCGTCTTCCAACTTGTACTATTTTCTTTTTTCTTATACGAATATTGTCTTGGATTTATGATTCATGATGAGATTTATATCTAGGTCCATATTCTTGTCTAGTATCCCATTGCTTCTACTAGCCTACTGTCATGAAAGACTGGAATTCTGCATTGAAAACTGAGTGATCGGAATTGGAAACAGTCTCCCGCTTCCTCTCCTGCCCCCCCCCAGTCTTCCCTCATGCCCTCCAACCAGTACTATATATACTACGAAAAATCAGTAATAGCTACCATTTATAGAATGCCAACTATATATCAGAAACTTTATAGAAAATGTGTATTTAATTCTCCCTTCAATCTTGAAAGATCTTGTAAACTTCATTGTGTGGTCGAGGTTATTGAAAGTTGTACATCTAGTAAAGCCACTGAGCTGTAAGTTAATCATGGGCCTATTTTATTTCAAATCATACATGCTTTTTACTTTGCTCTACTGCCACAGGAACAAGAAAATCAGTGGCCAATAAGATCACAATCTTGTGGTGTGAAACAAGTGGACATTGCACCACAGGTAATGCAATCTTAAAAGTGTACTCTTAACAAAACAGATTACAAGTGCATAAAAGGCTGAAGGAGGGAGACAGAGATGTGCTGAGGGAGCATTTATGATGGTAAATTCCAAGCAGTTTTACTGAAGCTGGTCCTTGAGGAGGAAGGGAAAGTTCATGAATCAGAAACTCGAGCTTGTATTACAGGTTTTTTTTTAAAAAAATAGATTTTCTGCTATAGATGTAACCACCGTCTTATTAAATAAGAAACACAGAAACAATGCAAAAGAGAAAGCCGAGAGGTCAGAGCTCAGAGCTAAAATCTCACCCTTCCGTCTGCGGTGTCCCAGCTTCCCGAATGAGAGTTCTATTTCCTGTCTGTTCGTCTATTTAAAGTATTTTGTTCTGCCTTCTCATTGGTTGTAAACCCAAACACGTGACTGCCTCGTCACTGTCTGAATGTACAGCCCCCTAGTCTTAAGGCATATGTCTCCAATGCTGCTATATCCTGAACACACAGATATCTATGGATTAAAGGCGTGTGCCACCACGCCACACTCTTGCTATGGCTCTAATAGCTCTGACTCCTGGCAACTTTATTTATTAACATACAATCAAAATCACATTTCAGTACAATTAGATTACACCACATTTCCCCTTTTCTATTTTAATAAAAAGAAAAAAAAGCAAAAGGTTATAACTAACAAAAGAAAAACTATATACAAAAGTACAATAACTATATACAATATATACAAGTAATAAATACTAAACAGGTATTTGACAAATCAGAGAAAATAATTCCATTATCTATTCTATTTTGGTAATTCCAAGATGTATCTAATGTACTTTCTATCCTAATTAATTTTCAACTATAACTAACTAATCTTCAACCATAACTAACTAATCTTCAACTCCCTCAGAGACCCAAGAAGGAAATAATATTAGCTAACAAAAAATAAAAAACAGGAAGTGCATGCAAGCAACTTCCAAAAAATTTGTGAGTTGACAGAAACAGCCAGCTGCCTGGGCAGTCACCTGAGGTTTCTCCGCAGTGTTGGGGCATCATCTTCAGCCTATAGGCTTAGTGTATCTGACAGACTCATTTGTGAAGTAGGATGTACACAAGGTCAACAGTTCAATCTCACATTGGGTGAGAGCAGTCCATGTACCAGAAACACCTGAATTCCACTAGTGTCCTGTCATGATTCAGGATTTTAAATTCTGGAAATTGTTGACAGTTTTTTTAATTCAGCTGTCCATTCTTCTTGCTGTGTATATATGGCTTCATCTCAGCATCCCCTTCTTCTCCACATCCCTCTATTGTTTTTCTATGTTTTTAGCCTCCTCCTTAAACAAGTCAGAATTGAAGTCTCTGGCTGGGTTCCAGAACACCTTGTTCAAGGTCCCGCCAGTCTGTGGTACTATCCTATTATATGTTGACCAAGAGTTTAACATTTGCTTACATATGGGGAATGCATGCCATAAGATACTATTTCCTCCTTAAACCTTTTTAAATCCAACATTTCAATTGGAGCCCAATTATTTTGTGTAGCCATCATTTGATCAGACATCTGCTGTACAGTTACAGGATAAATTAAGGGTGACTGTTGGCCGGGCGTTGGTGGCGCACGCCTTTAATCCCAGCACTCGGGAGGCAGAGTCAGGCGGATCTCTGTGAGTTCGAGGCCAGCCTGGGCTACCAAGTGAGCTCCAGGAAAGGCGCAAGGCTACACAGAGAAACCCTGTCTCGAAAAACCAAAAAAAAAAAAATTAAGGGTGACTGTGTGAAAACAGGCTTTCTTTCTACAACCTTATGATCCAAACTTGAACCAACTTCACTGTTAATTGGATAAATTAAGGGTGACTGTGTGAAAACAGGCTTTCTTTCTACAATCTTATGATCCAAACTTGAACCAACTTCACTGTTAATTTTTTCTGTCTGAATTATTACAGGTTTAACAGGTTTTTCTAAAGCTGTTATCCTGGCACTTAAATTGACTATCTTTTTAAATATTAAAATGTGGATTAGCATAGTGATAAGCTGCATAATTCCACCAATACTAATATTATATAGCTGTTCCATTGTCAGACTGCCTAAAATTTCAAACAAAAACCAATTTTCTTCCAATGTACACATAAAACCCATTTTTTTTAATGTGGAAAAAAATTCTCTTTTAGATAGTTTCCTTTATGACTTACCAAATCTGCGTAGAACAGTAGAAATCCCAGCGAATTAAATCTGCGTAGAACAGTAGAAATCCGAGGGGATTTTCAAAACAGCCACCTAGTGTCCCAGGTGTAAATCCAAAGAGAAAGAGAGAGAGAGAGAAAGAGAGAGAGAGAGAGAGAGAGAGAGAGAGAGAGAGAGAGAGAGAGAGAGAGAGAACAAGAAAGTGTAGCTGGCTAAAGTTTAAATGCAGCCACGTGTTCCCTTTTGTGCCTAGTCAAGGCTTGGGTCTGGCTTCCTTAAACTCCGACCACGTGCGTTGGCTTTACAGGCAGGGCCCTGTTCGGCAGGGCAGGTCTGAGTTGTTCATAGCACTGGCTTTAAGCAAGCTGCTCACAGACCTAGGCCCTGGCTAGAAGCTGCCGCTCGACTAGGAACCGGCAGCTCGGACTAGGTAGCCGGCAGCTCGGACTAGGAAGCCGGCAGCTTGGACTAGGAAGTCGGCCGCCCGGTCTAGCCGCCCTTGCGGGAAAGCGGACCTGCCGCCAAGCCAAGCGGTTTTTAATGGATACTTATCACGTTGGGCGCCAGATATAGATGTAACCAACCGTCTTATTAAATAAGAAACACAGAAACAATGCAAAAGAGAAAGCCAAGAGGTCAGAGCTCAGAGCTAAAAATCTCACCTTCCGTCTGCGTGTCCCAGCTTCCCGAATGAGAGTTCTATTTCCTGTCTGTTCGTCTATTTAAAGTATTTTGTTCTGCCTTCTCATTGGTTGTAAACCCAAACACGTGACTGCCTCGTCACTGTCTGAATGTACAGCCCCCTAGGTCTTAAAGGCATATGTCTCCAATGCTGGCTATATCCCTGAACACACAGATATCTATGGGATTAAAGGCGTGTGCCACCACCGCCACACTCTTGCTATGGCTCTAATAGCTCTGACCCCTGGGCAACTTTATTTATTAACATACAATCAAAATCACATTTCAGTACAATTAGATTACCACCACATTCTGCTTTGCTGTTTTTCAGTTATTAATATTATTCTTAAAGACTTCTTAACACTATTCTAGATAGGGAGTTTCTTTCTCTATCCATGTATAAGATTTTATTTATCCTCTTTATTCTATAACAACCAAATGCTTCAAACATGAAGCTGTTTGCTTTGTAACAGTTATCAGAGACATGAACAAAGACAATCACTTCATTCTTTATTTTTTTTCCTTTTGTTTTGTGAGGTCTCTGTAGCTCAAACAAAAAAAAAGAGCAAATTCTTCTAGTTACATGTATTGTAAAGATACACACGGTAGAGCAAAATTAAGTGATATATAGAATAGGATAACTAGAAATAAATTGTAAAAGGATAAAATGAAATATATTGTTTCCTATGATTAAAGTACTAATTTGAGCAAGATGCCTCAAATCATGAAAAAATTATGTGGGATTTTAAAGTGGCTAAAATACATAATTGGGTTTATAAACAAAAGTAGAGTATAGTAATATGGATTGCTAGAGAGAATCATATTAATGGATTGACCAAAAATAGACAGAAAGCATGTTTGTAGAATGTCTCCAATTATGTTTCTTAAAATAAACTTATGTACTTACCTGTATAACTTTTATATTGAATAACTTGTCACAGTGTATTCCATGAAATACTATTTCTGTCATACTTACAATTATATCATTAAAGATGGGTCTATGGTAGAATTCGCCAAATAATTCTAAACGGATGTCTTTAATTTACTCAGCACTTGTTTGGAACTTTGAATTGACCAGCAGGCCTTCATGATTGTCTAAAGTTTGCAGCCTATTTGCCTCAATCATTTCTCACTCACCTTCTTTCTCTCTTTCGTGTGTGTTTATGTGCATGATTATATGAAATACGATTTGAAGCTAATATTCCTTCACATCTCAGCTTAGAAAATATCAGTATATATACAAATATTGTAAAATGGAATTTATGAAGAAACTGAGAAATAATAATTGTTGAAATACAAGAGAATATTTAACATGTGAAACATATGATTCATTTGTCTCTAAATCACTGAAATACAACTAGAAAATTTTCCACAAATGAAGTCTAACACAATTATCCAAGCCTTTGCTGGGTGGCAAACATCCACTTTCTTGTAGTTCAAACTGGGTACTTAGTGTACTTTACAATATATTGTAGTTCTATTTTCAGGAAGACGTTCCAGCTTGCCAACAGCATGATGAGATGTTAGAGAGTAGAGCCTGTTCATTAGTTAGCAGTGATCATTTAGATTATTTTTCAAGTAGACTGTAATTTCAAATATTCCATTCTAACAGACTGTGGAATATAAAATATATTCCATTTGAAGATAAAGCAGGGTGTTCTCATTTGTGTTGGAGCTTAGATTTCTAGAATAATGTCTGTAATAATCACAGGTGCTGCTTCAAACATACAGGTTCTGCATTTACATATTTAATCAACCATGGTTAATCATAGTTGAAAAAACAGACTGTAGGCTGGAGAGATGGTTCAGGGTAAGAATTTTGCTCTCAGTTCCTAGCACCCACATCAGGTGGCTCACAGCTATCTCTTACTCTAGCTCCAGGACTCTCCAACACCCTCTTCTGGCTTCTGTGGGCACTGCATTTACATGTATATATCCACACAATATTTTATAGGCATTATTAAAAATAAAGATAAATGAGGCTGGAGAGATGGCTCAGCAGTAAAAAGAACACTTGCTTGCTGCCCTTGCAGAGCATTGGTTTCATTATGCAGCTCCATATGGCAACTCACAACCTTCTTTTAGCTCATTACCATAGGAACACACACTTTTTCGCCTCTGAGGGCATTGCATGAATGTGGTAGATAAACATACATGCAGACAAAGCACCTATACACATAACATAAAAATAATAAATCTTAAAATATCTTTAAAAACAGAAAGAAAAATCAAGTGTGTCTATTCTGATCATACACATTCTTCTTGTAATGTTGACTGGGTACTGTAATATAACAATTAGATACATGGAATTTACATTATGTTAGGTATTATCAGAAATATAGAAATGATTTATGGTATGCAGGAAAAGGAAGGAGGAATATGGAAGTAGGAACAAGTAGCATTCTCCTGTATCTCCAAGAATCTGAAAGATGACATCTGGCCAGGCAGTCCAAAGAGAGGTGAAAAGTGTGGGGAAAGGCAAGAATGATGAATCACAGCAATCAGAAGACCGAGAAACTAGATCAAATGCAGAAATACTGAATACCAGAATAATAAAGGACACAATAGACTGATCCAGGGCATCCAACACAACAGCCTGCAAGGGGAGGAATTCCCCTCTTCTCATTCTAGGTTTGCAAGGAAAGTGAAATCTCTAGAAGCAAAGGCAGATCTACAGGCTCTGTCTAGCAGATGTTAAGAAATATCCTAGCCATCCTCATTACTACCTATGGTTCTTGGCAAGGAGGAGGCAGGTGCAGAGAGAAACTATAATCTAACTACTCTACCAAGAAGAGGAGAAGATCCCTTCATCCACCAAGGACAGGGGCATAAGCTCTGGAAACCACAGAAGCCCCTGACCATCCTTCCATGGTTGACCTGAACTAGAGCTTACTGGACCAAATTTGCTTAAGTTAAGATCACAGATACTGACAAATTGACAACCTATTTTTTTGTTGTTGTTTTTGATTTTGTTTTTTGTTTGCTTGTTTTCAAGACAGGGTTTCTCTGTGTAGTTTTGGCACCTATTTTGGATCTCTCTCTGTAGACCAGGCAGGCTGGCTTCAAACTCACAAAGATCCATCTGGCTCTGCCTCCCGAGTGCTGGGATTAAAGGTGTGCACCACCACCACCTGGCTCAATCTGTGTTTTGGTAAGATGAATATGTCTGGATAACAAATAAATAAAAATGATGGAGTGGCCACAGTGGGGCCCTGAAAACTGAAATCCACACAGAGAAGACTATCCATTTCATAGGGGAAAACAGTAGAGGAGGAAGATACTCCATTCTGAGCTGGGAAACTTCTAAGGGGAGACCTGCTGATACTGGCCCCAAAATTCAACCCAACAGTGACCACCTGTTTGAAATCTACTGAGTTTGCATACTGACCCATCTTTTTTGACAAGTTTGATCTGGAGATGTGCTAGTCTCATCAGCATCATTTGTTCCATAAGACATTTTAGGGAGGGGAGAGATTCAACATCCATTTCTGTGGGAAACGTATGAGTTGATGCTATATATATTTTTATGTTATAAATTTTATTTTTAAAGATTAATTTTATTTGATTTGTGTATATGAGAAAGAGGAATGGAGGGAGGGAGAGAGAGACAGAGGAGACAGAGAGAGACAGAGAGAGAGAGACAGAGAGACAGAGAGACTGTGTGTGAATGTACCCAAGGAGGTTAGAAGAGGGCATCTTGTATCCCCTGCAACTGGAGTTCCAGGAATTTGTTTCTCAACAGACAAGAGTACTGGGGAAACTCCCATCTGGAAGATCAATGGGTACTTTTAAATACTAAGACATCTCTCCAGCCTTTAACTACACTCACTCTAATATCCCAAATTTCACTTTCTATTTATTTTTCCCAATTTAAATTTTACTGCATTATTCTAATACCAATCCCTAGTCTTATTTATTCCATTCCTATCTTTACTAATGATCATCTTAGCAGACACTGTATTTTCTTCTTTTCTTTGTTTGCCCAAAGGTATTGGAGTTAAAGGGATGACTACATCAGTTGCTTCTTCAGTTGATTATCTACTCTCAGAGTAGGGCTGTAGACTGTGCCTGGTCTAGTGGAGAGGAATGATACCCCTTGCAACAGAGTTCCACTTGAACTTTTTGATAATTTCAGCTGGGAGACTATATTGTTTAAGAAATCCTCATCCTCATCAAGGAAACTTCTCTTTGCAACATACAGGGACCACTACAGAAAACTCAAACAATCAAAAATGGAGAATTGTGGGGCCTGTTTCCAGTGGATATGCCTATGGAACACTCCCACACACGAAGCTCAGAAAACATTGTAGAAGAAGAGGGGGTAAAAAGACTGTAAAAGGCAGAGGATTAGGGAGTTTCCTGAAAGATGTGTCTCCTAATAATGTTAGAAGCTACACCCATAAAGTCTCATGAGCATGACTGTGGTGATATTTTATTTGGATGTTAATAAATAAACAAACCATGCCTGGAGATCAAGGGGGAAAAGTCCAGCCATTTTTAAGTAAACATAGAAGTTAGGCAGTGGTAGCACACGCCCTTAATCTGATCACTTGGCAGGCAGGGTCTCTGTGTGTTCAAGGACACACTAGGGAACAGCCAAGTGTGTTCAAGGACACACACCTTTAATCCCACTACCAATCACAGAGACCTGGAGGTCTGTACAATCAGGCAGTGACAAGGAAGTGAGGTAGCTGGGCTAAGATAGCCAATGAGAGGGTAGAACAGCAAGACAATAAAGGCATGGGTAGACAGGAAGTAGCTCACCTTTTGGTAGCTGCAAAGCTGGAGAGGTAAGGTTGGTGGCTGTCACTATTTCCCTCATCTCTAAGGCTTTCACCCCTATATCTGGCTCCATGTTTTTTATTTAAGAAGACCATATAGAAATTTGGCTACACATGACTGCCTAAACATGAGGTGAACAAGGACAACAATAATAGACATGACAAAGTAGACAGAGAAAAGCTTGTGAGGTCTCAACCCTACACAGAGTCAGAGTCCACTAGAAAATGATGAAACTGTGTGAACCAGTCTTCTCCAAGGAAGAGCACACTAACTGGTTATTTAATGCCAAATGGTCAGCCTTGAAAAAAATACACAGAGGTAACATGGTACAGACGGAACAGGTTATATATTAGGAATATATATGTATATACACATACATGCATGTCTGTAACATCAATGTTAAAAACAAAGACCATGAATCTGAAAGAGAGCAAGGAGGGGTGTATGGGTAAGTTAGAAGGGAGGAAGGGGAAAAGAGAAATGTAATTATAATATCAAAATTTTTTTAAAAGGTCCATCCAATAACTTTCACTATTATGTACAAAGTCTTAATGTAGAAATACAGGAAACATGAAAATCAAGACAGCATATTTCCTCAAAAATTATCAGTTCCACCAACAGATTTTAACATCAGTGAACTCTGTAAAATCTTAAACAATTAAAACTCCAAGAGGATACAAATAAACTTCTAAATGAGTTAAAAAAAAAGAATGCAAATTAACAATTGAATTAAATAAAGAAGTAAATAAGGATAGAAAAGAGGAATTAAATAAAGAGACAGAAATGCTTAAATATTAAAATTGAAATGTTAGAAATTGTGGTAGTTATTCTTGGTGTCAACTTTACTACATCTGGAATTAACTAAAACTCAAGTGACTGGGTACACCTGTGCAGGGTTGCTGTGGGATAATGCTTTTATACACTGGTTAAATAAAACCCTGTTTGGCCAGTAGCCAGGCAGGAAGTATAGGTGGGGCTAGAAGACTAAAGGAATGCTAAGAAGAGGAAGAGCAGAGTCAGAAGTCACCAGCCAGACACAGAGGAAGCAAGATGACAAGGCAGAGCTGAGAAAAAGTACCAAGCCAGGTGGCTAAACACAAATAAGAATTATGGGTTAATTTAAGTGTAAGAGCTGGTCAGTAATAAGCCTTAGCAAATGGCCAAGCAGTTATAAATAAATATTAAGCCCCTGAGTGATTATTTTATAAAAGGCTGTGGCGCTGTGGGTAAGAGATTTGTCCTGACCGCTGGTCAAGTGGGACACAGGAAAACATCCCACTACATTTGGCGTACCAAAGTGGGGATCTCAAATTTCCATAAGGCCTAAAAGAGTTTAAAAAGGGATTCTAAACACACAATAATGAAGCCAAAAACACTTTTCTACTTCATGTCTCATGTGGGTTGAGATATAGAGGCTTCAACTTACAGAGACACCATGGAATGCAGACTTGAGCTACAGTATGGCGGGTTCATGGTGTATTGGCTTGAGTGCACCATGGCAGATTCCTGTCACTGTACACAATGGCGTCTGCAAGCTATGCAGCATGGTGCATGGTGGATATAGCTTTTGCTAGTACAAAAAAAAAAAAAAAAAAAAAAAAAAAGGAAAGAAAGAAAAGGTTTTTTGGGCTACATGCTGCTGGATGGAAAAATGAAGTTCTATCATGTTGAGAAGCTGAGGTGGGCAGAGCAAGCAGCCAAAGCTGCCATTTCAGTCCTAGTCATTCTGCAGTTTAAAGCAATAGATTCATAATAAGACAGATTCAGATGGGATAAACCCTAAACAGTTTACAATGCATGTAAAAATGTGTGTAGGCTTGGAAGAGAGAGGAAAAGGAATATAGATAGTTATATAAAGACATAGAAAGTTTTAAAAAAATAAAGTCTTTAAAGAAAAAGTAAAAGTAATATAAAAAATAAGCCATGTAAAAATGGAAATCACACAGAGAATCTGCATTATATTGTCTTTGGGATTTTTAACTTCAGAAAGACATTTAATTATAAAGGCTGCTCAGTTAAACAAACGTATATTTTAAAGATATCTTGGCTTCATAATTTGGATCTAAGGATATGTTGCTTTGGAAAGGAGGCTTTGCTTTTGTTTCCATAGGAAGCAAGAGGCTATGGATATCTTCCAGGTTAAGATAGATCAGATTTGATCAAGTTAGACCTCCTGAACCTTAACAGATGGTACCTATCCACAAAGGTTATAGCCAGTCTTCCCAGGACTTGACCATAATCTCAAATTTTCTTAGGATCCCCATAAGACTACCAGCACCTCCTATCAGCAGGAAATAGCCTAGAACATTATGCATACATTCCCAAAAAGTAGATTATGGATGTTTGTCTTTATTTAGGTTGTTGGTTATAAATTGTTATTGGTCATAGTCAATCTCTTTCTAAAAGAAGAAGGGGGGGATATTATATAGAAATGCAGGATATAGATATAATAGGATGAAAGAGTACATTACTGAATCTACTTTTAAAGAGCACCAACTTGTTTAAAATGTTTACATTGGTATAAATTTTAGTTTATTGATAAAAATTTAAAGTTAATTTTGTTATACTGTATGTATATTTCTATTCTTGTTTAAAGTATTATGTTTATGTTACTCATTTAAAATTGTAATGTATAATTAAGAAATATTGATTAACAATTGGTCATCTTTGATAATTACACTTATATTTATGTTAGTTAAGTTTTCTAGGTATACATAGATATATTTCAATTTAGGTAGGCAATCTCCAAACACTTCAAAGACCTAAAGAATATGGCATTTAAAATGTTTTAAAAGACTTTCTGGACAATGAGACATGTCTGCTCCTGGCAGTACCAATTACTTCAAGGAAGATAATGGGCATTGAAAAAACTCATTATGGAGTTTGTTTTCTTTGTGGCAAAGGTTAGCCACTGGGCAAAAAAGTGCCCATGTGTCAATTGATTGACAGTATTTTGTATAAACTGGACATGCAGGGCCCATAGGAAGGTGACCACTGAACTTTGCAAGTCAAGATGGCCCTTCAGGTTCCTGCTTCACAGAGGAGACTGCCAGATTATTCTACAGAACACATAGAGAAGTGACTGAGAGACCTTAGGCCTATAGGCTGAAGAATACCCCAACATTGCAGAGGAAATTTGGATGACTGTCTAGGCAGGCAGCTGTCTCTGTCATTTCCAGAATTTTGGAAGTTGCTTACAATGAATTTCCTGTTTACTTAGGTAATAATATATCCTACTGGGGTCTTTGATGTAGTTGAAAACTAGATAGTTATAATTTTGCTTAGTTACGATAAAAGATAAATTTGATATGAAACTTTAGACTCACAAATATAGGATAGATAGAATATTTTCTTTAATTTTGCCAAATATAAATAAACTAGATATTGTAACTGTAATTCTTGCTTGCTAACTGTTCTATTATTTGTAATTTTACTATGTTAAACTTAAAATCTTCCTATTTGTTTAGGCAGAAAAGGGGAAATGCTGTGGGATAATGCTTTTGAACAATGGTTTAATAAAACGCTGGTTGACCAGTAGCCAGGCAGGAAGTATAGGCAGGGTGAGCAGACTGAAGGAATGCTGAGAAGAGGAAGAGCAGAGTCAGGAGTCACCAGCCAGACACAGAGGAAGCAAGATGACAAAGCAGAACTGAGAAAAGGTATAAAGTCACGTTGCAAAACATAAACAAGAATTATGGGTTAATTTAAATATCGGAGCTTGTCAGTAATAAGCCTGAACTAATGGCTAAGCAATTATAATTAATGTAAGCTTCTGTGTGTTTACTTGGGGGATGTGAGTGGGAGAGATTTGTCCTGACTGCTGGCTGGCTGGGACACAGGAAAACTTCCAGCTATATAAGGTGTTTATTAATGAAATCATTTGCAATATGAAGAATTACCTTACATCTGAATCTTTTGAATTGGGAATGTCCACTTTTAACCTAGGTCAGAATGTCTGGTGGAACCCTATATAAAGGACATGGAAGAAGGAAGTTCTTTGTTCTTTCTCTTTTTCCCTGACTCTGGCTGGCAAATCCATTCATTCATTGGCATTAGAGCCTATACTTTTGGGATTCTGGTGTATACTGAAGACCAGCTGAGATCCAGGCTGTGTCTGAATAACTCCTGGATTCTTAGACTTCTCACTGTTAGACAGCCATTGTTGGATTAGCTAGACCACAGCCTGTAAGCCAGTCTAACAAAACCCATATCTCTATATATTATATTTACATATAATTATATATTCATTCTATAGCTTCTGTTCCTTTAGCGAACCCTGATTAATACAGAAATGAAAAGCTGAAAAAATCACCCAATTAACTGCCTCACCTTAAAATGGATCAAGTGGAAGACAGTATCAATCAATCAAGTCTTGAAGACAAGGTAGTTGAATCAGAACATTCAGATGCTAACACAGATAAAACAACATATGAGCAAAACATAGAAGGTCTATGACATATCAGGAAATGATCAAAGTTATGAATCATGGGCATAGAAGAAGGAATTTTGAGCTGAAGACTTTCCCTACTAAAATCAGGAATAAGGTAAAGGTGTTCAATGTTCCCATTCTTAATCAACTCAGGGATTTATGTTTCATCTGGAATAAGAAGACAAAAGATAGAGATAAAAGGGGTGCAAATGGGAAAGGAAGTGCCAAAATACACTTATTTGCTGATGATGTTATCCTATACATTAGAGATATGAACGACTCCACTAGAAAAGTCTCAGAGTGTATGAACACTTTCAGCTGAGTAGGAAAATACAAAACTAACAAACAGAAAAGAGTAGCCTTTCTACATAATAATAATAAATATGCTGATGAAGAAATCAGGCAAACAATCCTATATGTAATAGCCTCAAAAATACATTGGAATAACCCAACTAAGGAAGTGAAAGAACTTATAATGGAACTTTTAAAATATCAATGAAAGAAATAGACAGTAAAGAAGAGGAAAGAAGAGAAAAGAAACACTTCTCATGATCATGAGGTGGCAGCAGAATTAACATTATGAAAAATCTATAAATTCAATGCAATCTCCATTAAAATTCAAATCCATAGATCTAAAAAACCAACCAACCAACCAACCAACCAAACAGCAGCAGTGACAAAAACAAAAACAAACAAGCCAACAACAGGCTTAAAAATTACATGGAAACACAAAGGATCCTAGATAGCCAAAATAATCTTGAGCAAAATGAAAATATCATCATGTGTGATTTCAGTTTATACCGAAGAGCCAGAGTAACAAAAGCAGCATGGTACTGTTACACACACACACACACACACACACACACACACACACACACACACACACACAAATCAATAGAATAGAATAGAATAGAATAGAATAGAATAGAATAGAATAGAATAGAATAGAATAGAATAGAATATCCAGATGTTAATCCACATGGCCACCATACAGCCAAAATAAGCTTGAGGGGAAAAAAAAAAACACCAACCAACCAACCAAACAAACAAACAAATAACAAAGCGAAAATTATCTCAATTCCTGATGTCAAGTTATACAACTGAGACATGGTACTGTCACACAGACACATGATAAATCATTGAATCAGAACAGAGGATGCAGATATTAATCCATGAAGCTATAGTCACCTGATTTTTAACAAAATTCCCCAAAATGCAAATTAGAGAAAAGAAAACCTCTTCAACAAATGATGCTGGGAAAAATAGATAACTACATGCAGAAGAACAAAATTATATTCCTATCTCTGACTCTGTGTAAAAGATAATTAAAAATGGAACAAATTTGAAAGACCTAAAACTCTGAAACAACACTTTAATAGAAGCAGAGGTAAGGACTTTCCCCAAAAGACTAGTACTCAGTAATACTCAGTAAGAAATAAGACCAAGAAGTGACAAATAGTATTCCACAAAATAGAAATTCTTCTCTATAAAAAATAAAATAACTAATACAATGAAGAAACAGCTTACAGAATGGGAGAAAAGTCTTTGTCATATATACACCTGGCAGATGATTAATACTTTGAATGTATAAAGAACTAAAAAAGACTGAAAACCCAACCCATAGCATCCCAATCAATAAATGAATTAGTAAAATAAACAGCTATTTTAGATATGTACTAAAAAGAAGTACAAATGATTAATAGCCAAACAAAAATGCTAACCATCTTTAAACATCAAGGCAATAAAATAAATTGAGATTTCACTTCACTTCAGTTAGATGACTATAATTAAGAAAATAAATAATGAAAAGAAAAGAAATAATGAACCTGGAGAGATGGCTCAGTCATTAAGAGTTACATGATGGCTCACAAACATATGTAGCTCTTGTTCTAGGAGATCTGAGGTATCCATTTTGCCTGCATGTGTTATGCATGCAGGCAAGCAGACATACATACTTATACATAAAATTTCATAAATGAGTTGAAAAGGAAAGCAAATAACAAATTCTGAGGAAAAACAGGGGGAAATGGAACCATTATTCACTGCTAATGGGAATGATGTGCTGTGGGATGTTCTGTATGGCAAATGTGTTGCTCTGATTGGTCAATAAATAAAATACTGATTGGCCAGTGGCTAGGCAGGAAGTATAGGTGGGACTAACAGAGAGGAGAAAAGAAAGAATAGGAAGGCAGAAGGGGTCACTGCCAGCCTCCGCCAGGACAAGCAGAATGTGAAGATGCCGGTAAGCCACAAGCCACGTGGCAAGGTATAGATTTATGGAAATGGATTAATTTAAGCTATAAGAACAGTTAGCAAGAAGCCTGCCACAGCCATACAGTTTATAAGCAATATAAGTCTCTGTGTTTACTTGGTTGGGTCTGGGTGGCTGTGGGACTGGCGAGTGACAAAGATTTGTTCTGACTGTGGGCAAGACAGGAAAACTCTAGCTACATAGACATACATACTTACACATAAAATTTCATAAATGAGTTGAAAAGGAAAGCAAATAACAAATTCTGAGGAAATACAGGGGAAAATGGAACCATTATTCACTGCTAATGGGAATGAAAATTGATCCAGCCACTGTGGAAGTCAATATAGAAATTCCTCTGAAACTAGAACTAGAACTCCTGTGTCACCCAGCTACCCTGCTGTATTACTAAGTTACCCTACTCTGGATATATACCAAAGGGACCAAGTCATTATACTAAAAAGATACCTGAACATCCTGGTTTATTACAGCACTATTTACAATAGCCAAGATACATAATCAGCGTAGGTGTCTGTCTACATATGAATAAATAAAGAAAATAAAGTTTTTATATGCAATGGAATTTTATTCAGCCACAAAGGATGAAGTCAGGTTGCTTGCAGGAAAAATGGATACAACTGTAGATAATCAGAATAAGTGAAATAAGTCAGACCAAGAAACACATTCACTGAATGCTTTATCTCATTTGCGGATTGTAGATTTTATTTAAATGCACAAAATCATTTTCTGTTGCGGTGATACAATATCCTAATAAATAAACAACAGAGAGGAAGGGGTTCATTTGACTTATAATTCTAGGTTAAAGACCATCACGTCAGGAACATGAAGGGAGAGAGTTAAGCAACTACAGCAAAGAGCACAGAGAAATTAATACACCCATGCTGCTGTGTGCCTGCTCCTGCTTAGCTCAATTTCTCAACACTTATCCTGTTCCAGATCCCTTGCCTAGGGAATAGTACCACCCACAATGGGCTGGATATTCCTACATCAATTAACGATCAAGGCAGTTCTTCAGAAACATCCCTATAGGCTAACCTGACCTAGTTAACTCCCCATTAAGATTCTCTTCCCAAGTAATTCTAGGTCATGTGAAGTTAATAGTTAAAATTAACCAACAAAATATACATGTAATGAAAAGAGAAGCAAAATACACATACATAACCAAAGGGATCAGCATGAAATGGCTGAAGTTGGGGTGGGGGTGGCGGGGGATAATGATTGTGAAAAAAGTACATGATTTTCATGTATGAAATTGCTTTTATGAAACCCATTATTATATATTATGAATATATTCCAATATAAACAAATACACACTATACAAAAATATGTGTAAGTTACATGCTAGCATTATTACACTCCATTTAAAGGATTTTAATATCTGTGGATTTTGTTATTCTTGGCAGGTCCTGGAATCAATACCCTGCAAATACTAAGGGACAATTTTATCTGCAAATTGTAACTTAAAACATAGGAAGAGGCAATTTCCTAGCTTCATGTAATAGAATTCAGCAATTAGAATGAAATTATAATACAATTATATTAACCAATAAGGGATACAAATCCTTATGACTCAAAATTATGTGTGTGTATGTAAAACAAAGATCAATACTGAACCTGGAGTTCATCAATTCAGGCAGACTAGTTGGTCATTAAGCTTCAGGTATCCTGTTCTTGCTTTCCCAGTGAGAGGATTACAGTATATATTACCATGCCCAGATTTCACATGAGGGCTGGGGATCAAAACTAAGGTCATCATATTTTTCCACAAGCAGTTCACTAATTAAGCCATTCTTCCCAGTGGCTTTATATATATATATACATTTTAATAATAATGGATTTGGTGGATGGCAAGTATGAATTTTAGATTTCTATTTTTTATGTGCACACCATACATTTTAGAATAATACAAAAATAAAAATATTTCATTCCCTTAATCATTAAATTGATGATTTTCATGTGCCTACTAAGTGCTATACTTTGCACCTGGGAACAATGAGTTCTCACAAATAAGATGGACTTTTATTTTCTTCTCTTTAGGAACCAGTTTCCTTCTGTAGCTGGGCTGGCCTAGACCTCTTCATCCATCTGTCTCATTATCCTAACATTAATATTATAGGCATATGTTACCATACTTGGCTACATGGAATTAAGAAGCTTATAAAAACATTATTATTGGAGCAAGTTACAGTTACATGAAAATTTAATCAACATAGATACAAAGTATCATGAATATGGAATGCATATATATATATATACATACATATATACATATACACATATACACAATCTAATACACTCACACATATGTAGGATGAATAGTAAATAGTCAGCTGAGGTGGGACACAGAGGGGAGAAGCATCCCAGGCAAAGAAACACAGCTTGCTTCAAGATCTCCTGTCAGGAGAATGATCTGATCAAGAAATAGATACTCACCTTAATGTAGATAGTCAGTGAATGTCAGAATATTTGCCTGAAAATGTTGACAGTGGCTGAAATTTGAACGTCCTTATTAAGGACATTAGAAAGATATTGAAGCATTTTTTCTTTGATGGTAATTTACTCTAAACAGACTCTAAAACCCTATTCTGATTACAGCGAGGAATAAATTTGGAATGGGCATACATAAGATGGCTAAGAAGAGTAGATAAATATGGATAATATGGAATAATCCAGATAAGAAATTCACCAGCACAAAAGCCTCACACTATCTGTACAGCAGTAGGTTAAGAGAGTTGTTTGAGGATCTTCTCAGGCTTTTGAAAATTCCATGGTCCAGTGTTTAACTCTGTCCATGGGAGCAGTAGCACAGTGGTTGAGAACAAGGACCTTGGAGTCAGATGCTTGGTTTCAGTCCTGCATCTACCAGACTAGTTGGGCTACTCAGGGTTCCTAAACGTATTTCTAAATTATGATCATATTCAAGTAACTAGACGTAATCCTAGTGTTGAGAAGATGGAGACAGAAGATATTGGGACTTTCTGCTAGACATTGTAGTTGAATCAATGAGCTCCAAGTTCACTGGAGATCCTGCCTAAAAATTAAGGTGGAGAGAAACCAAGGAAGTTTTACCTCAATTTCTGATCTCTACACATACACATACACATACACATACACATACACATACACATACACATACACATACACATACACATACACATACACATACACACATGCTCACACATGGGGTCACACACACAAATGAACATGTACATGCATACATACAAAAATTCTACACTACTAGTAAGACAGAACAACTTAGGCTAGGGCTTGCCACAGAGTGAATGTGACAAATATTTGCCTTTATTACTATTACAATCATAGATACATTTAAAACATGTCATACAACGTATGTTTTTGGTATTAGCTGGATTGGGGAAGGGGAGAAGCTGGTTTAATTTTTTTTTAAAAAAAAAAAATAAAAAGTCTCTGTTCAAGCTGTGCTGAAATAGGTGAGTATTGTGATTGTGAAGTGATGAAGACTGCTGTAAATACTAAGAACACAAAGACTAGAGCACAGACGAGACTACATATCCCACACCTATATCCAATGCTATACAAAACAGGAATGGTGGCTTGAATGAGAAATATCCCCCATGGTCTCTGGTATGTTAGTGCTGGGTCCCCGGTTGGTGGCTAGAGGAAGTATGCCACAGGAGGTGAGTTTTGGAGCTTAAAGGTTTGTGCCATTTCTACTTTACGCCTCTGTTTCTTGCTTGGGTATTGAGCTCTCAGCTGTTCCGACTGCCAAGTCTGCTGATTGCTGCCATGCTTTCCTGTCATGATGGTGATGGACTCTTATCCCTCTGTCACTGCAAGCACATGGTAGTCCCCTACCTTCTGTGAGTTGCCTCGGTCAGGGTGTTTTATCACAGCAACAGACAAGTAACTAATACAAGAAGGAAAACCTCAAAGAATTTCCCCCTGAAAGCCAACCGGCTGGAATTCAAGGTCTTGAGTCAACTTTGGGGTGTGGAATATCTGAAAGACAACCCAAGAGAGGAAAAAGGGGTGGAAAATGTATGATTATGTTTTTATTTATAAGTGGAGCTCAGCTTATATTATAGGTTACCTGAAAAAAAGGTCATAATTTAACTAATGAGATTATGAACAAGAAAAAGAGAGGCATTGGGGACTGGAAGACAACAGAGACCCAAAATATAGAAGAACAAAAAATAGAACTTGGGATTAAGCCTTACAATTTTAAACAACAGCAATAAAAAAGATTATATACATTTAGAAGCAGAAAGAGCATGGATTTATAGAACAGAGCTCTCAAATTTGTTGCTGCCTAGAGAATTTTATAGGGGAACTATCTTAAAATCACTTCACATGTGATTTAATTTACATTCTTTAGCTACTTAAGAGTTGAGGTGCCTCTGCATCTAGCATAGTTATGATTTAAACACAGATACCACAGACTGCCCAAGGTGGCCTAGCTAGGGGTTTCAGCGTAGTTATGAATGGAATAATCACTCACACAGCCACCTATTTCTCACGTATCTTGGGGCATTTTAGATCCCCATTTCCCCCAAAGAATCATATACTTTGAAGTTTAGCTGAATTGTTACTATCTTCCAAACTTTTCTTGTAATTTTTCTCAGTTGCTAATTCTATTGGGAGGAATTCAATGTGAGATAGTACTTTTAATTTATATATTGTGGTAACTATCATTTGAAGAACTCAAGACACTATACACATTTTGCCTCAATTATCTGGTTCTAAACTTGCACTTGTAACTAATCCACTCCTTCTATTCTCTGGCTTTCAGATGCTTGCTATTCTCTTCCCAACTGCAATTTCCTTATGAATCCGCTTGCCTTGAAATTTTCCAAGACCGCTTAACAGGAGTGCCATATTTAGCTTCTAAATGTGTCTAATTCTCCTATACAAGATTGTTCTCTTTTCACTTGGCGTCAAGGGATTGACTCAAAATAACTATCCCTTTGTTACAAAGAAAGAGGAGCAAAACCAAAGAAATTCAGTAAAATGGAGGCTTTACAATCATTTTTAAAAGAATAGTTATAGAATATCTGAACTCCAGCAGCTTCCACAGAGTCAGTTTTGAGGCCCTCTGTTTGCTCTTTGGGACTTTCATTTTGCAGACCTGATTTGATTTATGATGTCACATTGTATGAAAAGGGAGAGAGGTTAAACACTAGGCTTCACATTTAGATTAGAGTTCTAGAGACCAAAGCCATTATGTAGCTTATTTTTAGCATGCGATGTCACATAGCTTTTGATTTAACATCCAAGACAGCACTTATCATGGATTTTGACTCTCATGGCCATTGTGCATCCCTTACTAGATTTTATAGGCCTTTTTGATAGGCCTGTATAAAACATCCACCAGGTGAGAAATGTTAATTATGGAACACTATCCCCAATTTATACCTTCAAAATTATAACCAATATAAATAATTTTAACAGTTTTCTGTGACCATTTTTATCTGGACACTCACAGTTAAGAACCTTGTTTCATAATCTTCCAGTTTTATTTAGTTTCTAGTGGCCAACCCAAGTAATACAATCTCAGTTCAAAAACTCTTAAGTAATTATTATTTGATCTTTGTCTTACACAGCTTGTTTTCTGTAGACATAGATGATGAAACATCCTGAGGTTAGGGTTTTTTTTTTGTTGTTGTTGTTTTTTGTTTTTTGTTTTTTGAGACAGGGTTTTTCTGTGTAGCTTTGTGCCTTTCCTGGATCTAGCTCTGTAGACCAGGCTGGCCTCGAACTCACAAAGATTTGCTTGCCTCTGCCTCCCAAGTGCTGGGATTAAAGGCGTGTGCCACCACTGTCCAGCCTGAGGTTAGGTTTTAATGGTCCCTCTGATGAGACTGTTTACTGGGATGTGCAAGAAAAGGAAAGAGGGATGTGAACAGAAGGAGGTCCTCTACAGAAAGCTAGTGTGTGGTCTGGAAATGCTGGTTTTGTGATGATTACTAGAAATCAAAGAAGATATGCAATTAATTCCCTTTGGGTACTTGAGTCTGGGTTTCAGGGACACTCCAAGACTAAAGATTGAGAATTTATTAGCTTACAGATGGTATAGTTGAACAATCCATATATAAAATTCTTGGGACTATGAGTATGGTGATGTTTTGTTATGTGTAGTTTAAATTTAGTATTATTGGTTTTTAGAATATCTGCAAATAGGGCTGGAGAGATGGCTCAGAGGTTAAGAGCACTGACTGCTCTTCCAGAGGTCCTGAGTTCAATTCCCAGCAACCACATGGTGGCTCACAACCATCTGTAATGAGATCTGGTGCCTCTTCTGGCCTGCAGTCATATATGCTGTATAAATAATAAATAAATAAATCTTTAAAAAAAAAAAAGAATATCTGCAAATATATAGAGAGTCAATGCTTAGACCCAAATTCAAGCACAATTGTTTCACATGTACACTCTATCATCCATCTTGCAACAAAATCTGTTCCATATGTACAATTTATTTATCATTATCTGTCTATCATCCATCCCACAATGGTAATTTTATTACATTTAAAATAATCTCATGCATGAACCAAAGTTTCATAGCATATACTTTTCTACTGTACACTTATGAAATTTGAACCCTTTAGTTTCCAGGTTTTTTGATGAGACATTTTCTGTCTGTATAATACCCATAGGATGTGGTATAGTAAAAGCTGTATGCCAGCACATGCTTTGAAGCCTCTGATTCTGAACTGTACCCGTACACCATCCAGCAGTTTTTTTTTTATTTGCCGTGCTTCAGTTTGCTCATCCATAAAAGTAGAGTGAGGTTGTAAGCTTAATTACCTTGTTACTTGTAAAGTTAAAAAGAACTGTCTGTCTCCAAGTTCATTGCAGAAATTTATTACCTGTGGATATGTTGGGTGATACTATTAAATTGTTAAAATAATTTATATGTACCTTTAAATGTAGGGCTGCTTACTTTTTTCATGAAAAGTGTGACTCCTTAGCTTTATAAACTAAGTTTAAGTGAAAAATGAACAGGAGTTTGCACATTTCAAGACAGTTCTTTATAAATTAAAAATGAAACTCTGAGAGTTCCCAAAATACTATATCTAAGTTTTCAAGTGGAAACAGGAATAAAGGGGTTGAACAGGACCAGCTCTCTGACTTCAGGGCAACTGCAGCACGGCAAGGAGTAATGTGAAGACCCTGGAGCAAGGGAGGTGCCGGATCCCTCAGTAACCGACCATTTAATACCGTCCTCAGCAAGCATTTGTTCAGCAATGTCTGTACCACCAGCAAGATGACGACATATCCGATGAAGGCTGTGGCTGCTGAATGGAAGTTAGTATCCAAATGGCAGGCAAAGAGGAGCAGCAATGGTTTCAGGATAGAGTTCACTCTTTTCCATGAATCTCATCTTTGTCCTTTATGCAAGCACCGCATAAAGTGATGAAGTCTGAATTTCCTTCATATTCCACAGAAGAAACTGACTTAAACAGAGTTACAGTTACTTTATGTTTTAAGTATTTAAAAAAATATTTTATTATATTGGTAGGATGGAGGTACAAAAGCAGAATAATACTTTTATTTAAAATGTGAGAAATTATATTTTTTATAGTTGTAGCAAACATTTGTATTTATATTACTAGGCAAGAGAAAAAGAAAAAAAGACATGTCTACAGATAATTATTTTGGACTGGTTTTCAGAACCATTAGAAATAAGCACTGGACATATTTTGTAATTTAAACGTCATTAACTTACCAGATTTGTCTCTGACCCTGGGACTTTGTTACCTGCAGCTCTGTCTTTTGATGTTACTACTTTTTAATTTAGTCATTACTATAAGGGTGATGACATTGTTAGTTAAACAAATAAGTACATAACTCTTTTCCTTACTCTAAAACATAAACTTTATGAGATTAGAACTATATATTTTGACTACTTCTTTAAACAGCCTTATGTTCTGTAACAACATTTTGGTCAATGACCAACCACTTATGCAATTAATGGCTCCATAAGATAATAATCAAGTCTGGAAATTTTCTATTGGCTATGGTTTTATTGTGCCCTTGGCGTGGTAAGTATGTGTAGAATGCTTACACACATAGCGAGTCAGTATGCTGGAGAGTAGCAAGGTTTGAGCCCTCAGAAAAATAGGTTACTGCATAGCCTAGGTGTGTAGTAGACTATATCATCTAGGCTTGTACAAAGTAGTCTGTGATGTACACATAAAATCGTGTAATTGTGAAGTTGTGTAACAGACATTTTAAAGAATATAGTCCTTTCATTAAATGACATGTGACTTTAGTCTAGTTTCTAGAATAGAAAAAAAACTATAGTAGAGAAGACAAATATCATTTTAAACTGAAGCTATTAAATATTTTTCCCATTGTCTCTTCTTTTTCTTTGTTGCAAGTTTCTAACTTACATATCTTCATGTGGAGTAATGCTACCTCTTATAGAAAATGAATTTGTTAAGTCTTAAAAACATAAGATTGTTCTAGCAAAAGAAGATTTTAAAAATTACTGTTGCACATACCTGGAGAAAATTGATAATAAGCCTATCATACATCATGTAATGGTCATTTTATTAGTAGATGTTGACAATGAGCCATTGTTTCTCTTGGAAAGGAAGGCTGGCTTGTGCAACCAGTAAAGATTAAGGTAAATGAAAAAATAATATAATCACATGATCATATGGGTAAAGACCACTATTATTTTTCTTTCTTTGTTTCTTTGTTTCTTTGTTTCTTTGTTTCTTTGTTTCTTTCTTTCTTTCTTTTTTTTTTTTTTTTTTTTTTTTTTTTTTCTTCTTCCTTCTTCTTCTTTTTTCTTTTTTTCTTTGTTTCTTTGTTTCTTTGTTTCTTTCTTTCTTTCTTTCTCTCTCTCTCTCTCTCTCTCTCTCTCTCTCTCTCTCTCTCTCTCTCTTTTTCTTTTTTCTTTTGTATTTTGAGACAGGGTTTCTCTGAGCAGCTTTGATGCTTTGATGTCTTTCCTGGAACTCACTCTGTAGCCCAGGTTGGCCTTGAACTCACAGAGATCCGCCAGCCTCTGCCTCCTGAGTGCTGGGATTAAAGGCATGCACCACTACCTCCAGACTTATTTTACATATTTCATAGATATGATCTCTAAGTTTTGTGAGAAGAGTCTTATTTTTTAGATACCACAATCTGAGATTTAAAATACCATTAATACAAAGATTGAGTCACCAGAGAATTTATCTCATCCTTCAGAATTTCTGTTGGCTTTGACAGGTGATTTTTAATGCCTACAAATTTTAAATATGATAGTTTTAGCCTTAATGTAGATGCCAGTAACTTAGTAATTGCAACAAGTACCAAGATACTTCCAATTTTATCTTATTGTCCAGGATGAGGTTTTTGTGTCAGAATCTGAATGCAGCATGCAGTAGGATACTTTCAGTTGCATATTTTTTCTCATACTATAAAATTGAAGTTGTTTCTATGTAAGGAATGGATAAATTGGGCAGGTAACTGTCAATATTTTATGCAATACATTCTATTAATAAATAATAAATGTCAATAACAATGGCAGACACTAATATTTGTTATAAATTATTTATTTTAAGCAATTCAAATAGCAGAACAAAGTGAACCCTATTATTGCTAACCTTTTTCATAGGTGACAAAACTGTATAAAATGAATAAGTAACCTGAGAAAATGCCAACCAAGGCATGCTGATGATGTGAGGTGTGGGAATTCTAACCTAAATCCTTTGTAAAACCCCATGATATATGTTCTGTTTTCTCTTCTTTTTTCTTCATATGGGTTGTTGCAACATGTATGAAGTAGTTGGTGGAAAGCAAGACAAATTATGACACAGAAAATGTTATTCCAGCTCAGCATGCTCTCCCGATTCTCTTGATGCTTTCATGTAAAATTAAGAAACATTTGCACATTAATGAGTGAAAAATTTAAGGAACTGATATCTTTTTGTGTTAAAAAACTTAATTTTTAAAATTCATTCTTTACTTTAAGTATATATTTTTTAATCTTCCTTCTCCTCCTTTCCCTCCTCCTCTTCTTCTTCTTACCCCTCTCCTAAACCATCATTGAAGCAACATTTCTTTATATTGCCAGTGCTTTCTGTTGAGAGAATAACAGTCCTTGTTGAGGGCCAGAGACAGACTAAGAACCTCCACCAAATCATTTAAAGATAGGTATATTTCTGCTGAACATTAATGCACATTTTGTAGTTCATACTGTCTTGGGTAAGTAAGGAAGCATATAAAAATCAATATAAGCATGCAGTTGATTAATGATTCGAGACTCCAAATTGGTTCACACTGTCGTTTTGAAGGATTTAGAATGTGATATTGTCCTCAAGTTCTGTGGAATTTTTTAAAAACTGCTTTACTTGTTTGAGTATTAGAAAAAGAGTTCAATCTTGTTTCATTTCAAGTTGTTCTAATTGTATTTATACATAAACTTTGGAGTGTATCAAATTCCATTTTAATGGCATCAGTATTTAAAACCAATTTCTGTCCATGAAATCATCTTTTGAGTAAAGAAAGCTCAATGTTAACTACTCTAGGTTTATTGGTCTCAATGTTGTTAATAAATTCATCTCTGAACAGATGGCTGGATATCTGGCTTTGAGGGAAGAAACATATATATATATATATATATATAGATAGATAGATATAGATATAGATATATAGAAATATATATTCATGTGGATAGACACATATGTATATCAATGCAATATCCAAATGTATATAATGAAGGATATCAGATGAATTGTTAAACAGTCTTATTAATAAAAAACCCAGAGCCAGATATTGGGGTAGAAACAGAGATCAGGGAAACAGAAAGAAGCCAGCTATGTTCTTACCGCTGGAAATTCTCAGCCAAGCAGAGACCTACTTCCTGTATACTCACACTATATCCTTTCTGTCCCTATCATCTCACTTCCTCTCTACACCCAGCTACATCACTTTCTCTTTCTGTCCAGATCCATCACTTCCTGTCTTTTTGTACAGACACCCAGACCTCCATGGTTAACTAGTATTAGAATTTAAGGCATGTGCCACCACCCTGGCTCGTCCCCAGTGTGGCCTGGAACTCACAGAGATCTGAATAAATCTCTCCCTCCCAAATGGATTAAGGGCATGTGCTACCATGGCCTGATTTCTATGTTTAATATAGTGGCTGGCTTTTTCCTCTGATCTCCAGATAAGCTTTATTAGGGTGCACAAATAAAATATCACCACAGAAGGATGCATATAGAATAGACCATATTGTTTTACTGTTTTATTAGACTTGTACTATGTAACAGCTATGTGTCAACAGAACTGTATATATATATATATATATATATATATATTATATATATATATATATATATATATATATAAAATGAACAAGCTCCAGTGAGATTTGCTGGTGTCATGCAAAAGTGATATGGAACATGCAGAAATTGAATTAAGTTTGACCACAGGTAGGGTATGAACGTAAATAGAAAGGAGAAGAGCAACAGTACTGTGCATGTTGATTGAGCATGTCTGACTGTGTTATTTATATAAAGAAATGTAAAGTTACAAACTTAACCATTCTATGGTTGATTTTATTCTTCAAAAATAAAATTTCTGAGCATGTAATATTAAGATATCAAATGTTAAGCTAAGGAAGACCTTTTGTTACTGTTAGTGGTTTGTTTTACTGCTGTTCAAAAATATTTTTCCATTACCCAGTGAATTTGCTCTGTTATGTTTAATAGAGAAACAGGGCAGCAAGTGCCACAGAGATTCCCAAGGGAGAGAAAGTTAAAAGTAAAACAAATGTAATTCTAAATAACTTTCTTTCTATCCTGAAAATCTCAGAAAAGAACATTCATACTCTGTTAAGAATGTCTCACTAGAGCTTGGATCCTACTAGTATTTCCAGAGAATGTGTTGGATTCCACTGTATCCCTGAGCCTTAGGTGCAGGAGTTGTGTTACAGATTAGTTGGGGCTGGGATCTGCAACTTACCGGCAACAAAGAAATGCCAAGGAATAGTCTTGTCCAGGAAAGAGCAAACCAATTAGTTATCCAGTACAAAGTGGTTAGTCCTGAATCCTTACATACAAGAAACATTATAAAGACTGGGTAGGTTTACATACTTAGGAACACACACACACACACACACACACACACACACACACACACACACACTTAAAAAAAAAGAGGTAGTGAATTTGAATGAGAACAAGTCCTGTACATGGCGGGTAGTTATCAGGAGGAACATGAAGAAAGGAAATTAAGTAACCTGTTTCCCTTAGTGAAACTTGTGTACCTTGGCTTAGAACACACACTTCTGGTTTACGCTAACTGGGTTTAAATGCCCCATCTTCCACTTTCTATCTAGGTGATTTTGATAATTTATTACCTGTTTGTTCTTGTTGTTGTTTATTCAGGTTCAGGGAATTGAACTCAAGGCATCAGACACACCAGAGAAGCAGTGTGCCACTGAGTATATCGCTGTCAAATATCAAAAATTTAGAGTGAGTTGAATAGGGAAGTGGTAATGAACAACTGTAACTATTTCTTGAGTTATCAAATATTTATAATCCATGAAATCTTTTTAAGTTATGTTAAAACAGCCAAAGCGCTGGCTTATAATTATGTATCTGTTGGAGTTTAATAGGACAGATTGAAACAGGGACAATGCAGAAGCAAATATATCAATTTGAAATGGCTTCTGGGGACTAAAGAAAGAACTGGAATGGGTGAAAAATGATGGCATTGAGGGATTTGCACCATGCAGAAAATGCTGCCATAAGCCCCAGCAGGAACTGGATCTGAAAAGCAATAGAGCTGAGAGAGATGTGCACCTGGGTAACAGAGAGCTGCTTCCTAATGGTGACAGAGTTTCCATTAGAGTGATGCTCTGTCTGCAGCAATGTGCATTTTAACAAGCCTGTGTCTGAGTTTGAATCATTACATTTTGTTTTAAATTTGTCTATTTCTGCTTTTTCATAGATACCTAATTTCTAGCATTTGATTATTACTGATTCCACCTGATATTAAGACAATTTTAGAGTTACTATATTAGCCTTTGACATGTTCTTTCTATTTGTATTACTGTTTGCAACATCTGTTTTCTCTCCTGGTCACACAGCAACAAGAATTAGGTCCTTCTAAAGTCTTGGCCAAATCATGCCAGTCTGGTATTTCCCCCTTCTAGGGGGCTTCTTTTTTCACTTGGATCAAAGTCTAAATTCTTCCCTACGTCCTATAAATGAATTATCTAGCATAGCGGATTTTCTAAAATGGCATGGTTTTACTTTATATAATTTTATATTTATTGTTGCTGCTATTAACTTTACACACAGGAAAGTGTTGATCTCTAATTTTAACAGTTTTAGAGCATGTAGAGATTGATGGAATCATCATCAAAAGCAAGGTATAGAATAGCCCAATCAGAGTCTTTGTTATAACAGCCTCCTTTCTGAAAACATAGGGATCTTCTTCCATTCTTGGAGTTTCATCTATCCACGAGGTTATATAATTTGAATTTTAGAACATATGCATTCTGGAGACTGGCTTCTGTGACTCTCTTGCTGCTTCTGAGATGTATCCATATTGTTACCCTTACAAGTGTTTTTGTTAGTTTTTATTTCACAATAATATTCTGTTGCATATATGTACCTTAGTTTATGCACTCACCTTCTTGAATGAGTAATGATATAGAGCATATGTCCATGTGCTTATTGTCAGACATATAACTTCTTTGATGAAGTGATAATTCAAGCCTTTGTCCTCTATTTCTCAGAGTCAGTGGTTTATTTTTACTGCCTAGTTTTGATCACTCAGCACGTATTTTAGAGGAAATCTGCTGGGGATGTCTTTCTGTATGCTGTGAATGTGTTGCTCTGATTGATTGATAAATAAAATGCTGATTGGCCAGTATCCAGGCAGGAAGTATGGTATAGGTGAGATAAGAGAGAGGAGAATTCTGGGAAGTGGAAGGCTGAGTGAGGAGACACTGCCAGCCACCACCACCATGAGAAGTAAGATGTAAAGTACCAGTAAGCCACAAGCCACATGGCAACTTATAGATTAATATAAATGGGTTTATTTAAGATATAAGAACTAGATAGCAAGAAGCCTGTCATGGCCATACAGTTTATAAATAATATAAGTCTCTATGTGTTTACTTGGGTCTGAGCTCCTGCAGGAGCTGGGTGGACACAGGAAAACTCCAACTACAGAAATCCTTTCAGTTCTCTCAGTGGAGTGAGTTGGTTTTATCAGTTTCTCTTTGTATCATTTTACATTACAGTTCCCCCCCACCCCTTTTTGTCTGATTGATCTGAAATCACAAGCATAGTCTACTTTTCTGCTCCATGTTTTAGAGTGTCCTATTTTACAATTATCCTTAAGATCTATTTTGAGTTAATATTTTTGTTCATTTGTGAGGCTTCAATGCAGTCGCTCAGTTTCCATTTTTCCCCTCATTGATGATGTTACACCAACATTTATTTAAAAGACTCTCAGTATCCCACCAGTTACTTTTGTTCATTTATTAGTAAGCAACTTGACTTCTTTGTCAGGGCATTTATAAACTCTCCATGCTTACTGACTTTTCCAGCCCATGAAATAAAATGAGATGCCTCCTTATCCATTTACATACTCTGGGAAATGTGTCATCACGAAGTTTTCAACATTTATTTTTTGTGTCTCTTTCCTTAGATTTATATACCAGTGTTTTAATCTTTTAAAAATTTCTTTTAATTTAAATTGTTTTGCTTCCACATTTTAAAAATGTAATAATAGCATCTCTGTTTTCTGCTCATCATGTATCCCGTGCCATTGCTATCCTAATTGCTCTTTCTAAATTTCACTCAGATGATTAGCGTACTGGAGAGTATATAAGAATCTACTTTTCCTTTCTGATCTTTGAGCATATTTTTAGGGTCTTTATTTTAATTATTATTTCCTCCACTGCATTTGCTTGGGTTTTCAGTGCGTTATAAAAGAGAAACAATATTGGTGGACATCTCTGCCTTTTCCTTGTGCTTTGGGGAAACATTTAGTTGTGCTACTAACTGTAGTGTTAAACTAATTCTTTGCATGCATCGCTGGGATTAAGATTCTGGCAATTTATGGAGGAACATTTTCTCTACATTCAATGGTGATGCTGTGTATTGTTTCCTTCTGTCTCTGTCTCTTTGGAACCCTCTCCCGTGTGTGTGAGTGTGTGTGAGGGGGGGGGGGGGATGGAGGGAGGGACAGGGAGAGAAAGATGGAGAGATAGACTGGCATTGTCTCTTTCTCATTTATGTATCATATTATGTCTCATAAAATCTTGAAAAATCTATTTTTTTCTGGAAGCAATTACTTTTAATTATTGTATATTTTCTTTAAAAGTTCAATATGACCTCCTAGTAACCATTTCTGGCTTTTAGAACATTCGCTACTCTGTATTTGTTTAACTAGAATTATATCTCTGTAGGACTGTTTTCATTACTTATTTCTTTTAAGCTACCAGTTCTTGGTAGCATAGCTTTCAAAAGTCTGATTCATTGAATATAAATTGTTCAATTTATGTTATAACGCTTGTTCTTAGTACTATCTTTCCATGTTTTCAGTGTCTGCAGGTGTGGTAGTGATGATAATTTGTTTCTTTCCTGGTAAGACTTTTATTACACTCCCCCTTTTATCAGTTTGGCTAAAGATTTATTAATGTTATTTTCAAAGAATCATCTTTTGATTTCATTCATTATTCAATTCAGTAGTCTTTAATTTGATCAGAGTTTGTTTATTATGTCTTCCCTTCCACCTGGGTTTACCAATACATATATAACTTACCCTACATATTTGTTCTTTCCTTATATGATCATTTATTGCTATATTTTTTCTGTGAAAAATAATTAAGTTGGAATTTAAGTTCTGCTTCTAAAACTTTGATAAGCTTATATGTCATTTTTATGTTAGAAAATTTACTGGTTTTTCTTATGATGTCTTAAGAATTTCAATATTTTCTGTAGATTTCCCCTTCATGATCTTGACACCCCTCCCTCCTTTGCTTATATAATCCCTCTTCCCTCTCTGCAACTGGGCTCACTGAGCTCAGCCTGGTGGTTGGCTGTGGATCTCTGCATCTGCTTCCACCAGTTCCTGGATGAAGACTCTATGATGACAGTTATGGTATTCACCAATCTGATTAACAGGGTAGGTCAGTTCAGGCACCCTATTCACTATTGTTAGTAGTTTAAGCTAGGGTCATCCTTGTGGATTTCTGGGAATTACCCTAGCACCAGGTTTCTCCCCATTATATCTCTTTCTATGAGATAGCTCTTTCATTGCTCTCCCACTTGACCCCACCCCCAGCTTGACTATCCTGTCTCCTCATGTTCTCATCCCCTGTCCTTTCCCCTCTATTGTCTCCGCTCACCCCCAGTTCACTCATGGAGATCTATTCTCCCTTCTCAGGGCAATCCATGCGTCCCTCTTTGGGTCCTCTTTGTTGTCTGAACTTACACTGTCAGCTATGGAACCTGTGTGGGACCAGACTAGGTCCTCTGCATATGGGAGACAGTTATGTAGCTTGGTCTGTTTGAGGGGTTCCCTGGCCGTGGGATCAGGATCTATACTTGATGTGTGAGCTGGCTTTCTGGAGCCCATTATCTATGGTGGGACGCCTTGCTCAGCCTTGATGCAGCAGGGAGAGGCTTGGTTCTGCCTCAGCTGAATGTACCAGGCTTTGCTGACTCCCATGGCAGCACTTATCCTTTTGGAGGAGGGCATAGAGGGGTGGGTTGAGGGGGAGCTGAGGGAGGGGTGGCAGGAGGAATGGGAGAGGGATCTGTGGTTGATATGTAGAATGAGTGGGAAAATTTATCAAATAAGACATACACACAAAGAATTACAATATCTTCAAGTTAGTTTTTAGTTCATGATTTCTAGTGTAATTTCATTATGCACAAGATTTTATTTTTAATTAAAATGTAATGAGATGTTATGACCCCTGATATTTGGTCTCTTTAGATTTGTATGGTATGGAAAATAATTTGTATTAGGCAACTATTGCCTAGAATATATATTTTAAAACATTATTTATTATTTGTGTGTGTGTAGGTGTGTGTGTCCACATCTGCACATTTTTGAGGTCATAGGCATACAGTAGCAGGTGTGTTGAGGTCGGAGGAGAACTTGCAGTAGATTTTTTTTCTCCTTCCATCATGTAGGCCTAGGGATAGAACTCCAGTCATCAGCCTTCCAGGCAAACACCTCTACTCACTGAGTTGTTTCACCAGCTCTAGAATGTATCTTAAACATTTCTTATATACAGTTAAACATTCATATTTTCAGTCCTTCTATATACTTTCAATTTGTTTTTTATTTCATATAAAACAATGGTGAACTTTCTAATTGCAATCATTTACATATCTTCTTGAATTCATTCAGTTTTTTCCTCATGTATTTCTAAGCTTTCTTTTAGGTGAATATACACTTACATGTTTAACATTTTTTCCCTTTGTCTTCTCATCATTTTGATTCTAATGGTTTGGTGTATATTTATTTTAATTTATTCTATCTTGTGTTTGCTGAGTTTATTGCATCTATATGTTAGCCTTTAGCTGAAGTTGGGAAGTTTTAAGATGTCTTTCACTCTGTTATCTCTGGGTTTTATGAAGCTAACCAGGCTTGGTCATTGTAGATTTCAGATCTAAAAGTTCTATTGTGTTCTCTTTAAATTTCATATTTTTATGGTGTTTAAATAGGAGACTGGTCATCTTCATTTATCAGAACATGGTTATAATGCATGTTTTAAAGTTGCCATAATTTTTCCGTCTATATTGTCTCAGGATGGTATGTACCAATATTCTCCTTTGAAAGTCATAGAAAATTTTTTAATTCTTTGAGTAGTTAATAATTTTAAATTGTGTTCTAAATATTTTGAACATTAGGAATCCAGGTCTTGTTTAAATCCTATGGTAAGGGAAACTTTGTTTTTATTTTAACATGAAAGGGATCCAACTAGGAAGAGTTCACAAGTTGCTTCTTTAACCATGTTTTATGTACTGATGGATTTTTCCAAATGCTTTTAATGTGTGTAATTCAGTGTCCAGTCTCGGATCTCAGAAATGTTTTATCCCAGCAGTAAGTTCTTAGAACATTTGGTGTATTGCATATGGTCAGATCCACTTGAACAGTTCCAGGCTCAGCTCAGGATTTCATACATCACTTTATCGCTTTTTGAAGTTCCCATCAGCCCAATATCACCAAAATTTCTGCTTTTCAGGTACTTGACCCACATTTCTGGAAGAAAGTGACGGCTTTTTAGTTCAGCTGGTTTGCCAAACACCTGAGGCTGCTCTTGTATGTGGAGCTAGGAAGACGGAAGAAGAAAAATGCTTTTCTTTCTCACTTCATTTTGTACTGCAATTCAGTGACCTAAGAGAAGGTTTTTTCATTCTTTGTAACATTTAGGAGCTTCACAGAAATAGATATTGTTATTGTTATCACTGTCTGGGATCGTGGAGTGAAAGAAAGAAACTAAAGGCAGGCTTGTCTTGGGACTGCTAGCCTCACCTGGTGCATTTGCCTGGAACATAAGAAAGAAAGAAAGAAAGAAAGAAAGAAAGAAAGAAAGAAAGAAAGAAAGAAAGAAAGAAAGAGGGAGGGAGGGAGGGAGGGAGGGAGGGAGGGAGGAAGGAAGGAGGGAAGGAAGGAAGGAAGGAAGGAAGGAAGGAAGAAAAACCTTCTGACGTGGTGCCACTTTGAGATGCTCTATAGGTTGTTTTCTGTTCTCTCTGACATTTAGGAGCACATCACCTATAGATTTTGCCTAGAACTGGAATTTAAATTTATCTTAAAAAGGAATCAAGGAACAAAATAACAATAAGCAAGAGAGCTGATGAAATGGTTGTATAAAAAAAGAGGAGACTTGGGTGTGCAGGCCCTTGGAGACCACACCCACCCAGGAGCCAATTTACATCACATGCTTGGTAATAGAATGTCTTTTTAAAAAATACACTGAATTGGGAACTGAATGTGAAAGGCACTCCTGTCATATTTGTGGAAAATGCATCTGACACAAGAAAACAAACAGACTCTTTAATCAGATGCCCATCTCAAAAACTGGAAGGAACTTCTACCGACTGTTTTCTGCTTATTATCTCCAAGAACATCAGAGTCTACAACTCGACCTGCATCAGGAAAGAAATAGCTGCAGTGTATGTAATCCTTGCTTCACCTTGCACAGCCAGTGAAACACGAGGAGTTACTCTGCTTTTCCTCCAATTTTAACTCGGAAAAAGAAAAGAACAAAGCTAGAACAAGGTTGGACTCTGATCATAGTGAAGGAAAAAAAGAGAATTGTCCTCCCTGACAACTGGTGGCAGCTTAGTGATGTAAATAGAAACCACAGTCTCTGTCTCTTAACCCACTGACCAGTATGTTCCTATATAGGGTCACACTCACACTGTGTCAACTGCTGCACATACACACACACACACACACACACACACACACACACACACACACACACACACACGAATAAATAAATGCCTAATAAACCAGTGCAAAAAGTTGGCTGCTGAATAAATGATTTGTAATACCAAAGAACATTAGTTTAGTTGTGTTGTAGAAGGCACAATAAAAGATAGCAATTTTTACTAATGCTAATTTGTAAATGTCTTAAAGATATTTGCCTCATTAAGTACCAATAGGTTGATGCATATGTTAAAAGGAAAATAATGTGCAGTAAAGAATCTATAGCCTTATTAGTCCTGACATAGCTCTTAATCTTAGGCACCAGAGAGGGTTTGCAATCAAGATAGAGGGCCAGGACCAAGCACAAGGAGGGTATTTTCTTCTTATGAAATTACAAAAAGTGAATGTAATCTATCTGCTATTAGTGGTAGGTAAAATGAATTCTGCTTTTATGTTTGATCCTTTATTGTTATTCCTGGAATTTTCTTCCTTTGTAGTTTCTTTTAAAATCTGCTCCTTCCCTGCCTCTGCATTTTGCTGAACTCTAGTCTCAGCTACTGAAATGATTGAAGTTCTAGTGGCTTGAAGCATCCTTTCTCTTGCAGATGGCTACTGCCTCACACTAATGTCTTGCTTTTTCTCTCCACTGGTTCTTATTGAAACCACACTTATTCTATTTTTATTTTATTCCCTTTCTCTTCTGGTCTTCCCTAGTAAGTTATCTCCTGCTTTTAAGGGATAAAATAAGCTGTAATATTATACTATTAGTTGTAAATTTATTTCTGTATGGTTAGCATGATAGTGCATTAGGAGTATTGGATTTGTCAAATGCTCAATGTAAAACCTTTTGTCAGCTGGACTGCAATTCCTCACTCTCATTCTATTTGTGTTTGTATCCATTAATTATGGGGCTATGTTTTCCATAAATCTATGAATTATAATCACATATGAGTGAAGACTAAGATAGACACTTGAATTGAAATGAGTTATAAGATAAAGTGGCATGATAATTAAAATAGAATAGATTGTCCCTGGGGTGTCTAAATGCCTAGCTTCTATCAGAATCAGTGGCTATTTATCAGAATAAATTTCTTTCTAATTATTTGTGCTGAAGTATTTGTTTGGCATTGTTTTGGGCTTCCACATAGAGGTTGGAAATGACCAAGCATTACAATTTCAATAAACTTCATTTTCAATGTTCTATATTGAAGTTCACTGGAGAACAACAACTCCTGTTATAATCTACAATGAGTTACCAATCATACAGAGACAGATGTGGGTAATTCATTGTGGCATTCCGCTCAATGCAAAAATGACATTGAATATTGAATGCACCTATCCATGTGCCCAGGCATTCTCTTTCACACTGTTAGTTTCTTCTTCCCAGCGCAATTACTTCATTTGCAGCCCTTGATTTATATGCTCAGGTTCAACTATTACCTATCATTTGTAGTTGTAAGTGCTCAGTAAAAATTGATTTTCCCAATAGCAACAAAAGTGTGTAAAGATTAGCACTTTACAATTAGACTTAGATATTCTTGGCTTTATTTCCAACTTTTCTATGAATTAGTCTTTGTAATTTAAGGCAAGTAAATTACTTAATTTCCTTTGACCTAATTTCTTTTCTATTTTATTTTTTTGCTTCTTTTATCTTTGAGATTACAACATAATTATATCACTTTCCCCTCCCCTTTCCTCCCTTCAAGCCCTCCCATACACCCTTCTTTGTTCTCTTTCAAGTTCCTGTCCTTTTTGTTGTTTCATTCATGTATGTATTTAAATATCTCTGTTGAGGGCATAGTCAGTCATGTGACAAGACAATTTTTGTTTTTTCATATAATTGAAAAAAACTTTGCAAATTATTTGAATTTTCAGTTTAACACTAATACACACAGAATAATGGCCCTACAGAGGTGGCCATATTTGGTTTTACCCCCTTTAATTTAGTAAACACAAGATTAAAGAAATCAGTGCAATTAGAAAACTGAATCCCAAAGCAACAACATAACATTCTTATGATTTTTTTCACAGAGGAAAATTTGCCTCATTCTCTGTAATATAATGTTCAAGTGTATTAGATCAAGATGGGTCAATCACCCACTTCTTCCTTTTTTACTCCTTTAGGGATTTCCCTTTGGTTATACTCTAGTCATGGTATTCCACTGCCAATCCAATTCTTGTCTTATTTATTTTTGTTTTTGTTTTGCTTTTCTTTCTTACAGATAAGCAGATGACAAGAGCCCATTGGTTTAGCTAATCCTGAAATGACTCCAAACTTCTGGACAGGCAGAATGAGTAACCAAGACTGTACTATATATTAAATTTTTGTTTGAGACAAAGTTTTATTCTGTAGCCCAGGCCGGCCTATACCTGATTAGTCTAGTCTTGCTTATAATTTATGGTAGTCCTCCTGCTTCAAGGACAATGTACAGTTTTCAGAATAGCTTGTAATGAGGATTATTAGTGTGTCAGTCAAAACCATTTTGTAGGTTAAGAAGGAGCCTACTCATGATATGGTAGTTTTTATGAAAATGGGATGGTTTTTGAGAGTTAAAGGAGGATAATATTAATATACTTTCTACTGGAGAATGCCTGGGCTACATAGTGATATCTTACCTTAAACAATACCTTTTTTTTTTCTGGAATATAAGGCAAATCAGGACATTCAGTTATAATATTAATGAGAAAATCCCATTTTCTAAAGTGATATCAAACTTTAACATGTTTAAACCTTTAAAAGAAACAAACAAACAAAAATATTCACTATTTTGTAACCGAAGTTTTTCTGTGTCCCAGTCTGCCACTGGTCAGGACAAATCTCTCCCACTCCCATCCCCCAGGTAAACACACATAGGCTTATATTAATTAAAACTGCTCAGCCATTAGCTCAGGCCTATCAATGAGTAGCTCTTATACTTAAACTCAGCCTATTTTGTTAATATATATGTTACCACGTGTTCTGCGGCTTTGCCTGTATGCCATTACATGATGCTCCCTGGATGGCAGGCTGGCATCTCCTGACTCAGCCTTCCACTTCCCATTATTCTCCTTGTCCTAATTTTGTTATACTGTAGTATATTTTTACTCCTGTTTAAGATATTATGTTTATACAACTCATTTAAAATTGTAATGTATCATTAAAAAATACAGATTAATAGTTAATCATCTATGATAATCAAACTTGTAATCATATTAGTTAAGTTTTCTAGGTATACATACATATATTTCAATTAGGTAGGTAATCTTCAAACACTTCAAAGACCTAGAGAATATGACACTTAAAATGTTTTAAAAAGTTTTAAAGACAATGAGACAAGTCTGCTCCTGGCAGGACCGATTTACTTCAGAGAGGAGGATGGGCATCAAAGACACTCCATGTGAAGTTTATCTTCTTCTTATCAAAAATAGTCATTTGGGCAAAAAACTGTTTTTGCCTGGACTGCTTGACAAAATGTTGTATCGACTGGACATGCAGGACCCATAGGAAGATGACCACTGAACTTTGCAAGGCAGAATGGTCCTTCAGGTTCCTGCTTTGCAGAAGAAACTGCCAGACATTCTACAGGACAGAGAGAAAAAAAATGACTGAAAGACTAGGCCTATGGGCTGAAGATGGATGCCCCGATGTTACAGAGGAACTTTGGATGACTGTCCAGGTAGACAGCTATTTCTGTCATTCTAGATTTTTGGAAGTTGCTCACTATGCATTTCCTGTTTACTTAGGTAATATTGTATCCTTCTGAGGTCTTTGGTATAGTTGAAAACCAGATAGTTATAATTTTTCTTAGTTATGATAAAAGAGATATGAATCTTTAGACTCACAAACATAGGATAGAATATTTTCTTTAATTTTACAAAATACAAATAGACTAGATATTATAACTATAATTCTTGTTTTTTATATGTAATTTTACTAAGTTAAAGTTAAAACCTTCCTTTTGTTTAGACAGAAAAGGAGAAGTGATGGGGGAATGTCTTTCTGTATGCTGCGAATATGTGTTGCTCTGATTGGTTTATAAATAAAGCCATTTGGTCTATGGCAAGGCAGCTTATAGGCAGGCAGGAAATTCATAGGGAGAGCCAGCAAGAAGGCAGGGGAAGAGGCCAGCAAGCCACCCAAGGAGCAACATGTAATGGGACGCAGGTAAAGCCACAGAACATGTGGCGATACATAGATTAATAGTTATGGGCTAATTTAAGATAAAAGAGCTAGCTAGTAAAAGGCTTGAATCATGGCTATGCAGTTATAATTAATATAAGCCCCTGTGTGTTTACTTGGGGGACTTGAGTGGGAGAGATTTGTTCCAATCACTGGCAGGCCAGGACATAGCAAAACTTCAGCTATACCACTTGTCTCCAACTGATTTGGTTGCATCACCCTTGAGGATGCCAGAGTGGAACTTCTGAGGGTTAACTCAGAATCAGGATGCTTGAATTCTACCATTACCTTTTGGTCTAGAAAGGTGTGAATTAATTTTTTTTCTGTCTTAGAGTTTCTATCACTGTGATGAAACACCATGATCAAAAATAACTTGAGGAGCAAATGGTTTATTTTACTTACACTTCTATATCACAGTTCAGCACTGAGAGAACTCAGGGCTGGAACTCAAGCAGGACAATAACCCGGAGGCAGGAGCTGATGCAGAAGCCATGAAGGAGTTGCTTACTGGCTTGTTCAGCCTGTTTTCTTATGGAATCTGGGATCACAAGCTCAGGGTTGGCACCACTCACAATGGGATGAGACCTATCCCATCAGTCACTAATTAAGAAAATGCCCTACTTGCCTGCCTGCAGCCCAATCTTACCTAGGTATTTTCTCAATTGGAGTTTTTCTCCTTCCAGATGACTCTAGCTTGTGCCAAGTTGACATAAAATTTGTTATCACACTTACTATATATTTGCCCATATGCAACTTCTTTTTGAATATTGAAATGTTTATTATTTAAGGGTACATACTCATGAAGTCTGGTCTGTTTCAGTTGTTCACATGCTTGAGTAAAGCAAAAGTATAGAGGTGGTGTGGTTGAAGAGAGAAATAACATGTGGCTATAATTGCTTTGGAGTAGTATCTCTCTGTCTGTCTGTCTGTGTGTGTGTGTATGATTGTGCACATGCAGAGTGTAGAGGAAGGGTGACAGAGAGAGGGAGGAGATCTAGTTTGTTTGTTCTCTCAATTTATTAGAGCATGCCCAAAATGTGGAAAATGTTCTGCAAGGGAGTCTGCACCAATGGTCCTCTGACATCTCTGTTTTGGTTCTTTATGACTGATAGCTCCCTTCTTCACAAAGGAAAGGGAGAAAGGAAAGGAAAGATGGTTGAAAGCAAGAGGCATTCTTTTAATCATTCTGGACCTCTCCTTTTTAACTAGTGTATATTTATACTAGGAGATAATTGGTTTTATTGTGACATTGCCATGACTTTTTACAATGTAGTGCAATCATATTCCTTTTACACTCCATTGTCCCTCTTTTCACTCCCACAGGTTTTCTAAGTGAGCCCTGTCATGTATTTCTTTACATGTGCCCATTTGGCTAAACCTTAGTGAGATACCATGTTCCAGCTGCTAGACATGCTTGCATCACTCATCCAAGACACTTCCTAGCCTTTCTTCATTCATGATACAAATATGGATTGATTCCAGGCTGGGCTGACTCTCCAGGGGAGACCTTGCCTTGGGGGAGATGGGAGTGGGGAGTGGACGGGGGGAGGGGGGCTAGGGGTGGAAGGAGGGAGGACGGGGGAATCCGTGGCTGATATGTGAAATTAAGTTAATTATAAAATAAAAATACTATTAAAAAATATGGATCGAACAGTACAACCCAGCATCACTTACCATTCCTATGCTCATTTCAGTTCACTCTAGAGCCCGCCCACCCTTGTAATAACCCAGATATCTTACTATGGTGAAACAAACTAAGACCTTTAAACAGCAACCTGCTTCAGCCAGACATCATGGTTGTACATCCTTAAATAACCCCTTCTTGATTTCTTTTAATCTATGTGACCTCAGTTTCCTTATCAATAAAGTATCAAGGATCTGGGGCATATTGTCTGTACAAATCCTTTGACATTTAAACAGGCATATTTGAGTACATTCTCACTGACAGCAGGAAATTTATCCTTCTTTCTTAGCAGTGTTTCATGTATCCTAGAACCTTCAAGGTAGAGTAATTAATGCTCTGAACAGTTAAGAGCCTTTAGCTTGAGATCGAGCCAGTCTTTCATTGGGTTGTGTGACTTCTGACAAGCCACCAAGTCACTAAATTCATTTACCTATGAGAAAATACACTTAAGGGTGTTTTATACCGAGATGAGAAGAAATCTCCTGGTTAGTTTTTTCTGTGTTTGCCTCTTACCTTGTCAAAGGAAATCTCCAAAGGAGATTTACAAGTATCATACATCCATTATTCACTGCCGGTATGAAATCTACAGAATAAAAAGATTGGGTTTAAATTGGGAGTGGGAGTCATATTTAAAGAAGAAAGCTTTGCCCTTCTGCTTTTCTGATTGTTTTCTCTGTGTCTTTCTGTGATGCATTTTGCTGGCTTGCATTTAGCTTATGAAGCCTAGTATGACTGACTGTGTTTCCAGTGGATAGATACTTTGCTGTAAGCTGTGGTTATGTCTGGGAAAATCACATTAATAGAATTTGAAAACACTTTTGTGCATTCTCAAGTAAGAACCTGGCTCATGGGGGTTTCATCTAGGTCAGACCTTATAAATTAAGAGATGATTTTTTTTTTCCCCTTAAGACTGTAGATTTATCTAAGGTCTTACATTGCCTTTCCACTTCTGCAGCTCAGCCAACCTATGAGCCAGGCAACATCTTATCCACTTTAAAGCTAATATTTTGTGGTAGTTGGCAATCCATTTATTAAAGGCAGAAAGTGGAAACATGGGATAATTTGAGAACAATTTCTGAAATCACTGAAACAACAGAAAAAAATGATCTTTCAATATAGGTCTCAGAAATTGTGCAGGAGTGTATGTTTCCTAGAATTTCTTTTTATAAAAATTTAACAAAATTTTCCAAAGGCCTTAAGTCAAAAGAAGCCTCAAAATAGCAAAATAATATGTTTCTTTTCACTAGACTTTATTTACTCATCTAATATTCTAAATTGCTTATGAAGTACTTACTGTGTATTAGACAAAGGCAATACACACTATAGTGGACAGACTTGGAACTGCATACAGATATACACGTATCTGCATTCTAATTTTGTAACAATCTAGGTGAAGTATAACACATCTTTCATTCTGATGATTGTTTGTTTTGCATAAAGAATTGGTAAAAACAGACCACATATTGAAAACCCACTGTAAAATAAATAACAGCTGATAAGAACTTAACATCTCTATGTATAGCTCCCACACAGTTTTATCAAGATTTTGAGAACTCCAAAATTGAATGTAGATGATACTTGATTCAATAGGTGTTTGTATATATCAATCTTTTTTCCACTGGTAAAAATGAAGCTAAAAACATCTAGATTGACATAATTACAAGGGGATTTTTAGGCTATAGGATGGTGTCTATATTATTAATCCCTGTTTACTAAAATAAGTCCTTAGTAAGCACTTGTAGAAAAGTAATAACTTGTGTGGAATAACAAAGAGTGAAAAAGACAAAGGGAGTCATTATGCTGTAGGTAGAGATTTTGCCTAAGTGGAATGTTGGTTCAAGTGATTTTTATAGAAAAAAATTGGAAAACCATAAGAGAAATGGGCATCGTTAAAGTACAAAGTGAACTTTACTGAGAAACACAGTGACGTTAGCCAGACTCCCAATCAATTATTATCCCATAGAGAAGCATACACTCAATGGAAAGTATAGCAGGATAGGGGCTCTAGTCTTATACTGATTGACATCCAAAGGAAAGCTGAGGAAAGGGCTGAAAGCACCAGCTCTGCAGTACAATGGAAGGAATATATGAAAGAAAAAAGAGCCAACTTTGAGTCATGGAGTCACACAAGGCTGGACTCTGCAGAGCTAGGTTAGGCTACTCAGTGTGAAGAGTCAAAGTAGTCAAACAGCAAATGGACAGATTGACTGCTAAGTGCCATCATTCCTGTTTTTTTTTTTTTTAACTAATTAAATTTTATTTATTTTGGTATGTGTGTGGGAAGGGTTCTACAGTGGAGGTCAGAGGACAACTTATAGTAGCTGATTCTCTGCTCCTACCAAGTGGGTCCTGGGAAGGGAAGTTGGTCATCAGGCTTGACAATAAGAGCATCTATCTGATGAACTGCTGACCCCACCATTTGTGTTTTGGAAATTGTTACAGGATTCTTGATGCTAATGGGACCCAGAGTTCATGGTAATTAAGGAGCCCTAGTTTTGTTTCTTAGTTGTTGCTTTGTTGTGTGAAGACATTAACTACCGTGAAGGTCTGTTATGTGTGGAGCAGTTCTGCATGTATATAGGTGGGTAGGAGGGAGTTTTGAGTCAGGGATTCACTTTGTAGCCCAGGCTAGGCTTGAACTTGCAACAATCTTTCTGCAACCTCCTGAGTGGTATTTGATTATAACCTATATACTTTATGTCATCTCTATGTTACTTAGAATACTTACAACAAATATTTAGAATACTTACCACAATGTAAATTCTATGTGAATAGTTGTTTATTGTGGATTTTAGTTTGCATTTGCTTCTCAAGCTGAGTTTTGTATTTGCTAGACAAGTCCTATATCATTGAACTATACCCTAGTCTAAGAATTCTTTAATGTAGTCTTCAGTCAGTCAAAAATAAGCAAGGAATCTTTAGGGCCTTCCAATAAAAGACTGGAGAGAGTAAAGTGAATGCCGGGATAGTTTATAGGTAGGATGTTAAAGATTCATATAAAGAACAAACAGAGTGGGAAGGAAGAGTTTGCTCCAGTGAAGAACTCTGGTTGCTTTTCCAGGGTTTGATTCCCATTTCCCACATGGCCCACATGGTTGCTCACAACCAAATATAACTCCAGTTCCAGGGGATTTGATTCTCTCTTTCTTCTGGCCTCTGTGGGCACTACACATTAAATAAATAAATAAATAAATAAATAAATAAATAAATAAATAAATAAATAAATAAGATTAAAATCCTCAAACCAAAACAACCACACACACACACACACACACACACACACACACACACACACACACACACACAATCAGGGAACCATTACAATGACTCTGTAGGTAAAGATGTTTGCTCCTACCCTGTAGTCCTGAATTCCATCCCAGGAATCCTCACAGTGGAAGGAGAAAATTTACTCCTGAAGGTTGCGCTCAGACATTTACATATGTGTACTTCCCTAAAAAATAAAGGTGAAAAAGTATTAATTAAAAAGAAATAAGTGTTTGTAGTAATATAGAAACAAAACAATACTAGCTGCACCGTGCACTGGGATGAATTTTCCTAGGCCTGGGACACCTACAAATGCTAAGGATATGTAGTAGAGTCTTGAAGGAGAGATACTTGTGTTCTTTGTAAACTTTTGACTTATGCTCTTCTATACTTCCAGGGGAAAACCAAGAAAATCAGCAAGATTCTGCATTTCTACTGGACTGGACTCAGAGGAATTTTGAATATGATTCGTTTCTCTTGTCTGTCTAAAGCCAAGAAAACCCAAATTTCTACTGTCAGGCACTTTTTTTTCCTCTTAATTACAAGTGCTTATATGGAAAGTTAATGTGTGTGGGTTTAATTTATTTACATATATTTACATTTGACTCATTAAAATGTTCCTTCCAAGAGTTGTCTGCAACTGTTTGAGCATGTTAAATCTTGTTGAAAAAAAATGAAAACATTTCTTTTGCCAATTAAGAATAAATTTAGAAAACCCAAACTTTGGGTTTTAACTTAGCAATTTCTAAACAACAAAACCTATTTTATGCTGTCCAAGAGTACACAACCACCAAATTGAAACAGAACTCCAAAGTAGACCATCTGTCTTCTTTCATATTTGAGCCATCTTGTCTCTGCCCAAAGCAGATTTTGGGCAATTAATAAATTCAAGGTAAAAGTACTAGTACTTCAAAATCACTCAGGTGAGATCGAACGTGAACACTGGATTTCAGCTTCATGCTTGTGAAAATTCAGCCACTTACACAATTTTTTTTTGTTGCTCTAATGTTTATCTATGTATTTGTTTGTAGCCCAGGCTAGCCTCAAATTCATGACAGTCCTGCTCCATCAACCTCCCAGTTACTGACTTTACAGGCACGAGTCACCACTTCTGTCTCTGTCTCTGGCATTGAAGCTGTAACTCCATGTCTCTCTGTCTACATCTGTAGCTTTATGCTCACATTAAATTTTTTTTTAAAATAGATTCTTCTTTCACACTATACATCCCAACCACAGTTTCTTCTCCCTCTACTGCTGTGGGATGTTCTGTATGGCAAATGTGTTGCTCTGATTGGTCAATAAATAAAATACTGATTGGCCAGTGGCTAGGCAGGAAGTATAGGCGGGACTAACAGAGGAGAAAAGAAAGAACAGGAAGGCAGAAGGAGTCACTGCCAGCCGCAGCCAGGACAAGCAGCATGTGAAGATGCTGGTAAGCCACGAGCCATGTGGCAAGGTATAGATTTATGGAAATGGAATAATTTAAGCTGTAAGACCAGTTAGCAAGAAGCCTGCCACGGCCATACAGTTTGTAAGCAATATAAGTCTCTGTGTTTACTTGGTTGGGTCTGAGCAGCTGTGGGACTAGCGGGTGACAAAGATTTGTCCTGACTGTGGGCAAGGCAGGAAAACTCTAGCTACACTCTACTATTCTCAACTTCCTCCTCTACCTCCCCTCCCCTCCAGGTCCACTCCCCATCCCTTTCCCTTCAGAATAGAGCAGTGACAATCCTGAAACAGGACAAAACAGAATACAACAAGACAAAGAAAAAGGCTCATATCGAGGCTGGACAAGGCAATCCAATAGGGAGAAGAGTCCCAAGACCAGGCAAAAGAGTTAGAGACACACCTGCTCCACTATAGAGTCTCACAAAATCACCAAGCTAACACCATCAACATATCCATGGAGGACCTGGTACAAACCCATGCAGGCCCTGTGCTTGCTGCTTCAGTGTTTGTGAGCCCAGGTGAGTCCTGCTTAGTTGATTTGATGGTCCATGTTCTCCTGGTGCCCTCCATCCGCTCTGACTCTTACAGTATTTCCTCTCCTTCTTTGGTGGAGTTCCCAAACTCATTTTGAGACAGCATTTCATTATCCAAGGCTGGCTGCAAGCTCTGCATAGTGAGAATGGCTTTGAGCTTTCATCCTTGACCTCTGGAGTATTGACATTATAGGTGTGTGCTTGTATGCCCAGATGGCATATTTATTTATTTATTTATTTTATGCAAAGCAGCACTTTACCAAGTGAAGTACATTCCCAGTCATACATACCTACCTTTTATAGGTCATGGTAGTTACTTTACCTTCTGCAAATTGTATTAATTAATATACTTATTCTTAAATATAAGGGCAAATGAAAATTTTAAAGGAATGGCTATTTAAACACTGATTATTTCTCCAGCTCTGTTGCAATATTTTTTTTTTGTCATTCCTGTCATGCACAAGGGCAGGTAACATGCTTTGAACCATTAATTATTACAGGAAACACAGTCAAACAGCACTATATGCATCATCTCACTCAAAGTCATATAGTTGCCACTGGTGGCTTATATAATATGTTTATTATGTTTATTTATTTTGTGTATGCATGTTTATGTGTGTCCACATATGTATTATGGCCTATGTGTGAAGGCCAAAGGACAACTAGCAGGAGTCAGTTCTCTCTTCCTACAGTATGGCTTCCAGGGATTGAACTCAAGTTGTCAGGCTTGGCAGCTGAACCTCTGTACTCACTCCAGGACAGATGTAAGTATATCTA